>NC_136513.1:52204655-52207155 GCF_053919585.1 Euprymna scolopes
GTCGTGTCATCAGCATAGATGTCAACGAATGATTTAAGTATGTGTTTAGGGAGGTCATTGATGTAGATCAGGAAGAGAGTTGGGCCCAGGATTGACCCCTGAGGGACTCCAGCATTAATACTGCAGGCCTCTGACTTTTGTCCATCGACCACTACTCTTATGAGCCTATCGGAGAGAAATGATTTAATGATTGAGAAAACATTTCCAGTTATACCGTAGCTGGAAATCTTGTGAAGTAGACCCTTATGCCATACCTTGTCGATGGCGGAAACCATATTGTGTGTCACTAAGAAGGTTGTTTCTGCTGAGGTGGTTGACTATTTCTCTATTTAACATGGATTCCAGCAACTTACTCATAACACACAGTACTGAGAGGGAGATGACTTATCACCTGAATTCTTAAATACAGGGCAAACTGATGCGGTCTTCCAAGGAGTCGGAAAGCATTTCTCCTTAAGGCAGCGCTTAAACAGTTTCTTAAGTATGGGAGCAAGTTCTGGTTGAAGCTTTTTTAACACTATAATTGGGATGCCGTCAGGGCCAGTTGCTTTACTGGAATCAAGGTTCTTGATTAGCTTGGCACGGATATTTGTATGTTATCTAGCGTGTTCTGTGTTATATGTATATATATTATTTGTTTTAATTACATTTTCACCCCACACAAGGCACATTGCCACTTTGATGTACTTACTATCAGAGACATAAGGTACAGGGGTACTATGTAGGTAGTTGAGCAGCAAGATGTCGGTTCACGTTACACTTGAACTTCTGCATGTCAGTACAGTTGGGGAAGCAGGAATCCGGAAGAGAATTCCAAAGTCTAGCCGTTCTGGGGAAGAAACTACTGGAGTAGAAGGCTCTCTTACATCTAGGGATCTCAACTGTGGAGGGGTGGGATTTTGCTGCTTGTCGGGTTTGTCAAGGGAATTTACGTCGAGAAGGTACAAGAGCTTGCAGTTTGTCAGCGCATTCACAGTTAAAGTACTTGTAGAACAGGCAGAGGGATGCAACATTTCGTCGATGGGATTGAGGCTGAAGCTTAGATGACAGTTCAGAATCTATTTGGTTGGCGACTCTCTTTTGAACTTCGTCTAGGGGTGAGAGACTAGTAGCAGATGCACCAGCCCAAATATGACAACAATACTTCATACATGGGCAAATGGTGGCCGTACAGGATACTTTCGTGCGTTAGTAGCTTTCTAGCACGGTAGAGAGAACCTACCTTCTTTGCAGCGGTCCTGGCGATACTCTCAATGTAATTGTTCCAGCTCCTGTTTCATATGAACGTTAGGTCGAGAAGTTTAAAAGATGTACTTTCGGATAAAGAGTCTTTGGTCATTACTATTGGTAGTAGAGAAGGTTTCTTGTAATTATTGAAGGAAACAAGTTTAGTCTTGGCAGCGTCGAATATGATCATCTATTTTTGTCCCCATTCTACTGAAGATCAGAAGTCATCTCTAGTGTTTCTGCCATTTCTTTAGATATGCGTTCATTTGTTTTCGTATCTTGTCTGTTATAGAGTGTGGTGTCATCAGCATATATACCCATCTCACACACAGACAATTTTGTCAGGGAGGTCATTTATGAACATTAGGAATAATAAAGGTCCAAGGATATACCCTTGAGGCACTCCCGCATTAATATCATATTGCTTAGATGTACGACCGTCGAGGACAACCTGGATTTTTCTCTTATCTAAGAAGGATTTAATTATGTGAAAGATTCTTCCAGTGATACCGTATGATCTGAATACCTTCATGCCATACCCTGTCAAAAGCCTTAGATATATCTAGAGCTACCGCTCTACCCTCCCCTGTTTTTGTCCAGTGGATACGTTCAGAGATTACAGTTAGGATGTTTGCTGTTGAACGGGCTTGCTTAAATCCATATTGTTGGTCGGTCAGAAGTTTAGCATATGTAAGGTGATGGACTAGAGCTTGGTTAATTATGGATTCAAATATTTTGGCGAAAAGTGTGAGGAGGCTAATGGGGCGATAATTTACTGGATCAGTTCTTTCGCCAAAATTCTTGAAAACTGGTACCACAGAAGCAGTTTTCCAGCAGGCAGGAAAGCAAGATTCATTAAGGCATTTGTTGTAAAGTTTGGAGGGAACTGGAGATACTGCGGCGAAGCATTTTTTTAATAGCACAGCCGGGATGAGATCAGGTCCACATGCTTTTGAAGTGTCAAGATTTTTTATGACAGCATGCACCTGCGAAATGCTGTATCTATGCTGTCAGAGACTTTGTTTATTAGTCGAGGGATAGCGGTAGAGAAAATAAAAGTAACTAATGTTATGTTGCATGTTAAGTTTAAAGCACATAAAGGCTTGATCGTCCGATTCTAGTTTTGTTTCTCTAGTCAAGGTTGGGGGGGTGTTTCGAATATAGACTCTAAGCTCGTGTATATGTCTGTCAGAGTCCTTACGGCAGAGTGGGAGAAATCCGGGCATTGCTGTATCTATGCTGTCAGAGATTTTATTTATTAAGGTAAAGTTCT
>NC_136513.1:52209655-52679655 GCF_053919585.1 Euprymna scolopes
ACTTTCAAATTTCCACTGTTTGAAAATTATCTCGTGGTGGTAGTCAGTAATTCTAATGCAAGTCCAAATTGTTGTGTACGCTTGAACAAAGAAAAGTTTTAGTTTTTAGGTTGTTCTCTCGGCACAGGTCGTTTTTTGTGTGCAGTATACAAGAACAAGAAAAGATAGACCCCCCCCCCCAAAAAAATACTAAGAAAACAAATTAACAACAAATAACTGCTACCAAACGCAAAAAAAACTGCCACTTAACCATATAGTAAAACACTACAGCATTTTGATTATATATATATATATATATATATATATATATATATATATATATATATATATATATATATATATATGTAGGCCGAAACAATTGTCTAGTAAATAAATTGAAGTTTGTTTTGGGTGAGCATAAAAAATTAGTGTCTGTTCAAAGTTAAGCCACACTCGAACCACATCGTTGCATTTCAACCACTCAGTCTGATACTTCGTCACAAACAAATAAAAAAAAAAAAATAAAGAAAAATTCAACTCGGCACCTTTTTGTTAAAAAAAAAATGCAAATGAAATGCATTTATTCGTGGTTCTTCCAAAACAATGCATTTCATTATATGTCCAAAGTTTTTCCCCACACACTTGTGCTTTTTAAAAATCTTTTCCCCCGCCACGTCGCTCTGGCCGTCAGCCAACGCTTTCTCTCCCTCGACTTTACACGTCCATTTTGCCCGGTCGGGAGCAACTGGCTTCTCTCCGCCACCATGTGGTGTACTTTTCTTTCATTTTCTTGTCACACAAGCTTGCGCATACTTGCTAATTTGCATACATGCTTTAATGGCTGCTGCTGCCGCTGCTAATATTTTCGCTAGCCAGCTATTCTTCAGCTGCTGCTGATTTTATCACATGCACCAATACGGACTCTGTTACAAAGCATCAGATACTATGATGTTACAAAGCATCAGATACTATGATGTTACAAAGCATCATAATATCAAAACGTATTTAAATCTCTAGTATCCATCGAGCTACTAAATGTGGATGGAACACTGTTGTCATATCTGGGCAGGAGATGCTAAAAATAGCCTATCCTGCCTTGACAGAGTACAAAATAGACTTCGTGGCTTAGTGGGGGATGCCCTTTTCTCTTCCCTACAACCTCTCTCTAGCAGAAGAGACGTTGCGAGCCTGTTTTTGTTTTATCGTTATTTCCATGGCAAGTGCTCGTCTGGGCTCCAATCTCTGGTCCCCTCTCGCCAATATTTTACGAAAAACACCCATCTAGCTGAAACATCTGTCAAAAATTTTCCCCACTCTCTATCTGTGCCTAAATCAAAACGTAGATTCCATGAACACAGCTTCTTTCTTAGAACAGCACGCCAGTGGAACTCTGTTCCGTCTGCCTGTTTCCCTACAAATTGAATGTCTTCAAATCCAACGTAAACAAATTCCTGATGAACCGCCCCCTTAAGTAGACACTTTATGAAATCTCAACACTAACGTACAACGTACTGTACATGCAATAACCCTTATCCCTGAGTGGCTTCCGGGCCTTGATAAGTGGTGACCTCCTTGTAAAAAAAAACAAAAAAACTGTTTGTTATTAATATTTATATTTAAATACAAAATTGAAACACCGTTAGTTCGATATAAGGCTGGTTGCATGGATATTGGTAAAAAGTTCTTAACTTTATGAGAGTAGAATATTGACATTGAGTTCACTTTCGGCAGCCTCGTGACTCTCGCTTCCTTTATTTCGTTCTTTAGTCCTCATATTCCATGTGCTATGTTTCTGACAAAGGGGGAAAGATTGCTGTTTTCTGAATCAGGATCTATTTCTCTAACACTGGTCGTTGGCTAGTTTTTTTGGTTTTTTTTTACCTTTAAGTATTTTTTGATTCCTGACTCCAAGTTGTTTCATGTCTTGTCTGGGGCGATTTCTGTTGCAATATTTTTGACTTCTAATGGGGTAGTTATTTATTTGCCGCCCACCTCGGCAAAATGTGGCACAAGGCCGGAAAGTGGGGATCCAGTAGGCTCCCCTAAAGGAGGGGCACTCCTGCAATTGTAAAAATTGCCTGAGTAACCTCGTCGGTAGGGGCGCCTCAGGCAGTAAGCTATAAACTTACTCCACCAGAAAGAGTAGTGGCAAAGCCTGGGAGGGTGGTCCTCCTAGGTATTACCCAGGCGGCGTACCTCAGTCCGACAGGTGCTTGGCCGGTTCCCGGACCCTCACCTGTCGGGCTGAGTATCAAGTGACGAATCCTTGACGAGTACTACTACCCTATCTCCCTGCAGCCGAAGCCGCTACTGACGAATCGAATTAATTCACGTTCCTCTACCAACCAATCAGAGACAAGAATTGCTCCATAAAAATTAAACCTTTTCTGTAGCAACTTCGCATATGTTTTCTTCTGCCAACACGAGAAGAAGAATCTTTTGCTCTTAGGCTTCCAACGCAAGAACTGTCTACTGAGAACCAGTAACCTCCAGAACTTGTGTAGAACAACAACTATCCATCGGAAATTGTTCTGAAACTAAACATGGCTTACAACTCTAGACTTTCCATGAAAACAACATTAGTACATCAGTATTCAATAAATGCCTAGATGTTTAGATGTTTAGATGTTTAGATGTTTAGATGTTTAGATGTTTAGATGTTTAGATGTCTAGATGTTTAGATGTCTAGATGTTTAGATGTTTAGATGTTTAGATGTTTAGATGTCTAGATGTTTAGATGTCTAGATGTTTAGATGTTTAGATGTTTAGATGTCTAGATGTTTAGATGTCTAGATGTTTAGATGTTTAGATGTCTAGATGTTTAGATGTCTAGATGTTTAGATGTTTAGATGTCTAGATGTTTAGATGTCTAGATGTTTAGATGTTTAGATGTCTAGATGTTTAGATGTCTAGATGTTTAGATGTTTAGATGTTTAGATGTCTAGATGTTTAGATGTTTAGATGTTTAGATGTCTAGATGTTTAGATGTCTAGATGTTTAGATGTTTAGATGTCTAGATGTTTAGATATCTAGATGTCTAGATGTTTAGATGTTTAGATGTCTAGATGTTTAGATTTCTAGATGTCTAGATGTTTAGATGTCTAGATGTCTAGATGTTTAGATGTCTAGATGTCTAGATGTTTAGATGTCTAGATGTCTAGATGTTTAGATGTTTAGATGTTTAGATGTCTAGATGTTTAGATGTCTAGATGTCTAGATGTTTAGATGTCTAGATGTCTAGATGTTTAGATGTTTAGATGTCTAGATGTTTAGATGTTTAGATGTCTAGATGTCTAAATGTTTAGATGTTTAGATGTTTAGATGTCTAGATGTTTAGATGTTTAGATGTTTAGATGTCTAGATGTCTAGATGTTTAGATGTCTAGATGTCTAGATGTTTAGATGTTTAGATGTCTAGATGTCTAGATGTTTAGATGTCTAGATGTCTAGATGTTTAGATGTTTAGATGCTTAGATGTTTAGATGTCTAGATGTTTAGATGTCTAGATGTCTAGATGTTTAGATGTCTAGATGTCTAGATGTTTAGATGTCTAGATGTCTAGATGTTTAGATGTCTAGATGTTTAGATGTTTAGATGTTTAGATGTTTAGATGTCTAGATGTTTAGATGTTTAGATGTCTAGATGTCTAGATGTTTAGATGTCTAGATGTTTAGATGTCTAGATGTCTAGATGTTTAGATGTCTAGATGTTTAGATGTTTAGATGTCTAGATGTTTAGATGTTTAGATGTTTAGATGTCTAGATGTCTAGATGTTTAGATGTCTAGATGTTTAGATGTTTAGATGTTTAGATGTCTAGATGTTTAGATGTCTAGATGTTTAGATGTTTAGATGTCTAGATGTTTAGATGTCTAGATGTTTAGATGTTTAGATGTTTAGATGTCTAGATGTTTAGATGTTTAGATGTCTAGATGTCTAGATGTTTAGATGTCTAGATGTTTAGATGTCTAGATGTTTAGATGTTTAGATGTTTAGATGTCTAGATGTCTAGATGTTTAGATGTCTAGATGTCTAGATGTTTAGATGTTTAGATGTTTAGATGTTTAGATGTCTAGATGTTTAGATGTTTAGATGTTTAGATGTCTAGATGTTTAGATGTTTAGATGTTTAGATGTCTAGATGTTTAGATGTCTAGATGTTTAGATGTCTAGATGTTTAGATGTTTAGATGCTTAGATGTCTAGATGTTTAGATGTCTAGATGTTTAGATGTTTAGATGTCTAGATGTTTAGATGTCTAGATGTCTAGATGTTTAGATGTCTAGATGTTTAGATGTCTAGATGTTTAGATGTCTAGATGTCTAGATGTTTAGATGTCTAGATGTTTAGATGTTTAGATGTTTTGATGTTTAGATGTCTAGATGTTTAGATGTCTAGATGTCTAGATGTCTAGATGTTTAGATGTCTAGATGTCTAGATGTTTAGATGTTTAGATGTCTAGATGACTAGATGTCTAGATGTCTAGATGTTTAGATGTCTAGATGTTTAGATGTTTAGATGTTTAGATGTCTAGATGTTCAGATCTTTAGATGTTTAGATGTCTAGATGTTTAGATGTCTAGATGTTTAGATGTCTAGATGTTTAGATGTTTAGATCTTTAGATGTCTAGATGTTTAGATGTTTAGATGTTTAGATGTTTAGATGTCTAGATGTTTAGATGCCTAGATGTTTAGATGTTTAGATGTTTAGATGTCTAGATGTTTAGATGCCTAGATGTTTAGATGTTTAGATGTTTAGATGTCTAGATGTTTAGATGTTTAGATGTTTAGATGTCTAGATGTTTAGATGTTTAGATGTTTAGATGTCTAGATGTTTAGATGTCTAGATGTTTAGATGTTTAGATGTCTAGATGTTTAGATATCTAGATGTCTAGATGTTTAGATGTTTAGATGTCTAGATGTTTAGATTTCTAGATGTCTAGATGTTTAGATGTCTAGATGTCTAGATGTTTAGATGTCTAGATGTCTAGATGTTTAGATGTCTAGATGTCTAGATGTCTAGATGTCTAGATGTTTAGATGTTTAGATGTCTAGATGTTTAGATGTCTAGATGTCTAAATGTTTAGATGTTTAGATGTCTAGATGTTTAGATGTTTAGATGTTTAGATGTCTAGATGTCTAGATGTTTAGATGTCTAGATGTTTAGATGTTTAGATGTCTAGATGTCTAGATGTTTAGATGTCTAGATGTCTAGATGTTTAGATGTTTAGATGTTTAGATGTCTAGATGTTTAGATGTCTAGATGTCTAGATGTTTAGATGTCTAGATGTCTAGATGTTTAGATGTCTAGATGTCTAGATGTTTAGATGTCTAGATGTCTAGATGTTTAGATGTTTAGATGTTTAGATGTCTAGATGTTTAGATGTTTAGATGTCTAGATGTCTAGATGTTTAGATGTCTAGATGTCTAGATGTTTAGATGTCTAGATGTCTAGATGTTTAGATGTTTAGATGTCTAGATGTTTAGATGTTTAGATGTCTAGATGTTTAGATGTTTAGATGTTTAGATGTCTAGATGTCTAGATGTTTAGATGTCTAGATGTTTAGATGTTTAGATGTCTAGATGTTTAGATGTTTAGATGTTTAGATGTCTAGATGTTTAGATGTTTAGATGTTTAGATGTCTAGATGTTTAGATGTCTAGATGTTTAGATGTCTAGATGTTTAGATGTTTAGATGCTTAGATGTCTAGATGTCTAGATGTCTAGATGTTTAGATGTTTAGATGTCTAGATGTTTAGATGTCTAGATGTCTAGATGTTTAGATGTCTAGATGTTTAGATGTCTAGATGTTTAGATGTCTAGATGTCTAGATGTTTAGATGTCTAGATGTTTAGATGTTTAGATGTTTTGATGTTTAGATGTCTAGATGTTTAGATGTCTAGATGTCTAGATGTCTAGATGTTTAGATGTCTAGATGTCTAGATGTTTAGATGTTTAGATGTTTAGATGTCTAGATGACTAGATGTCTAGATGTCTAGATGTTTAGATGTCTAGATGTTTAGATGTTTAGATGTTTAGATGTCTAGATGTTCAGATGTTTAGATGTTTAGATGTCTAGATGTTTAGATGTCTAGATGTTTAGATGTCTAGATGTTTAGATGTTTAGATCTTTAGATGTCTAGATGTTTAGATGTTTAGATGTTTAGATGTCTAGATGTTTAGATGCCTAGATGTTTAGATGTTTAGATGTTTAGATGTCTAGATGTTTAGATGCCTAGATGTTTAGATGTTTAGATGTCTAGATGTTTACAGGTCTAGATGTTTAGATGTTTAGATGTTTAGATGTCTAGATGTTTAGATGTCTAGATGTTTAGATGTCTAGATGTTTAGATGTCTAGATGTTTAGATGTTTAGATGTTTAGATGTCTAGATGTTTAGATGTTTAGATGTTTAGATGTCTAGATGTTTAGATGTCTAGATGTTTAGATGCCTAGATGTTTAGATGTTTACATGTCTAGAGGTTTAGATGTTTAGATGTTTAGATGTCTAGATGTCTAGATGTTTAGATGTCTAGATGTTTAGATGTCTAGATGTTTAGATGTTTAGATGTCTAGATGTTTAGATGTCTAGATGTTTAGATGTTTAGATGTCTAGATGTTTAGATGTTTAGATGTCTAGATGTTTAGATGTCTAGATGCTTAGATGTTTAGATGTCTAGATGTTTAGATGTTTAGATGTCTAGATGTTTAGATGTTTAGATGTTTAGATGTTTAGATGTCTAGATGTTTAGATGTTTAGATGTCTAGATGTTTAGATGTCTAGATGTCTAGATGTTTAGATGTCTAGATGTTTAGATGTTTAGATGTTTAGATGTCTAGATGTTTAGATGTCTAGATGTTTAGATGTCTAGATGTTTAGATGTTTAGATGTTTAGATGTCTAGATGTTTAGATGCCTAGATGTTTAGATGTTTAGATGTTTAGATGTTTACATGTCTAGATGTTTAGATGTTTAGATGTCTAGATGTTTAGATGTCTAGATGTTTAGATGTCTAGATGTTTAGATGTCTAGATGTTTAGATGCCTAGATGTTTAGATATTTAGATTTTTAGATGTTTAGATGTTTAGATGTCTAGATGTTTAGATGCCTAGATGTTTAGATGTTTAGATGTCTAGATGTTTACATGTCTAGATGTTTAGATGTCTAGATGTTTAGATGTCTAGATGTTTAGATGCCTAGATGTTTAGATGTTTAGATGTCTAGATGTTTAGATGTCTAGATGTTTAGATATCTAGATGTTTAAATGCCTAGATGTTTAGATGTTTAGATGTTTAGATGTCTAGATGTTTAGATGTTTAGATGTCTAGATGTTTAAATGCCTAGATGTTTAGATGTTTAGATGTTTAGATGTTTAGATGTTTAAATGCCTAGATGTTTAGATGTTTAGATGTTTAGATGCAGTAAAGTCATAGTTTGTAAACAAAAGCTTTTGAAACAAAAACTGAGAAAACAAATAGCGTGACGTAATTCGACACTCTTCATAGACAGCTACGTGTTGAGCGTGATGACGTCATGACCTTGTAACGCCCGGGGACTTGGGTATTTTGGGAACAAAAAGAAAAAGAAAAATGTCTACCACAAATAAGTGGACATGCACAAATATGGAATTCTCACAATAAAATAAAACCTTGGAAGCGAATGAAAAAGAAAAGGTATGTCCATGCGCGAAAATGATGGGAAACTCAGTTAAAAAAGAAGAACCGGATTTTGAATCTAAAAAAAAAAAAAAAGAACCAAATACTCTTAAGATGCGTCGGTTCGATCTATGCGATTAGCGATGAAAATGTCAGTTTAAAATTTGATCTTTGCAGACCAGCGAGGTCTCTTTTCTAGAGATTTGTGGCAGACAGGCAAAAATGTTATTTAAAACTTAAGCGTGACAAAAAAAAAGTTGACGTCGAGGGAGACGGACGTGAAAAGCGAAGATGAGAATGGGTCGGCCGTGCCTAGCTTGCGGTCGGAAGAAGAAATGCGAGCCAGATAAGATGAACATGTGACTTTTTTAAGTAGTGTCAAAAGTAACAATAATAAATGCTTTTGTTAAAAAGAAGAAAAAAATGTCGACCGGATTTTTATTTCTTTCTTTTCCTTTGTTTGTTTGTATACTTATTTATTTGTTTGTGTGTATACTTATTTATTTATTTGTGTGTATACTTATCTATTTGTTTATATACTTATTTATTTATTTGCGGACTGTTATCCTTACTTCCATAGTATCCTTCTATCCTTCTGACCGTCATTAGGTGGTTAACTACAACGAAATAGGAATGCTGAGTCCCTTAACTTTATCCCCAGTAATTACTGCCTTCCATAGTTGTCGTCATCTCACCACGTTTTGGTCAACTAACCCTCTGTCCTGCTTTGGGTAGGATATAAACCACTATCTTCAGACAATACTCACCTGGAACCGTAGAGATTCAATGCCTCTGTCCACTGCACCACTCGTCCGACAACAACTATGGAAGGCAGTAATTACTGAAGATACAGTTAAAAGATTCAGCATTCTTATCTTGTCGCAGTTAACCAACTGAAGAAGGCCACAGGAATAGTTGACCGAAACCTTGTGAAACAACAACAGCTATTAAGATGAGGAGAACAGTCCGCAAATAAATAAATATAGAAAGAATGCTGACCCGGATTTTACTTATTTACTAGATTATCCGTGGCCCGTTGGGTCAGTATATGTTATAGCTAGCTGTAGAATAGTGAGTATGCAGAATTAATATGTAAAAGTGAAAGTGAGTATACTGAATTAATGCATAAATGCGCAAAAAATTGAATGCTCATGCTTGCGAAAACAAACATGGCGACCAGTGAAAACAATACAGAATACATTGAATAATATGAGTGTGCATAGTACAGGTGCACCCTAGTTTTTTTTTTTTTTTTTGTGTGTGTGTGTGTGTGTGTGTGTATGTGTGTGTTAACAGGCTTAAAAATATCAGGAAATGAAAAATCTTTTAAAAAATGAAAAGTCTCCCCCCACACACAAGTGTTTTTACGTATTTATAAACTGTTTGGAACTTATGACCCCTCTCCCAATCCATTTCCTCTTTTTGCTCCCACCCCCGCCACCAAGCTTGAAAAAAAAAATGCTAACGATTACATGTCTCGCTACGTAGCATTTAACGACCAGCGCTATTTTGAAATATTACTAGTCTATCGGCTAGCTCTTAAAGGGTAAAATGAAAAATGTTCAAAAGAAAAACTGATTGTCTTTTATTGCCTTGAGAAGACATTTTTATGTGATAAGTAAAAAAAAATAAAACTCGGAAAGTCTCCAGGGCACTATAGTAAGCCCTAATAATAATTTAATAAAAATTAAGGAGGCCCTACTAAAAGCACTTCTAAGACCAAGTTTTTAACCCCCCCTCCTTGAAGAGAAAATATTTTTTAAGTAAGGCCTGAAAAAATAAATCGTCAGAATCCACAGTAGCGCCACTAACAGCAGTAAATATGGTCGTAAATATGATTGTAGTTATATGTTGTATATTTATATTTTAATCATTTTTTTTTTTACTCAATGAGGTTTAATTACATTTGTTTGTGAGGAAAATATGTTAAAATAAGTTCAAACAAAAAAATATTGTTGACCTTGTGTATGCTTTGAATAGCAGCAGACAAGACAGCCATGAAATAGGTAAGCAGACGAATTTTTTGAAACCGGAAGTCACAAACCGGATAGACGGTTTAAACGCCCAAGCAAGCTGTTCTAAGTTTTATAATTATATAGATAGATTTCCAGATTTTATTTTTATAAATTACTGAAGTAAAAGTGTAACGGCCACGTTAAAATCTAATTTCTTACGCACTAAACAGATTCTTTTCATTTGGAACGTTCTAAGACATTCTGAACTTTTGTATTCTACCAAGTATTTATTTCTTAATTGTCTGAATAAATTGTTAATAAAATTATGTATGCATCGACTTTGGCATTCTTTCTTTTCACATCGCTTTGTTAAAGATAAACAAAAGCTTCAACGCAATCCTCTACGACGGACTACTTTACTATTATTATTTATTTTTTTTTACCTCTAACAAGGCATATCGCCACTTGTACGTAATGGATTATTATTTGGAACCATGCCTAGGAAAGATTAACAAGATGTTGCTTTACGTTATAGTTAAACTTCTGCATATCAGTACAGTCAGGGGGGCAGGTAGAAGGACGATAATTCCAAAGCTTAGTTGTTCAAAGTAATGACTATTAGAGTAGAACTCCTAGCCTTTAGGGACCTCAACGGTGAAGGAGTGTGATTTTCTTGCTAAGCGAGTTTGTCGGGGATATGTTCGTGGATGAGGGAGAACAAGTGCAACGAGTTCATCAGAGCACATTCCATTAAAATACTTGTAAAATAGGCATAGAGATGCAACATTGCGGCGATGGGACAGGGGTTGGAGCTTAGCCGATAAAGTGAGACCTATTAAATTGAAAACTCTTTTTTGGACCCTATCCAAGAGGGAGAGACTAGTGATAGATGCACCAGTCCAGATGTGGTAACAATACTCCACGCATGGGCGAATGGTGGCCTTGTAGATGTAGATGTAAAAATAAAAGAAACCCACCTGCTTTGCAGCAACCTTCGCAATGTCCTCGATGTATTTTTCCTGTTCATATTGACCGTGAATGTTAAGCTGGGGAGCTTGAAGGAAGAATTCTCAGGTGTTATTTTTCATGGCTATAGGTGGTTGGAAAGGCTTCTTGTGATTGTTAAAGGAGAGCATCTTAGTTTTACTAGCATTAAATGTTAGCATCCATTTGAAGACCCATTCCACTACGGTCTGCAGGTCATTTTCTAACGATTCTGCCATTGTCTTAGATTTGTGTACATCGGTTCTTACCCCGAGCATGTTATAAAACATTGTATCAGCAGCAAATATACCCAACTCGAACATAATATTAGCATATGTATTGCCAAGTTTACCAAATGTGGGGAACAGCTGCTATGAATATCCTTTCCTGCTTTGGCAGGGTAAAAAAGTCTTCGAAATCTAGTGGACGAGGACCTTTTCGCCTCCCTACTTCCTCTTTCTCACAAAGAAGACATTGCGAGCTTATCTCTGCTCTATCGTTATTTTCACGGCAAGTGCTCAACTGAGCTTCTATAAATGCACCCCCCCCTGTAGAATGTTCGCAACGGCACCTCTAGCTACAACCACTTTCAACAATTTCCCTTACTCCCTATTTGTGCCTAAAACTAAGCGCACATTCCATGAGTAAAATTTATTTTCTAGAACTACCCTCCGTGTAACACAATACCGCGGAGCTGCTTCCAGCCTGATTATAACGTAGTCGTTTTCAAGTCCAATGTAAACAAATACTTGTTGAACCGTCCGCTTAAAAAATGACCCCTCTACCAAAGTTCCACTATTAGCGATCATCACCGTGTTGTTCCACCGGCCACTTGACATTCATTACCAAAAAAAAAAAAAAATAAATAATAATAGCATGATAGATTGTCGGGTGGATAGGCAGATTCTCTCATGAAAATGTGTAGTCGCATCTAAGAATACGATTAAAAGAAGAGAAATAAAACAAAAAACAAAAACAAAAACAAAAAACAAATCGTTGTGACCTTGTGAACTATAAACGGAACAATGATGAAGCAAAACTAGATCTCGAGAATTAAATAAAAATAGAAGAAAATAATAATAATAATAATAATAATAATAATAATAATAATAATAATAATAATAATAATAACAACAGTATTCAACCTGCTTGGTTTTGTTCACCTTCTTTTCAATGTCCGCCATTTTGATTTTCATCAGACGACAGCCGGCTTTTAAAAGTTAGACCTAAATATCATCGCCTCTAACACATCGAGATTTCATTCCGTCGAGTCAGTTTGTCAAATGTTTTTCTTCCGTCCCACATGTTTGCATTCAAAACTAAAATGTGTTTACGTTATTATTCAAACAATTGTTTACGTTATTATTCAAACAATTGTTTACGTTATTATTCAAACAATTGTTTACGTTATTATTCAAACAATTGTTTAGCAAAAATTAAAAACAGGCAAAAGCACTCAGTCTATGCCTGTTGACATAGACTGAGTGCTTTATGACAAATTGATGGAAGAACATAATTAAAATCTGTGCTCATTTTTGCATTAAATACTAATTCCTATTAAACCCTATTAATCCTTTACAGTACATCGAACGAATATCGTAATACTTAGTTCGCTGCAAGTTATTATAACAAAGGTAGAGACAGAATTTCAGCCAAATCGGCCCAATAGTTTCCGAAAAAAAAAGTGGAACTTATAGAGTATCTGTATTAATCTCTATTAATTCCCAACCGTGCATTGGCCATAATACTTGGCTCTCTGCACATCATAAAAAAGTCCCCACACCATTTCAACCAGAGAGGCCCTGTAATTTCCGAGAAAAAGTTGAACAAACAGACTTCGCTGAGGAGATCGTTACAATGGCGACAATTTTAAATAATAACTCAAATAATGCACGGAAATATTTTAAAATTTTCACCGGAATTCGTGACTTTCGCGCCTTTTTTGAAGAAAAATCACTGAAAGATTTCGGTTTTATTTGGATAAAAAATACAGAGAAGAGACGTTGCGAGCCTTTGTTTTATCGTTATTTCCATGGCAAGTGCTCGTCTGAGCTCCAATCTTTGGTCCCCTTCTCGCCAATCTTTCACGAAAAACACCCGTTCAGCTGAAACCACTGTCAATAATTGTCCACACTCTTTATCTGTGCCTAAATCAAAACGTAGATTCCATGAACAAAGCTTCTTTCTTAGAACTGCACACCTGTGGAACTCTCTTCCTTTTGCCTGTCTCCCACCTAACTACAACTTGGATGTCTTCAAGTCCAACATAAACAAACTCCTGATAAACCGTCCTTAAATAATCCAATTTATCAACTCTCCATTACTAACGATTGCTACGATGTTATCCCATTGATACTGTACACGCAATTAAACTTATTCTCGAATGGCCCCCGAGCCTTGATAAGTGGTGACCCCCATGTAAAAAAAAAGATACAAACAAATCTATAAAGGGGATCTGAGTTATTTTCGTCAACATTGGACATATTTTCAATTTTTCACCTTTATAGAATTCGTGTGTGAAAAGAAGGGAAAGCGCTAATCAGACCGCCACTGGGGACTGGGACCTGGGGGTGACTTATTGCCACCCAAATTCCAGTGAAGACCAATGGTAGCTACCAACGAGAAATCAATGGTAAGTCGCTGTTGTGATAACACAAATTAATGTGCAAATGTTATCAAAAAAGGTAGAGAGTATTGGAAATCTGGAGAGACTTGTTGTGATTCAGACTCCAGAGAATGACACAAGTTGTTCTCAAAGAGTTTGTAAATAATAATAATAATAATAATAATAATAATAATAATAATAATAATAATAATAATATATAAATGTATGTATGTCTGTCTGTCTGTCTCCATATTTTCAAACTCTATCTCCCCCGAAACTAAAAGTCGCAAGCCAGCACTAATGGCATCAAATGATTGAATTTTTACAGACCGTTCTTTTATGGGTGTTTAGTCGGTTCAAATAGTTTTTAAAGAGTCACAAATGGATCAAAATTGAAAAAAATCGTTATACATTTTGTACATTCATCTTAGTTTATTTTTAATTTTTAATCATTTGAAGTACGTGTTACGTTAGTACAGTGGTAACGTCACAAGCTTTGAATGCTACAGTTTCAGTTCGATTCTGGCTAATAACATACGAATACTTGTTTTTTTACTTTTTAAATCACGACTCTATAATAATATGTACGAAATCTGGTCAAATTAAAATATCACGTTTAAGCGTATTTTACGCCGGGCAAAGCCGGGCGGCCCCACTAATAATAATAATAATAACAATAATAATACACTAACAAAAAAATTGAAACTGCAACAAAAGTGAAAAAAAGACGCAATCAACAGAACTAAAACTGCTAAATTGTAACTTTATTATCCCCCCTTCCCGCGCACACAAAAAAGTAGATTTCACTTTCATCATTGTTAGCGTTTGTTTATATGTTCAGTTTTCAATACATTTCCAATGAAATCGTGTAAACAAGAAACATTCGCATTTTTTTGTGTGTGTGCCGAGCCTCGTTTTCGTTCAACCTGAGAAAAGTTGGCGACAGCTTGTCTCCGAGACGCTATATTCTTTTCAACATATATACATATCTAATGTTTTACTTTCAAACCATATACATATCTAATATTATATTTCCAAACATATATAAATATCTAATATATTTTCAGCACATATAAATATCTAATATTTTATTTTTTAAAACATATAAATATCTAATATTTTGTTTTTTAAAAACATATACTATCTAATATTTTATTTTCAACACATACACAAATGTAATATTTTTAACACATACATATATATTTAATTTTCAACACAAATGCATATCTAATATTTTATTTCTAATCCCTACATAGTACCCCAGTAGATGTTTCCCCTGATAGTAGCCCCCTACACCAAATCTAATCCCTACATAGTACCCCAGTAGATGTTTCCCCTGATAGTAGCCCCCTACACCAAAGTGGCAATGTGCCTTGTTTGGGGTGAAAATGTAATAAAAAAAAAATTTCCTTAAAACGTTTAGTCGTCCAGAGCTACGGTGCCAAATCTCGGTAATGATTCGTTGTATAGTGTTTTGTGAACAATATCTTGCTCGTTCGATGTTGATTTTAGGTGAGTCCTTTGTATACTGCATTGTTAGTTCAAATAAGATTGTTGTGGAACACTTAGATATTCTAAATTCGACTTTTCAACGTGCGTTCTCGAATCCTTTTCACCAGTTGTTTTGGAAACATTGAGTTATTTAAAACGTCAGCTTTCCCCTTTTCTCGCAACCTCGTCACCAGTTTTTTTTAGGTTACTAGGAAAAGGTCATAAAAGATATACAAACGGACAGAAAGTCGAACAATAGTTTTAGGTAGAAAGAATATATTGTACAAAAATCTAAATACAAAGAAAGGTTTTCGGTATTTCTGACTGTTAGACAGTCCGTAGTAACGCGTTTGGTCGCGATATTATTCCCCACAAGAGTATTAATCTCATTGGTTATAAGAGGACATTTTCCTCTTTAAAATATGAAAAAAATACAATTTCTTACATAAATAGTAATGTAGCGTATTGTGATGTTATGACCCTTTAGGCTGTGATCATAGCGTAGTATCTGTTAACTGTGGCAAGCCGGAGCAATGGTGAAAACATTATTATTATTGTTATTGTATTCTTATTAATTGATTTGAGCGACGGATGCTCGCTGGATCAGTTATTATGATTAGAAAAATAAACAATTAAATTGAGGAAGAAATGATTGACGTGGAAATAGATATTCTATATTCGACTTTTCAACGCGCATTTTCGAATCCTTATCACCAGTTATTGTGCGAATACTGGAGTATTTAAAAATTCAGTTTTTGCTCATGAGTTCTTCAAAACCTCGTCGCCATTTGTTGTGGTCCTAGGAAAGCGTTATGAAAAAAGACACGAACAACGGGCGTTAGGTAGAAAGAATATATTGTACAAAAGAGTATTTACGATTGTTAGAGAATCTGTAATCTCACATTAGATCGCGATATCCCCCACGAAGATATGAACCTCGTGGTTTATATAATGGTTAGCAGAGTCCATTATAATTGAATGGGTTAGCCCCCATAACAATAATGTACAGAAACGTATGTATAATTTGATTGTCTCCTTTTTCTTCTCCTCGACGATCACTCTCTCACAGATGTGATGTTGCTAGTCTCAGTCTTTTCTCTAAATACTATAATGGCATCTGTTCTTCAAAATTGTTTGATCTATTTCCTGCTTTCTTTGTTAGTCTCCATCAATTCGTTGTTTTGGCACCTCATTGTATTACAGCTTCTTATTCCAGCAGTTTCTTTTCAAGAGCTGCATGGTTGTGAAATTCTCTCCCTGATGACCTACAATCTGAGGCTTGAAAAGGCTAAGATCAATAGTCTTTGGTTCTTGTTAGCTCCTTACATTAAGTGACTTCATGTCTTGTCTCGGGAAATTGTCATAAAAATAATAATTAAAGAACTTGAACTAGTAAACTACCAAGATGGATTATACAAAAAACAAAAACAAAAAAACATACCCCACGCACGAATGATTTCTTCTCCTTTGATCGAGAACATAACAGATACAGCACTTTGATCAATATCATTTTAAATGCTTTGAAGGATATTAAATCTGATCTCTTGCGTTTTTTATTGGTTCAAAGGGTGTCTCAATTAACATATAAAGTTATTGTGTCGTATTTTCAAATTCAACCAGCCTTAAATATCGATACTTGGTTCGAATTAGCCTATTTTTCGTTTTTTCCCCACTATGCTATTATCAGGGATATATTTTATTTGCGCCATTTCTTTCAGAAAATACTTATTGTAGCTAAGAAAATTTATTTTAAAAAATACTTATTTTAGCTAAGAAAACTTCCAAATGGCATACTTTTCCTTACTAATCGAATATTATTAAACATTCAACAGAAGCAATTGTAATTAATTATTTTCTGTGATTTATGGGGGAAAAATGTCTTGAGTTGACAAATCCTGTACAAAGACACATCTTATGTCTCTGAATTTTCTAAATAAGAATTGATGATTCCTGTGATTTGGATTCTTTGGGTTACTGCTTTCACCTTGAGTGTTATTTTCGCAACGTTTCGGTCGATGTAACTTCCGACCTTCTTCGGGTGTATTTTATCAAACTCGGGAATTTTTCTGTCGAACTCAGGAATTTGCATGCAACTGAGTTGTACCAAGTATTTTACTAGTCCAAGCTTTCGCGAAGTGGGCTCCATGGAGCACTGGGGCTTCGTGAGTGAGGAAGCCGTTTCGTAAAGAGGACCAAATGCTTTATATGGAAAAATTAAATGACTGCAGACATTAAAACATTGATCTTTTTTTACTGGAAATCGATATGACACATATGTAAAGAGTTTCAGGATGGTTCATAAAAAGAAAAAAAATGAACAGATATGCAACAATTTTTGATTAATCAAAAACAAAAATGGTTATAAACATTATCATTAGTCAGTGTTAAAATTTGAAATTAATGTTTGTGATATTTATTTTAGAAACTTCGTTGTTAGCGCTCCATGAAAAAAAACTTTGCCCTGCTCAGGGGCTCCATGATGTTCTGAAGTTTGGAAGTATATGTTTGAGTTATTGGAATGTATAAGACTAACACATCCATGGTGATAAACGTTAAGGGGTAAAAGAACAAAAAAAACAAACAAACCAAAAACAAAAAAAAGACAATGCTCAATGATAATATAGATTTTGAGCACAATCTGCAGACAGACACAAAACCTTCATTATATGATAAGCTATATATATATATATATATATATATATATATATATATATATATATATATATATATATATATATATAATCTGAATATGTTTCAATGAGCATTAAGCTTTTCATTAATGTATGACCGCTATGATAATTCTGGTTTGCGACCAAGACAATTGTTTTAAAACTTTACACAATTGCGTTTTTTTTTTTTATTCCCTGCCATTGATAGTTTATAAAGAGTTTGGTAGGTAAACAAGCTGTTGACAATCGACAGTCTCGTCACAATCTCGCGTGAACGTGACTTTATTATTATTATTATTATTATTATTATTATTATTATTATTATTATTATTATTATTATTATTATTATTATTAAATGTACTTTTTTAAAACAATTTTTTTCCTAACTGGGATTTCAACGATATTGTTCTAACTGCGTGCATTCGCTTCGAATTTTATTTAGTTGTTATTATTTATTCATGTTTTTGAAGTTTTCACAGACTTATAACAGCTATGGATTTTACCTCTTCAAAAGGTTCGTATGAATTTTATTTTATTTTAATTAGAGCATACTTTTTGTCATTCTGTTATTATTTACAACAACTTGTAATTTAGAACAACTTGTCTCTCCAGACTTCTAGTACTCTTCACTCTCCATCTCTATTGATACCCATTGCAGATGAATTTGCGTTATCGTAACAACCACTTACCATTAATTTCTCGTTGGCGGCGATCTTTGGTCTTCACAAGAATTTGGGTGGCAAAAAGCCTCCTCAAGGTCTCAGTCCTCATTGCCCTCATCCAGCGGAGGTCTGGCTAGTGCTTTTCGTCCTCCTTGACACTCCTTGCTTATTTGATGTGGCGTCAGTTTTGAGTGACACACACACACACACACACACACACACACACACACACAAACAAACAAACAAACAAACAAACAAACAAACAAAAACAAAAAAAGAAAGAAAATAGAAGGAAGGTAGGGACGCAGGGGGTTTAACATATAATCATACAATTTCAGTTTTCATATTATTATTATTATTATTATTATCATTATTATTGCACACAAAGTGTTTTCACACATACCTATCTATATATTTATAAAAGTGAATGTGTCTGTCTGTCTGTCTGTCTGTCTGTCTGTCTGTTTGTGTATCTGTGTACATTTACCTACGCAATAACTCTGTCAATTTTCAGTCTACAGACTCGATATTTGATATACAGGGTACTGAGATTTGGGAAAATCTTTGTAATCGGTTTTCGGCCAGGAATTTGGCTGTTAAGGGGTCAAACTTCAACGATTTGACCTTTGAGAACTCTACCAAACTACTACGCCAATTTTGGGCCGAAACACTTGAAATTTTAAATATAGGTTCCTTGGAAATGGATCTAACTTAATAACTTAATTTGAGCATAAAACAGTAAATGTTAAGGGATCATAATAGGGGTCAAAGTTTTAAAAAATTGACCTCTGCAGTCTCTACCAAATTACTAAAGACAATTTCTAGTCTAAACATTTGAAATTTTACATAAAGGGTATTCAGAGATAAGGCAAGCTTTTTAATCGGTTTGGGTCGAAAATTTGAGCTACAAATATATAAATGTATGTATGTATGTTTGCCTAAAACTTTCGACAGAGGCGACGGATTTTCACAAGATCAGTATCGTTTTGAAGCTCAACCCTTCAGACGACAAATACCGAAAAATTGGTTAAAAACATTAATTTCTTCACTCTCAACTGGACACTTTTCTACAGGGAGGGGTCGCTTTTTTCACCGATATTTTCGAAAGTCATCCCCTCTTTTCGATTGTCTAGCTCTAATTTAAACCTACGTCACTTCCAGTTCGGCGGTGGGCGGAACAGCAAAGACGTCACATTTTTCTCATTCTTTTCCTCCTTCGCAGCCTACCTTCCTACTACCACTTTTTTTTTTTTTTTTTTTGCTCAACACACACCTCCAAACACCAGGGCAACGCCGGGCACCCATGCTAGTATATCTATAAAAGTGAAATTGTTTCTGTGTGTGTCTGTTTGTGTGTGTCTGTCTGTGTGTGTGTACATTTCCCTACCAAATTACTTTGTCAATTTTCAGTCTACAGACTCGAGATTTGACAAAAGAGGTATTGAGATTTGGGAAAATCTTTTTAATTGGTTTTCAGCCAGAAATTTGGCTCTGAAGAGGTCAAAATTCAACGATTTGACCTTTGAAAACTTCTCCACCAGTTTTGTGTCTAAGCACTTGAAATTTTAAATGTAGCTTACTTGAACATGGATCAAACTTTTAATTTGATTTGAGCCTAAAACAATAAATGTTAAAGGGCAAAAATTGGGGTCAAAGTTTTTAAATATTTGACCTCTCAGCCAAGTTTTGGTCTAAACATTTACATAAAGTGTATTCAAACATACGGCAAGCTTTTTAATCCGTTTTTGGCCGAAAAATTAGCTACCAAGGGGTCAAAGTTCAAAAGATTTGACCTTTGCGGTTTCTAGCAAACTACTCAGCCAATTTTGGGTGTAAACATTTGAAATTTTACAAAAAGGGTATTCAGACATGCAGCAAGCTTTTTAGTCAGTTTTGGGGCGAAAATTTGCTGCCAAGAGGACAACAGTGAAAGAGTCGACCTTTGTAGACTCTACTTACCTCCTCCGTTATTTTTGGGTCTAAACACTTGAAATTTTAGATGTAGGTTACCTGAACATGAGTCAAACTTTTTAATATATATACACATATGCACATAAAGTTATGAACTTAGGGCCTGAGCAAAGCTGGGTTGAACTACTAGTTATTATTATTTGCATGACTTTGGTTGTACGTCACAAGTTTTCCCTCGAGTTAGCATCAATTTGGCAGGGACGATTGTTCACATGGCTATACCTCGGCTATAATAATCTTCGTATTGTATATAATGGAGGATACATCCGAAAGTGGTTTTTGAGGAAATATCTGATATTTTGTAATTCATATGCAAAACTAGGAAAACAGATGAAACAGGTTATGTAAATTTTACAAAAAAAAATTGAAACAGGTTATGTAAATTTTACAAAAAAAAATGAAACAGGTTATGTAAATTTTACAAAAAAAAAATGAAACAGGTTATGTAAATTTTACAAAAAAAAATTGACAAAGAATTAGAAAAAATGTGCGACATAAAGGGCAAAGTTTACAAAAATTAAACTAAAATCTGTTCAGGAACCTTTAGTTTTTAACAATCTAATAGTTGCTTATTTCTAAAACGTTAAAAAAGTCCCAAAAATAGTTTTTGGCTGGTAGATGATCCCCTTAATGTGTGACCTTAAATGCAAATGTCACATAACGCACAACACAATTTAAGTCATTATCTTTCCAACGAGTCTTCATTTGTTAAATTCTTACCAATAGTCGCTGAGATTTGTAACTTATAAAATTGCCCCCAAAAGTGGTCTGTCTATCTATCTATCTATCTATCTATCTATCTATCTATCTATCTATCTATCTCCCTCTCTCTCTCCCTCTCTCTCTATATATATATATATAGATATATATTTTCTTCCCCAGAACTGCTAGACTTTGGAATTCCATTCCAGGTCACTGCTTCCCCAACTGTACTGACATGCATAAGTTCAAGTGCAACGTGAACCAACATCTCGCTGCCCTAATCCCTACATAGTACCCCAGTAGATGTTTCCCCTGATAGTAGCCCCCTACACCAAAGTGGCAATGTGCCTTGTTTGGGTGAAAATGTAATAAAAAAAATAAATAAATAAAAATAAAAATATATATATAGTCTTTGAAGTTTTTAACTATATATATATATATATACACACACACACACACACATATATATATATATATACTTGTTTATTGTTATATAAACATGCTCACATCCTGCTGCTACAAATAGCCACTTGTTTCAATCAAACAACAGATATCATCAGGCAGCGACTTGACTATTCAAAAGTTCAATGAATAATGAATTTTTATTTTAGGTAGGAACTCTTTAAAAGTTGGAGTTAAAAAACTTAAAACACAGAACTTTAATTATAAGATGTAAAGAGGGAGGGGCAATTTAAATAAAGTTAAAAGATTATAATGGAGATATTTCTTTTTCTATTCCTTTTTTTTCCTTCCTCAATCACTCTCTCTCCATTATAATCTTTTAACTTTATTTAAATTGCCCCTCCTTCTTTACATCTTATAATTAAAGTTCTGTGTTTTAAGTTTTTTAACTCCAACTTTTAAAGAGTTCCTACCTAAAATAAAAATTCATTATTCATTGAACTTTTGAATAGTCAAGTCGCTGCCTGATGATATCTGTTGTTTGATTGAAACAAGTGGCTATTTGTAGCAGCAGGATGTGAGCATGTTTATATAACAATAAACAAGTATTATCAGCTCTTTTTATTGAGCACTATCTAACAATCTCGTTGAATTCATTAGTCCATTACTTTCGTATATATATATATATATATATATATATATATATATATATATATATAATGAAAATTTGAAGGATTTTTGAAGATTATAATACTATTCTATGGTTAATATTTTATGACAATTGGTAAAAAAGAAACTGTATTTTCAAATACCCAAAATATGCGAAATTTGCCTACATTTGTATATATAGTGTCCTGGCAGGCCAAGTTCAGTATTGCTGCTTTGGGATGAATGTTGCTTATTTATTTTTTCTTGGTTATCTATCTCAAGCACTTTCTATCGGTGCAGATAATCGGATGCACCGATAGAAAGCGCTCAAGAAGAATATGGCCGAACAACAACGTTTGGGCGCCATTCTGTATAAGTTACCTGCTGAAATTAAAAAGACCGCCCAGCAAATTGCAAAATTATCCATTAAGATCGGAAAAAAAACATTGTGTTCAACCAGATGTGTCTGAATATATATATATATATATATATATATATATATATATATATATATATATATATATATATATATATATATTCAGACACATCTGGAGTTGAGCATATTGAGAAGTGATACACGAATTACCATTAGCGTATAAGCGATACTCTTTGTGTAAACAAATCGAGCTTAATTAGTTATGACGATGTCAAAACATCGTTAAACTCATGACTCACACAGCAGCCGCCGATAGCAAAGTGGTTAGGAGCCTTGACTAGACGGTCGGGTTTCAATCCTGGCTTAAGGTAGTTGCCTGTGTAGCCGCACTGATGAGCTGTGAAACAGGGAAACAGTACTGTATGTGGATGACTATATATATATATATATATATATATATATATATATATATAATAGTACAGAAGTTCAGAAAAACATTGGTACCGTCGGTTTCAAGCCCAACATAAAGGGGACCAGTTGATGGTAAAACGTAAATGATGTTAGGCTCTCGTTAACCATGTTGTTTTTCTGTCTGAGGAAAAAATTAATTACTTGATCTTATTTGTTTCAGTTAAAGGGAGATAATCCATGTTTCAGTTGGGCTTGAAACCGACGGTACCAATGGTTTTCTGAACTTTTGTACTATTAAATAAATAAATAAATATTAAGCTCTTATATCGAAAAAGTTTTTCTTTGTGATCGAGCACTATGCTGGAATTCTTTCCCCCCAAAACAGTAAACAAATATATATATATATATATATATATATATATATATATATATATATATATATATATATATATATATATATTAGCAGGGATACCCGACGTTGTCCAGGATTGAATGAGTATCAACAAATGTTCCACCTCCCCATACTTTCATTGTCATCAAAATCGGTGAAATCGCCCTTTTTTTTTTTTTTTTTTTAAATCAAATCGATTGATTGCCTGCTCTAATTAGGGATTCCTCCCCTCCACAGTGTCCCGGAAGAAAGCTACATATGCCTCCCTACATTGTAGTTTACATTGCACTGTAGAGAATCTACTGTTGATTTTATAAAATTAACTGTAAATAATGACTTCATTTAAAGTTTAAAATGCAAAAGTCAAATATCATTTTGTGTTCTAAACAGAAACATTAATTTCAAACGCGCCCCTGTCTTATCAAAGAACCACCTGTTGATTTTATGAAATTGTTTTTATATAATCACTTGAATTAAAGTTAAACGTACAAAAGTCAAGTATCAAGGTCTAATTGTGCTTTCGAAGGCTTCCCTGTCTTATAAAAGAATTTACAGTTGATTTTAATAGCTGGTCTTTTCTGATTGTGCGGTGATAAAATTCCTAAGTGCACTTATGATGTTAGGCTGTATAAAAGTGTTAACTCGATCACAATTGGACTTCCTTCTTTAATCTGACTTTTTGATTATCGATTTTCAAGACTTATCAGACGCATTCTCATACAAGATCTACGTAAGAACATTCCCAGACATATCAAGTACCTTTGTGTGGAATTTCAGAAAATCGGCCCAACTGCTTCCGAGTCCATAGGGAATGAACATTCACACACACACACAAACACACACACACACACACTCACACACACACACACACACACGCACAGTACCTCATATATATATATATATATATATATATATATATATATATATATATATATATATACAAAAAATAAAAAATTTATATCCATTCACGTGAAATCACTTTTTTTATTCACCCTATTCCCTCTGCTTCACTTTTTGTTATCAAGTAAGATCTTTGACTTACTTGTAGTTTCATCAAATACTTTTGCAAGCAAAATCCGATCCCAAATTTTGCTAAATCCTACCCTCTGATGAGAAGGAAAGTATTTCTTCAAAACTCCGCCGATTAAGGACAATCCACTTATTTAGCGTTTCCTTTTCAAATTAAATATGTTTTTAACTCTTTTTCAAAGTGTTTTTAACATGTTTTATTAACTATTTGCTCTTATATATATATATATATATATATATATATATATATATATATATATATTTTTTTTTATTCAATTTTCACCCCAAACAAGGCACAGTGCCACTTTGAAGCAGGGGGCTACTATTAGGGAATTAATTAGCGGGGTCATTATGAAGGGAGAAGAGTAGAAAGATGTTTGTTAACATTACACTTGAACTTCTGCATATCATTGCAGTTGGGAAAGCAGAATCCCGGAAGGGAGTTCCAAAGACCCGCAGTTCTGGGGAAGAAACTATTGGAGTAAAAGGCTTTCTTGCACCTAGGGATCTCCACTGTAAAGGGATGAGACTTAGTAGCTTGTCGGGTTTGTCGGGGGTAGTTACGTCGGGGAGGTACAAGTGTTTGCAGTTCGTCAGAGCATTCACCATTAAAGTATTTGTAGAACAGGCAGAGGGATGCAACATCTCGTCGATGGGACAGAGGTTGAAGCCCAGATGACAGTTCAGGACCTATCAGGTTTGCGACTCTTTTTTGAACCCTTTCCAGGAGTGAGAGACAAGCAGCAGATGCACCAGCCCAGATGTGACAACAGTACTCCATACATGGGCGAATGGTTGCCTTATAGAGGTATAGGATACTGGCAGGCGTAAGTAGTTTTCTAGCACGGTAGAGGGAGCCAACCTTCCTTGCAGCAGCCTTGGCAATGCTCTCAATGTATCTATTCCAGTTCATATTCCCTGTAAACGTTAGGCCGAGGAGTTTAAAAGAAGTACTTTCAGGCAATGTGTTCTTGGCCATTGCTATTGGTGGTAGAGAAGGTTTCTTGTAGTTATTGAAGGAAACAAGCTTAGTCTTAGCAGCATTGAATGAGACCAACCATTTTTGTCCCCATTCCACTACGGATTGGAGGTCATCCTCTAGTGTTTCTGCCATTTTCTTGGATATGTGTTCATTTGTTTTCCCCTCATATCTGTTATAGAGAGTGGTGTCATCGGCAAATATACCCATCTTCGAAACAATATTATCAGGGAGGTCGTTTATGAATATCAGGAACAATAGAGGTCCAAGGATAGACCCCTGAGGCACTCCCGCATTTATGTCATATTGTTTGGATGTACGTCCGTTGAGGACAACTTTGATTTTTCTATTACTTAAGAAGGATTTAATTACGTTATGAATTCTTCCAGTGATTCCATATGATCTAATTTTCCTTAGAAGACCATCGTGCCATACCCTGTCAAAAGCCTTAGATATATCAAGGGCCACCGCTCTACCCTCCCCTGTTTTATCCAATGAACGGTATATACGTTCAGAAACTACAGTTAAGATATCTGCTGTTGAACGGGCTTGCCTGAATCCATATTGTTTGTCAGTCAAGAGTTTAGCAGCTGTTAGGTGCTGGACTAGGGCTTTATTAACTAAGGACTCAAATATTTTGGCGAAAAGCGGGAGGAGGCTAATGGGGCGATAATTTAGTGGGTCAGTTCTTTCACCAGAATTCTTGAAGACTGGTACCACAGAGGCGGTTAGTTTCAAACTCTATAACAAAATTATATGACGCTTTAGGATTTTTCTTGGAATTGATTATATCACATGGTTGTTGCTAAATATGAAATAAAAATATTGCGTGCTTCTTATTTGTTATTCCGCCCGACTGGATCAGAAGGGATTGTAAATTACATTAATTAGGAAATATATCACATAATGTTCTTATTTTATATTTTGTCGTCATGATTTTTGCAAAAATATGATACGCATGTTCGATTACGAAAACTGATAATTAATTTTGACTTTGATTTTATTGGCAAATGAACATTACTTTTTTGTTATTGAACGTGCGTTTATGGTCATGATATCTGGTTTTGAAATCTAAGGAAGTCCTACCTACATAATATTTCTTGTTATTCGGGTTTTCTTTGGCAAATATTGAAGCCTGGTAATAATAATAATAATAATAATAATAATAATAATAATAATAATAAAAATAATGATGGTAATAATAATAATAATAATAATAATAATAATAATGATGATAATGATAATGATAATGATACTACTACTACTACAACTAATAATAATAATGATAATGATGATTATAATAATAATGATGATGATGATGATGATGATGATGATGATGATGATGATAACGGTAGTAATAATAATAATAATAATAATGATAATAATAAAATATTAATAATGATGATAATAACATTAATAATGATGATGATAATTATAATAATAATAATAATTATAATGAAAATGATAATGATAATAATAATGATGATAATAGTAACTATTTTAGCCTTGTAATAATAATAATAATGACAATAATAATTATGATAATGATAATAATAATGATAATAATGATAATAATAATGATAATAATAATAATAATAATAATAATAATAATAAGGAAAAATTATGGATCCTTCTACCGCTCCAGAAGATATCTCACTACTGATGCAATTCTATATCTATATAAAAGCCAAGTACATCGAAGGATGGAGTACTGCTGCCACATCTGGGCAGGAGCTGCTAAAAATAGTTTATCTTGCCTTGACAGAGTACAAAATAGACTTTGTGGCTTAGTAGGGGATGCCCTTTTCTCTTCCCTGCAACCTCTCTCTCACAGAAGCGACGTTGCGAACCTGTCATTGTTTTATAGTTATTTCCATTGGAAGTGCTCGTCTGAGCTTCAATCTCTGGTCCCCCCTCACCAATCTTTCACGAGAAACACCCGTCTAGCTGAAACCACTGTCAGTAATTTTCTCCATTCTTTATCTGCGCCTAAATCAAAATGTAGATTCCATGAACAAAGCTTCTTTCTTAGAAGTGCACGCCTGTGGAACTCTCTCCCATTTGCCTGTTTCCCACCTGACTACAACTTGGATGTCTTCAAGTCCAACATAAACAAATTCCTGATAAACCGCCCCCTTAAGTAACGATTATTATGATATTATCCCATTGATTATTGTACACGCAATATCCCTTATCTCCGAGTGGCTTCCGGGCCTAGATAAGTGGTGACTTCCATGTAAAAAAAAAAAAATAATAAAGAAAATAATAATAATAATGATAATAATAATGATAATAATGATAATAATAAAAATAATGATAATAATAATGATGATAATAATAAAAATGATAATAATAACATTAATGATAATAATAATAATGATGATGATAATATTGATAGTAATAATATTAATAATAAGTACGATGATAATAATATAATAATAATAATAATGATAATAATAATGATAATCAAAATAATAATAATATTAATAATGATAATAATCAAAATAATAAAAATAATAATGATAATAATAATAAAAATAATAATGATAAAAATAAAAATAATAATGCTAATAATAAAAATAATAATGATAATAATAATAATTATAATGATAATAATGATAATAATAATCATTTTAATAATAATAATAATAATAATAATCATAATAATAATAATAATAATGATAATATTAATAATGATAACAATAAAAATAATGATAATAATAAAAATAATAATGATAATAATGATCATAATAGTAATAATTATAATGGTGATGATGATGATAATAATAATAATTATAATGATAATAATGATAATAATAATCATTTTAATAGTAATAATAATAATTATAATAATAATAATAATGATGATGATAATATTAATAATGATAACAATAAAAATAATGATAATAATAAAAATAATAATGATAATAATGATAATAATAGTAATAATTATAATGGTGATGATGATGATAATATTAATGATAATAATAATGATAATAATAATAGTAATGATAATAGTCAACATGATGATAATTATAATAATAAAAAATAATAATGATAATAATGACAATAATAATAATAATAATAATAATAATAATAATAATAATAATAATATTAACAATTATGATTTTTATAATAATAATAATAAAAATAAGAATAATAATGATATTTATAATAATGATGATGATAATGATGATGGTGCAAAAATGATGACAATAATGATGATAAAAATAAAAATAATATTAATGATAATGATGATGATGATGATGATGATGAGGATAATGATTATGATGATGGTGGTACACGTAATAATAATAATAATAATAATAATAATAATAATAACGATGATGATGATGATGATGATGATGATGACAAAACTCTTCAAATGTTCAAGCTGTTAATTCCGTTTTACACGTAATGATAATAATAATAATAATAATAATAATAATAATAATAATAATAATAATAATAACGATGATGATGATGATAATAAAAATAAAAAATAATAATGATTATAAAATAATATTAATAATGATGATGATGATGATGATGATGCTGATGATGCTGATGATGATGATGATGATGATGATGATGATGATGATGATGATGACAAAACTCTTCAAATTTTCAAGCTATTAATCTCTTTTTTTAAAATTATTTTCTCATGATTATTTAAAAACAGTGCAACGTAAATTCATAATGGTTGTTTGATAAGAATTTTCTCATCCTATTATCCGAGGAAGATCTCGCGTGAGAATTGACCGCTTTTTATTTTTTTTTTCACAAACCATTCCTATGATATAACGTTTTAGAAATATTTTTTATAAGGTTTCTGAATAGCAGAGTATAATTGCGTTTAATTGTAGCATATTGCAGGTGGCGAAACACTTTGGAAACCATCGTCAATTCATTGCAAACAATAAATGTGTAAAACCTGAATTTTGTTCATTGATATTTAAATAATAATAATAATAATAATAATAATAATAATAATAATAATAAAAATTATTTTATAAAGAAAATTTTCGACCGTACCTTAGATCTTCCTCAGTGTAATAAAGTGAAGGTGCGCACACAGTGTCAGGAAAAGGAATATGTCCAATGAGAGGATGTAACTTGACTGCCACAGTTGACCGTTCTTCAACTCTGAGTGAATCATGATAAGTGTATGCGCATATATATATGAGGGGTGTGCAATAAGTAATGCCCCTGACCCACTTCCAGTTGTCTGATCTAACTGAAATTTTGCATGTGCAATTATTTATATCTCTACGGGTTATGTGGCGAATTACAGCTCTGAACTAATTGTGGTTTCTGTTTTACAGGTGTTTGAACTGAGTCAGGTGTGAAATGGAGCATGTTGAATGTCGAGCAGTGATCTGGTTTTTGTATTTGAAAGGACGCACACCACAGGAGACTTTTGATGAAATGAAAGAAACTTATGGTGATAATGCCCCATCATATGACCTTGTAAAACGCTGGCATCGTGAATTCAAGCATGGTCGGAAGTCTGTGGAAACAGCTCCCAGACCTGGTCGCCCCCCCCCCTTCTGCCATTGATGAGGCATCTGTCCGTCAAGTTGAGGCTGCCATTTTGGAAGATCAGAGCATTACTATTCGCTAAATAGCCCAAGATGTCAAGATTAGTACAGGGTCTGTGGAAACTATCATTCATGACCATTTGCATATGCATAAGGTGTCTGCCAGATGGATTCACAGGTTGCTCACACCATTCCAGAAGCGAGAACACATCGAGTGCTCAAGGATGAATTTGGAGATGTGCCAAGAAGATGAGTCAAAATTTTTCAAAAGACTGATTACACAGGATGAAACCTGGGTCCATCACTATGATGCAGAGACCAAAGCCCAGTTACTGCAGTGGAAGAACTTGGACTCACGACTTCTAAAGAAGGCAAGGTCATACTCACAGTCTTCTGGGACCAGGACGGAGTAGTGATGACAGATTTCCTGGCAAAGGGTACCACAATTACAGGAACCTATCATGCTTCCCTTTTGAGAAAATTAAGGGAAGCTATCAAAATCAAGAGGCGGGGCAAGATCAGCAAAGGTACCCTCCTCCTGCAGGACAACGTTCCGGTCCACAACTCATATGTCGCCAGATCAGAAGCACGGCGTGTGGTTATGAAATCCTGACTTTCACCTCTTCCCAGCCATGAAGTTGTTTTTGAAAGAAAAGCGTTTCCCAGATGATGCAGCCTTGATTTCTGAAGTAACGTCATGGTTGGAGGACCAACCTGGGGTGTTCTACAAAAACAGTCTCCAGATCTGCATCAAACGATGGGAGAAATGCATAACTCTGGGTGGTTCCTATATAGAGAAAGACTAATAACTGTGCCAAGTTTCGTTGCTCTACTGCTATGGGAAGTGGGTCAGGGGCATTACTTATTGCACGCCCCTCGTATACATATACATACACACACCTGTATATGTACACACATGCATACATATATATATATATATATATATATATATATATATATAGATAGATAGATATATATATAGATAGATAGATAGATAGATAGATATATAGATAGATATATATATAGATAGATAGATATAGATATATATAGATATAAATATAGATATATGTATATAGATACATACACACACATGTAGGGAGATAAGAGCAAGAAACAATAAAAGTTCCTGATTATATATATGTGTGTGTGCGCACACACACACGCACACACACACACACACACACACACACACACACACACACACATATATATATTATTATATTAAACTGTAGACGAGAAATAGCAAACAACTGTGTTCACAAAATAAAACTTACTCTAGGACAGCGATACAAAATAGCTTTAAAACTAACAATAACAAGAGAAAACAAACAAATAAATAAATTAAATAAACATGAATATACATAAACCATCACACATATATGTATATATATATATATATATATATATATATATATATATATATATATATATATATATGTATATATATGTGCATGTATGTGTGCACACATAGGCATATTTATATAAAAAAAATTAAAAAAAAAAGGAAAACGTCTACCTTAAACCACTAACTTAGTTCTAAAACAGATCCTTTGTTCGATAAAATGCATGCCCATTGGCTGATAGGAAGGGGCGCGGTGGATACTAGAAAGCTGATTGGCTAACTAAAAATCCTCAACATATATAAAAACAAGAAACAACCACAGAATTCGCGCATAAGCCTGACGAATCCTATAGTGGATGAAACGCAGAATATTCAGTGTAGCTTAATCGCCATATATATTTTATAAATTACTATATATATATATATATATATATATATATATATATATATATATATATATATATATATATATATATAAGATCTGTTATTGTTTTATTTATTAGTGATTGTGTTGTATTTCATTTTTTCGCTTGCCAGAGTGATGAGGGAGTTATCTGCCCTTTGTTTATTAGGGTTGTCTTTTTTACAAGGTAGTCACCACTTATCAAGGCCCGGAAGCCACTCGGGGATAAGGATTATTGTGTGTACAGTACGTTAGTTTTGGAGATCTGATAAAGTGTCTTACTTAAGGAGTCGGTTCATCAGGAATTTGTTCACATTGGACTTGAAGACATCCAGGTTGTAGTCAGGTGGGAAACAGGCAGTCGGAACAGAGTTCCACAGGCGTGCTCTTCTAAGAAAGAATCTTTGTTCATGGAATTGTATTTTTCGTTATTTATTATTATTTTTCTTTATTCACTAAATATTTAAATATTTATTATTTATTTAATTAATTTCATGCATGTAAAAATATTTCATAAACATTTAAATAAAAGCTATTTAAATATTTAATGAATAAAAGTAATAATTATTAATATTGTGTGTATTTAGGCAGCATTTTTTCATTTAAACAAACATTACTTCTGTTTAATTATACCTTTTTATTATCTCGATTTTTTGTATTAGTCTTTTTGTGTGAAAATCCAAAATGTTAAGATATGTACCATATATGTATCACGAACGTTTTCCTCTGATTTCGCAGGCATCATCAGGTAGGCGTAAATGATGCGGTTAACTTTCGGAAATGTGATTTATGATGGAGAGAGAAGGATCGTTTCCGAATTTTTGTCTCCACATAATATTTTTTTTTTTTTTTTTAGATAGGCATCACCACTTATCAAGGCCAAGAGGCCACTCGAGGATAAGGGTTAAAGAGTGTCCAGTAGAAATTGGACAATATAGTAATCGTTAGTAATGGAGATTCGGTAAATTTGTTAACTTATATGGAACGGCTCATCAAAAACTTGTTTACATTAGACTTGAAGACAACCATATTGTAGTCAGCTGGAAAGCAGAAAAACGGAAGATAATTCCATAGGCGTGCAGTTCTAAGAAAGAAGCTCTGTTCATGGAATCTACGCTTATGTTTAAGCACAGATAAAGAGTGGGGGAAACTACTGATAGTGTTTTCTGCTAGACGGGTGTTTCTTGTGAAAGTTTGGCGAGGGGGGGGGTGCATAGAATGGAGCTCAGTTTAATATGTATCCAGAAGTCCCCGGTGGAATATACTTGTTTATTATTGAAAGGGGGGTTTCGATGTTGCGATTTGGTACGGTCACCAAAAACCCTTCTTGTAGTTGATGTAAATAAAAAAAAAGTCGATTTAGCATTTCAACATTTGAACAACGCTCGGCTGAAACCGATGATTACCGGTTTCACCCAATCCATGCTTGACGGGAATTCCCGAGAATCCGGGTCAAATTATGCAAGAGTACAGAAATAATACATTTATGTTTTTCACAAGTTTAATCACGGAATCATATATCATATTATCATAACATATGGAAGTTTTTTAAAATTATTTTTGTGTCATCAAAAAATATTTCAGTTTCGTAATTCAATCGAATGTAGTTACTTTGTTTTATGATACATTATTTATGACAAAATTTTGTGATAAAATTTGTGACGATTTTAAATTATTTCCATATGGATATATTTTAAATATTAAAAAAAATATTCATAGAAACGTAAACCATGAAAGTCTAAATTACTTTTTTGAAATAAAATATTTCTATATGAATATATTTTGAATATTAAAAAAATATTCACAGAAACGTAAACCATGAAAGTCTAAATTACTTTTTTGAAGTAAAATATTTCCATATGAATATATTTTAAATATTAAAAAAATATTTATACAAATGTAGAAAATAAAAGTGGATTAAGCAATAAAATAAATTTAAAAAAATGAGAGCTTATTATTATTTTTTATTGTTTCATGAAGGAAAAATGGGTGTTGAACGTTTGAGGGCAGTTGGATTTCGGGTAGCCACCAAGGTAATCTGACGAGTGTACCTCGCTGGCAGGTTGGGTCTCATTGGAGCTCCCAACCAAGAGATTTTGTAATTGGGCTTGGGTGTGTCGATCAAGTGAAGCAAAGATCAATGCTTCAGTCTATCATTCAATATAGCAGCGTAGCAACTGTTTTTGCCGCCCGGGACAGTCGTAAGATTGCCCTCCCCCCATCCGCTAGCATTTAAAAAACTGTAGAATTTAAAGGTGACGGTAGGTGAATTTTAAAATTCTTTGGAAAATCCTTTGAAAATTATTTAGATTAAAATACACCATTTATATACCAAAACTTAAAAAATTAATAAGTTTTAATGAAAGAAAATAAAAGAAATGAAATAAATCTGCGCCTAAATCCAAACGTAGATTCCATGAGCAAAGTTTCTTTCTTAGAACTGCACGCCAGTGGAACTCTCTGCCGCTTGCCTGTTTCCCACCTGACTACAACTGGGACGTCTTTAAGTACAACATAAACAAACTCCTGACAAACCGCCCCCTTAAGTAAGACACTATCAAAACCCCCAATACTAATGATCACTACAATACTATCTCATTGATTACTATACACGCAATAACCCTTATCCCTCAGTGGCCTTCGGGCCTTGATAAGTGGTGACCCCCCCCATGTAAAAAAAAGTAAATGATAATAATTATGAATCATAATAAAAAAAAACTAATATATATAAAAAATTTAAATCCATTAATAAAAATTTAAAAACAAAATCTGTACATGTATATATCCTTATGTGTCTGTGTCTGTACGGGTATATCTGTATCCATGTGTATTTGTGTGCGTGTCTATATATATATATATGTGTGTATATATATATGTATACATATATATATATATGTATATATATGTATATATGTATATATATATAAATATATATATATATATATAAAATAAAAGCTAACTACTATTTGATAAACTTAATATTCTAACTTATTAAGATATAAATCAAATAAATAAATATCCAATCCTATATAACTGGAAAAGTTAATTTAAAAAAAAAGACATAATTAGAAAAAAAAAAAAAATAAAATAAATAATTGAACGAAAAACCTCGTGCTTTATTGATAGATCCAAAAAGCCCTCAAAATATTTATAATATATTATATATTCAATCACGGTTCTAATTCATCTTATTACAGTACTCCTAAACTTATACAGTATTCGTCAGAGAAAACCAGAGATTTTTCAAAACAAAAACGTGTTATTCAAATTATTGAAAAAAATTATAAAATTAAAGTAAATAAAAACTGGATACGCAAAACAAAGGAAACCAAATATTTTTCAAAACAAAAACGTATTATAATTATTTATAAAAATTCGTTAAATTAAATTAATTGGCTACACAAATAAATATAATAATGAATTTAAATAAGAACATTTGAAACCCTGAAAATGTTATGAAATGATAAAATCATTTTTATTTACTTATTTTTGTTGTTGTTGTTGTTGTTGTTGTTGTTGTTGTTGTTGTTAAAGTCCGAATTTTCGCCAAATACATGGATTTATCAAGGAGAGGACAGTCCGATGTAGTTTTCTTTTCTTTTCTTTTCCTTCATAATGTTGTTATTAAGAGGTTGAGCCTCCCGAAGAGAAAAACGTCTTATATCGGTGCTATTTGAAATCCGTGTATCTCATCGCTCGATTTAAGCGCGAAATTAAAGAAATGGAGTGCCACAAGTTTTAGAAAACATTTTTTTAAATAAATTTAAATGAGAAATTTTTTTTTAAATAAATTTAAATGAGAAAAAAATTTTAAAACGTGAAAATGTTATGAACTGATAAAATCATTTTATTTACTTTTTGTTGTTGTTAATAATGTTTCAACCCCTTTAAAAATAGTTTTAAAAGTTTTTAAATAATTTTTTTTTTACAAGGTGGTCACCACTTATCAAGGCCCGGAAGCCACTCAGGGATAAGGGTTATTGTAAGTACAGTACGTTAGTGTGGATATTTAAAGTGTCTACTTAAGGAGGCGGTTCATCAGGAATTTGTTTACGTTGGACTTAAAGACATCCAATTTATAGTCAGGAGGGAAGCAGGCAGACGGAACAGAGTTCCACAGGCGTGCAGTTCTAAGAAAGAAGCTTTGTTCATGGAATCTACGTTTTGATTTAGGCATAGATAAAGAGTGGGGGAAGTTTTTGACAGTAGATTCAGCTAGACGGGTGTTTTTTTGTAAAAGATTGGCGACCAGAGATTGGAGTTCAGACGAGCACCTGCCATGGAAATAACGATAAAACAAAGATAGGCTTGCAACGTCTCTTCTGTGGGAGGGAAGTTGCAGGGAAGAGAAAAGAGCATCCCCACTAAACCACGAAGTCTATTTCGTACTCGTGTTTTTAGTAGCCCCTGCCCAAATATGGCAGCAGTATTCCATCCTTGAACGTACTTGGCTTTTATATAGGTAGATTTATTTATTTATAAATTGTAAATAATGCTATAAATTTATCTTGCGTATGACTTTAGTCAAGATTACCCAAGGAATGGATGACTTAATATTTTTTTAGAAAAAGAAATATCCTTTTTTAAACGACAAACTCCAACAAAAGTTGAGGTTTAAAATATCGAATGGTAAAACTTTTTTTATATTTTCTTCAAATCTAGTGCAATTTGCATTGTATTCACTGAAGTTTTCAATTTTGAAAATAATTTTAATTTATGGAGGGTTTTATTAAATCAACTTCCAGTAAAATCTTTTCTATAGAAAAATCAACAAAAATATTTCAAGAGAATCAATTTTTGCTCAACTGCCCTAAAACGCGAAAATATCTCGAATATGGAGGTTTATTTTACATCAAATTTACATGTGAAAATGACCCCCACTCTAAATTCTTAAATTTATCTTTTTGTTTATTTCTTTTCACCTGGTAGATGATTTTCCAAACTCTCTAAGAAAGCAAAAAAGGAGAAAATAAATACAAAACGAATAAATGTTACCAAAGGCAAAGGTTTAAAAAATACACTTACATTTTATATTGGTAAATGTTGTGTCGTGGAACAACAGTGAAAATAAGAACAATCAAGTCGAGGTTCGGTTAAAGAACAGGTGTATTAACAATAATGTACAAAGATAGGAAAGCGTGTATATCTGCTGGGCACTCGGCTAGCAATTGAAGCGCAGTCGCATCTCTCTCACCGGTGTTGGAATTACTAGCGCTATTTATAGTGCTAATCGGCGTAAACTCCTTTGTTCAAGGAATATACTTGCATAAGTATTGTAGTCGCCTTCATCTCTTCTAGTAACATTCATACATTTATTTCGCTTATGGAAAATAGACGTTTTTGGAGAAAACAGTTCTGTAAGTAGCGTAACTGTTTCTTGGAAGCTCAACTCATTGGTCTTTTTTGGGAGAATAAAATTCACGAACTTTGTATGCTCGGCTGTTCCCAATTTCCTTAGCAAAAACTTAATTTTCTTCGCGTCTGACCAGGTACTACAATCCGATATAAAAATATCCTCATATCGTCTATAGTACTGTACGAAAGTGACATCGTCTTCTGGCGGCCCACACAGCTGTTTGAGAATGCGTTATGATTATCGTCCGCTTTAGTTAACTGTATCGCCTCCAGAATTTTTCTTTGTTCCTCCTGTGTTTTCATCAATATTTCCTCGAAAAATTCCTGTTGTTGAAGCATTTTTTCTTCAAATGCTTGTTTAAATTTCTCTTCTCTTTTTACTTGTTGTTGAATTTGCTGCAATAGAGAATCTTTGAATTTCGCATCCAGTATACGAATTACGTTTACAATTTACGCTTGTATTAAAGAAATATTCCTTAGTAAAAAAAAAATCAACCAAGTTTTCTTTCCCAATTCTTTTATTTGAATAACAACAGTTTAGCAGTCCTTTTGTAACTTAATTTGTTGAACGCTATATTTCTAGTCTTACTAGAGACAATCCAGTGAAATAAAATTTGTTTAACATTTTTTTATATTTGCACGCGTTTTACGTAGCAAAAATAAAATCAGTCGCTTTAAATATCCGACGAATTCGTATGGGAAACTTTTAGTTTTTTCTTTTTTTAACTTCTTTGCCTTTTGCAAAAAATGACTTGATTCTTTACCTGTTTACTAAGCATAAATGACGTACGCGAATAATTATTTTTCACGGTCTGTTTCTTTTTCTCTTGACAAAGTGAAGCGTGCTTTTTTTTTGTTTTTTGTTTTTTTTCAAATTCCAGATGTTATCGAAATAAGGATAAGCTTACACGATATTTGCTAGTTGGTTTTGAACATTCAACATTGCAGAATAAAATTCTTACCGTAGGGAAAATGGCTTCTGGTGAAGAAAAAATGAATCCTTTTTCCTTTTCAAAAACACTTGGTAAGTGTGTTCAATTATTAAATAATTGAAAACATTCGCGTTTTTCGCTGTAGATTTTGGAAGCAAGTTTTTTCCCGTCGCCAAATTACTATTGTAGTAATTAATTCGCTGTTAGTCCTTGCGTATCCAAATATCTGTTGAAATGACGAAGGTGTTCTGCTGAAAAGATTTTACGAATCTTTATTCCAATCACTTTTAGTGATTATTCTCTGCAGTGACGGTCGTTTCGATTCCCTGTCGCCAATCTGTTGTGCCGTGGAACAACAGTGAAAATAAAAACAATCAAGTCGAGGTTCGGTTAAGGAACAAGCGCATTAACAATAATGTACAAAGATAGGAAAGCGTGTATATCTGCTGGGCACTCGGCTAGCAGTTGAAGTGCAGTCGCATCTCTCTCACCGGTGTTGGAATTACTAGCGCTATTTATAGTGCTAATCGGTGTAAATTCCTCTGTTCAAGGAAGGTCAGTATAACAGTAAATTTTCAATGTCTTTTGTGCGTTCTCTTAGAGTATAGGAAACTTGAAAACTAAATTGCTGAACGGAATCCAAAATATTATTACCAAAAATAATTTATATTAGTAGCCTGAGATTTAATTGCTTTATATTGCCATTCAAATCTGCCCACTCTTATTCAGAAATTTTGTTTCAGTCGACATATAAACTGAAATCAAAGAAGAAATGAGCCAACACATGTTGTCGCATATAGATGCGAAGTGTTTGAATTCATTAATTTTATTCTTGTCTAATTCATCTGAGACTAAGACCTTGAAATCATCAAAAATCTGTTTTTGTAAGCACACTTTTTGATAACTCACCGGACAAAGGCATACGGGACAAAAGGACACCGGACAAAACCCACCATCTAAGAGAAAAACAGATAAATGAATCAAAAGCATTAAAAATCATTTTTTATATTTTTAATTTAATTGAATTTAGGAAAATTAAACACCGGAGAACTAATTATGGCAAGGTATGAAAATGAAGCATTTATGTCATAGAAGATAGATTTTAAAACCATTCTTGTAGAGGATATAGTTTTAAATAGGATTCAAGTGCCTCTCACAGAAATATACATATTTGTAAATATTTACTCTTGTTTGAAAGCAAATAAGTCGATTTTTCTACGTTAAGTACGCGTTTTAAGGACATTTGTATTATCTTTTACAATTATTATATTCATAAAAAGTAAAAAAAAAAAAAAAATAAAATCCTATTAACAGATTTAATACGTCATAATACATTTTAGTTTATTCATAAATACGTCAGCGATTATAAAATTTTGTTAATAGTTCGAAAAAAAAACAACAAAATAAAAACAAACAAAAAACAATTACTCCGTGACTGTTAGAAACCTTAAAGGAATTCTTCAATAGTTAAACTATCGAATAGAAAGCCATTTAAATAGCATTTGAGATGTAGCGCTTAGTTCCTATTTAAAATTATATCCCCCGATAGGACGATCATAAAATCTGTTTGCAGTCAATTTTTATTCCGTAGTTATTTAATGTTTCTACAATTCCAAAATTACGTAATTTTTCGTTGGATCATTTAATTATCAGTGATGTTTGAAAGTATATTTTTTGACAAAAATGTTTTGTTTAATTTTTAAATATTTTTCGGAACATGTAAATCACTTTTGAAACCCAACTGTTTCCCACCTGACTACAACTTGGATGTCTTCAAGGTCAACATAAACAAATTCCTGGTGAACCGCCCCCTTAAGTAAGACGCTTTATCAAATCTCCAATACTGACGATTACTACGACACTATTCCATTGATTACTGTACACGCAATAACCCTTGTCCCCGAGTGGCTTCCGGGCCTTGATAAGTGGTAGCCTCCATGTAAAAAAACTTACTTTCTTTGATAGGTAACCTTGAGAATTTATGCAATTTTTTAAATATTTTGTTTTACAAGTAAAATAAATTTAGATCGTATTTTAATGTTATTATTTAAGTTTTGATTAATATTATGAACTTCTGATTTCTGAACCTATCAGAGAGAAATGATTTAAGAATTCAGAAGACATTTCCAGCTATATCGTAGCTGGGGATCTTGTGAAGTAGACTTTTATGCCATACCCTTGACATATCAAATTGTTCTAGAAAGGAAACCTTCGTCGAGCGATTTGCTAATTCTATGAGATATAACCGTTAGCACATCGGCTATTATATATATATATATATATATATATATATATATATATATATATATATATATATATAATCTGTTTATACAAACATGATTGGTTACATATGTGCAAACATGTTGCGGTGGAATCCTAATTCAAGGGCAAACACGTTTCAGTGGAATCCTAACTCAAGGAGATCACTTCACCAGACCAAAAGAAAAAAAGCGACATTGAAAAGAGAGTCAAGATTACATTCGTTTTTATAAGATATTCGGGTGTGGTTTATGCTTTGGAAGAAAGCGGGTGTATACTTTGTGAATATGAGCAATAGCGGTTTTTGAGGGAGGCGTGGCGAAGGAAAGGAGTAGGAGTGAGGGTTTAAGGGAAGAGGGGGAAGTACAATCTCATGTGGTCAAGCTGTAGCAGCGGGGGTATTGTTATTATTTTAACTTGACGATTGTCTATCGGTCTCCGTTTTCGCTTGGATCCGAAGTAATATTATACCCTCATCGCTGTTAAGTTCCTTATCTTTGTTTTTTTTTTCTTTTCTGGCGGCGACTACATTATCCATTTAATTTATTGTTAAATTCTATTTGTTTATTTTATTCCTCGCTTTTTTTTATCTGTTCATTTGCTTCTCGTTTTCTAATTATTTATTTGTTTGTTTATTTATATGTTTAAATTAACAACCAGTGAATACAATCCTATTCATATGATTTAAATAAACGTGGTATACTGTAAATTATATTTTCTATTCTACAGCGGTGTCTGAAGTAATTACAGCCGCAAAGGTTTTCATATTTATATATAAACCTACTTTCGATGGTCGTCATTATTTCATTTGGGTTCTTTCTCTTTTTCTTAATACTACAGTATAAATATATTTTATAGGTTTATATGCTTCGTTATAGAGATAAGTTTTCCAGGCCATATACATGCAGAGGGTTACATAATTGCATATATTTATCTATATTGTGGAGTATTCCGTTCCCAAAACCTTCTAGTTAGAGTACTTAGTTCTCGTTTGGGATCAATTATATATATATATATATATATATATATATATATATATATATATATATATATATATATATATACTAGACTACCCGTGACCCGTTGGGTCAGTATGTTGTATTAGCTATGGAATTCATGTATGAGCGTGACACTTGTGGCGTAAAGAAAATAGTTTTTTTTTTGACATAACAGAAACATTTCTATGAAAGTATATTAAAATGAAAAAAGAATATAGATAGATTTCTATGAGTCGTTCTGTTTATTAAACGAGGGGCGTGCAATAAGTAATGCCCCTGACCCACTTCCCATAACAGTAGAGCAACGAAACTTGGCACAGTTATTAGTCTTTCTCTACATAGGAACCACCCAGAGTTATGCATTTCTCCCATCGTTTGATGTAGCTCTGGAGACTGTTTTTATAGAACACCCCAGGTTGGTCCTCCAACCACAACGTTACTTCAGAAATCAAGACTGCATCATCTGGGAAACGCTTTCCTTTCAAAAATAACTTCATGGCTGGGAAGAGGTGAGTCAGAGGGTGCAAGGTCAGGAGAGTAGAGAGTAGATGGGAGAGGATTTCATAACCACATGCCGTGCTTCTGATCTGGTAACATGCGAGTTGTGGACCGGAGCGTTGTCCTGCAGGAGGAGGGTACCTTTGCTGATCTTGCCCCGCCTCTTGATTTTGATAGCTTCCCTTAATTTTCTCAAAAGTGAAGCATAATAGGCTCCTGTAATTGTGGTACCCTTTGCCAGGAAATCTGTCATCACTACTCCGTCCTGGTCCCAGAAGACTGTGAGCATGATCTTGCCAGCGGAGGTGTTGAGTCCAAGTGCTTCCACTGCATTGACTGGGCTTTGGTCTCTGCATCATAGTGATGGACCCAGGTTTCATCCTGTGTAATCAGTCTTTTGAAAAACTTTGACTCATCTTGGCACATCTCCAAATTCATCCTCGAGCACTAGACGCGTTCTCGCTTCTGGAATGGTGTAAGCAACCTGAAATCCATCTGGCAGACACCTTATGCATATGCAAATGGTCATGAATGATAGTTTCCACGGACCCTGTACTAATCTTGACATCTTGGGCTATTTGGCGAATAGTAATGCGCCGATCTTCCAAAATGGAAGCCTCAACTTGACGGACAAATGCCTCATCAATGGCAGAAAGGGCGCGACCAGATCTGGGAGCTGTTTCCACAGACTTCCGACCATGTTTGAATTCACGATACCAACGTTTTACACGGTATATGATGGGACATTATCACCATGTTTCTTTCATTTCATCAAAAGTCTCTTGTGGTGTGCGTCCTTTCAAATACAAAACCGGATCACTGCTCGACATTCAACAGACTCCATTTCACACCTGACTCAGTTCAAACACCTGTAAAACAGAAACCACAATTAGTTCAGAGCTGTAATTCGCCACATAACCCGTAGAGATATAAATAATTGCACATGCAAAATTTCAACTAGATCAGACAACTGAAAGTGGGTCAGGGGCATTACTTATTGCACGCCCCTCGTAATTATTTTTGAAAAAATTTTTTTACAGTTACTGAATTATAAGTGGTTGGCCATACTTATAGGTAAATGTGCTCTGAACAGATACCATAATACTTATTAAAGTGAAATTCAAATTTGGATATATCTGCTTTTTTTTTACATCGTTTTTTTTTTTCTGTATTACGTTTAAGTTATTTTAAACCCCACTCTTCCCATTTTAAATAATAATTTCGAAATAATGACTATAATATTTCAGTGCGCAGGTCATGCGCGCATGCGCAACCGGATGTCGTAAACTGGAAAGTGGGTTACGTACATCGTTACAAGGTCATTTGAGTTTTATAATTATGTATATATACTAGCAATTCAGTCCGGCTTTTCTCGAGCCCTATGTACTGTTCATAACTTTATGTGCATATGTATATATATATTAAAAAGTTTGACTCATGTCCATGTAACCTATATCTAAAATTTCAAGTTTTTAGACTCAAAATTGGGGGAGGAATTTGGTAGAGTCTGCAAAGCTCAACTATGTAAATTTTGACCTCTTGACAGTCAAATTTTTGCCCCAAAACTGATTAAAAAGCTTGCTGCATGTCTGAATGCCATTTTTGTAAAATTTCAAATGTTTAGACCCAAAATTGGCTGAATAGTTTTCTAGAGACAGCAATGGTCAAATCTTTTGAATTTTGACTCCTTGGCAGCCAAATTTTCGGCCAAAAACCGATTAAAAAGCTTTCCCTATGTCTGAATGCATTTTATGTATAATTTCAAATGTTTAAACCAAAAAATTGTCTGAGTAATTTTGTAGAGACTACAGAGGTCATTTTTTAATTTGACCCCAATTTTGACTCCTTAACATTTATTGTTTTGGGCTCAAATCAAATTAAAATGTTTGATCCACGTCCAAGTAACCTACATCTAAAATTTTAAGTGCTTAGACCCAAAATTGCCTGAGGAGTTTGGGAGAGTTTTTGTTGAGCTTTGACCCCTTGACAGACAAATTTCTGTCCGAAAACCGATTAAAAAGTTTTCCGAAATCTCAATACCTCTTATGTCAAATCTCGAGTCTGTAGACTGAAAATTGACAGAGTAGTTTTGTAAGGAAATGTGCACGCACACGCACACACAGACAATTTATATACTCAGTCAGTCAGTCAGTCAGTCATCATTTACGGCAAATTAAATTGCTTTATGCATCTTTTAATTCTGAAAAGATCTCAATTGAATAAGTAAATCAAAACAATTTTTTCCATTAAAAGAATGCATGTAGCACATAGAAATTTACTAATGGGGTTACCCGGCGTTGCCCGGAGCCATAAAAAATTAAATGGAATTAAGTTAAATCGTGTTCAGTTTCTGAACTTCTACCCTAGAAGAGAAATTTCTTTTTTCACTAAACGCGTTCTCGCTTCTGGAATGGTATGAGCAACCTGAAATCCATCTGACAGACACCTTATGCATATGCAAATGGTCATGAATGATAGTTTCCACAGACCCTGTACTAATCTTGACATCTTGGGCTATTTGGCGAATAGTAATACGCCGATCTTCCAAAAATGGCAGCCTCAACTTGACGGACAAATGCCTCATCAATGGCAGAAGGCGGGGGGGGGGCGACCAGGTCTGGGAGCTGTTTCTCAACTTCTACCCTAGAAGAGAAATTTCTTTTTTCATGTGAGGATTGAAGAAATAAAACTTGGGAGGATTTCAGAGCACCAATGAAAGCGTCAAATAAAATTAAGGGGGCGTTTCTCATCCTTTCTTTGTAAAGAAATGACAAATTAAATCCAGTGTTTGTGCCTTTCAATTCGAGGGGGGGGGGGTGCTGACTCATTTCCTGGACTATTCATGAAACATTATAATTATTTGAACTCCTCAAGGAATGAATCATATTTTTTTCTAAATTTTAGATATTATTTTCCCATGATCACGATTATTTAAAAAAAAAAAAAAACAACTTTGTAGGAGTTTGTTGTGTATTTTTGAAGTTTTAGCTAAACATACAGACATACAAGTATACAGAAAACTGTCCTTTATATAACAGGCAATTAGGGTTATTCGGCATTGCCCTAGGCAAAATTGTAACATATTACTATTCAAACTTCTATCTCCCTCTCTTCCCCCTTACCTCTCTCTACCCTTAATCTCTCTACGCCTTCTCTGTCCAACCCATTCCTCTCACTGAACACGCACACAATGCACAAACAATTCATTTTTATAGATTTCTCGGAGAATGGGTCACCATAAGGGAAGTAACTCATTGATGTAAATATATGAGTTATGCCCCTTTCATTATTACATCAAATGACTTCAAAACTGATTATCGCCTGATGAAATCTGCATCAATTTAGGATTAAAGAATTTTTTTTTTTTTTTCTAAATTTTATATATCATTTATCCGGGGCAATGCCGATCAAGGAAATACTAACTTTGTGGGCGTTTGTTTAGTATGTTTTGAGTTTTAGTTGGACATAAAAATATACGCACATACAAACTAACAACTGCTCTTCATATAATAAATTACCAAATTTTATATTTGCTTGTCTAAAGACGAAAAGATATCATTATTTTGATTGACGATATCATTTTAAGCCGAAATGTTTTTCCCCTCAAATCAGTTTATCTTACTCTTTCAGATTAATGTACGATTTCAAAAATGAAAAAATCACGTTAAAATTGAAAAGAGAGAAAAAAAAATTAAAACGTAGTTAAAAACGAAATGTATGTTTGGGATACGCAGTTATAAAGTTGCTGGTTGTGAATCATTGCGCATTTTTGTTGTTATTGTGATGTGAATTATTACGCATTTTTGTTGTTATTATGATGTGAATTTAACTATTTATGTTGATAGACCCATGTTGTTTACTGTGTAAAGGTGTGCTTGGTTTACGTGAATGACAATTAAAACAAGTCACGCAAGAAATGGACAGGTGCGCGCGTATCCAACTTTTTATTTATTTCTTTATTTCAAAACTGATTTATTTTCGATGTACAAATAACGATTTACAAATAACGATTTACAAATAGCGATGTACAAATAACGTAATGTTTTATTTATTTAACCTGATTCATATTACATTTACATTAACGTAATGTTAAGAAAATGACATCTTTTTGTGATATTTAACCATGTCTTTTTTGTTTATTCACTTCTGTTGCATCGCGGAGTGTTACCGACGAACGCTGAAAGGCAAATGGCTCTAATTGCCACTCTCTTCCCTTCTCGGCTTCGATCAATTTCTCTTTCTTCCTCACTTCTTAAACAAGTAAGCTCTTTACATGAACGCGCGAACTCAATGTATTTTCAACCAATGAAAATCGTTTCGAACCCCAAAAGTAACACGTATACATGAAAATAATAATCCCACGCGAACTTAGGAACTTCTATAAGAACAGGGATCAAATGAGATTTTTCCCAGTCGGCCGCATCGAACAGGAGTCCAAAAATATATTCTCTTTACCCCCCCCCTCGTGCTTTTGATCATGGGGGTGGACAAGGTGATTAGGACTAAAGGACTGCCATACCAACCTTTTTCGCTTCGCGTACACAGTCTTACACATTAGTGATAGTCAGACGAACACGAACGAACTGCTAATCATGGGTATAAAGTTTTTCATTTTTGTGTACCGCTATAAGTGCCAATCTGAATAAGCACCCAATTTATATTAATTATTGGTGTGGTTATTGACAATACCCAAAGATGCTATCGTTGTCCAAAAAGTGGCCCTAATAAGGTCAGAGATCACGCCCTTTGATATTTACTATGAGATTAAATTAAACTAAATATAGCCCATATAACTCACCTTACGCCCAGCTACCGTCTTTCAAAATTGGCCCCACCAAGGTTTGTGACCACGGCACACTTCTTCGTAATTGTCGTATAGTAAAAATAAGATAATATAAAAGAAAGAATGATAAAGTCTATCGGTTAGAATGTGATGTGTATACTTATTGTCAGGTTCAACGCATGTCGGATTTTCCTTTGATTGATTACAGGAACACAAGCCTTATTTAAAATGGAGGTTTTATTTTACTGAATAAAAAATATACATTTACAAGCAGTCAGGAGAGAGAAAAATATTTAACAGAGAGAGAAAGAGAGATACAGAAAGAAAGAGAGAGAGAGAGGGAGAGGGGGAGAGAGAAACACACACACACACACACACACACACACACACACACACACACACACATAGAGCCATCAGAATCACTTCACGACTTGCCATCCTCTACCCGGTTGAGAGGAGTTATATCCTGATTTCCGACAAGTTTAGCCGCAGAATAGATAACGTTACTGTCTGATTGAAACAATGTCATTGTGACCTCACACCTGTCAATCATTTAGTGAATTCGTTGTTCATTCATGATTTCTTTTAACTTATCCATTATTCTCTCATCCCATTTTAAATTGATTGCCTTAGTTTTTTTTTTAAATTGAATGCCTTATTTTTTTAAATTTGATCAACAAAAGGTGTAGATTGGGGCACTTAGGCTCTCATTCTCCATATTCATTCACCCAAAATTATATCAATTGTTCGGAAAACCAAATATAAAGAATTACTATTAAATGAGGGTTCAAAGTGTCCAAGTAACGAAGCTGTTGATAAGATATGTTTATTTCGGCTGTCACCATGTGAGCTTTGATGTAACAATGTGTGTAAATTGAGTAAGTATTGTAGAGAGTATGTACATATTTGCTTTGTGTGTGTAAGAGTTGACGCAGAAGATTCTGTGTAGATTAATTGCCATAAATATATTTTCATAACTAACTTTCTTAGAGTTTCACATCGTCAATAGCTGCAACAGGGAGATGAAACTTTCAGGTAATGATTGCATAAGTTCAGTCATCATAACAATGCAATTTGTGATCCTCTCTGATACATTCAGGTGGAGTAAAAAATAGGAGGCATTACTTTTGGAAGCCATTCATAAATAGCTCTATTAATTAGTTGAGCACTTTTATATAAACTCGATGGATACTCTCGGCATTTTTATACTTCAAATACGATCTTAACCTGTGCTATTAACACCCCCACACACATATATATATATATATATGTGTGTGTGTGTGTGTGTGTGTAAAGTTATCCACAAACAGAATGTTTCGCTGTATCACAGCTCTTCAGTGCAACTAGACTAGCAACTGTCTCAAGCCAAGAGATTGAAATTCGCCAACCCGACAGTTAACGCTTCTAATCATTCTGCTATCTGGCTGTTGCCAAGATGGGTATAGGAAATTACAATGATTAAAGATTGTCCAATTGTCCAAATGACCTAAGCTCGATTTGTGACTACAAAGAGAATTGCTTTAAATCCTATCGGCAATTTGTTTTTTTACTCCTTAATATGCTCCATAGATAGGGAGTATTTATACTCATCCATAGACAGAATATTTTGCTGTAACACAGCTCCTCAGTGTGGTTATACCAGCAACATTACACACACACACACACACACACACACACACACACACATATATATACATATATATATATATATATATATATATATATATATATATATGTGTGCATATAAATAAGTGGTCTGGCAAGGCCACAGGGGAAACAAGCGGAGCAGCAAAACTGAAGGTGGTCTGCAGGACACTATATAAACAAATGTAGGTAAATTTGGGCATATTTTATTGTTTTGAAAATGTAGGTTTATTTTACCAATTGCCATGAGAACACCACATGCCATACCCTGTCAAAAGCTAAAGATATATCTAGGACTATTGCCCTCCCCTCCCCTTCCTTATCCAGTGCTTGGTATAAACGTTCAGAGATTACAGTTAGAATATCTGCAGTAGAACGGGCTTGCCTAAACCCATATTGGTGATCTGACAGAAGTTTAGCAGCTGTAAAGTGGTGGACTAGAGCTTGTTTAATTAAGGACTCAAAGGGGAGATATAACATATGAGAAATATTTGGAATCAAGTCTCCTCTTGCTGTTATTTCAGATCATTTAAAACCATAGCAGCAAGTTTTAGTCTCTCCTCAATCAAGCCCAGAGGTTTTGGGGAAATATATATATATATATATATATATATATATATATATATTACAATAGAAAAATGCGAACATAAAAAGTAATATGGTGAAGCTTAGCTTAAGCATGGAAAAGTAAAGATCTAGTTATTAAAACTGGAAAAGAAAAAGACAAGATATTCTAATAAAAAATATAATAAATTTATAACTTAAAATATTGCAGCATTAAGAATTGATTATATAATGTTATAAATTGAATTTAAAAAACATTGCTGCAATATTTTAAGTTATAAATTTATTATATTTTTTACTAGAATATCTTGTCCTTTTCCAGTTTTAACAACTAATCCTTTTCTTTTCCATGTTTAAACTTAACCATATTACTTTTCATGCTCGCATTTTTCTATTGTAATCCATGATTTGTCTAAGCTTCGAATAAATTCACTTATTCTTTGTTTAATTTCAGTCTTCCCCCCCCCCCATAAACATAACATACACATATGTAATAACAATGTACAACACTCGTCTGCTTTCAATAAAATCTCCCTCCCCCAATTATCTCCCTTTCATTCTTACATTCTCTCTGTTTCACTTGTTACTTCTCTTTTCGTGAAAGCAGTGAATTGGTAGAAACAGTAGTCGCTGAACCAACGTGGTTGCTATGGAAACCAATCATAACGGTTTTTTTTTTCGATTTTGAACACCAGTAAATTCATCATAACTTGTTTTACTGAACGAAAATTGAAAATGTTTTCACAATATAGCTGAGAAAGGGATCTATAAACTGTAATAATTGTTTGAAATTTGAGCTAAAAATGAGTGAGCGATGAAGCTTTAAAGCAGTTCTAAATGACTAAAGCTGCCACTTAACCATATATTCAAACACGATAGTTTTTGAATGATATGGTGTCTTTTTATTTTATTTATTGAATTCTGTTATTTGGTTGTTGTTTTTTTTTTTTTTTTTTTTTAAGTTTTATTGTTGAGCCTTGGTGCAAACATGCGCTCTACCAAGTGCAATCCTACATTTTCTGTGGTCTCCATTGATAAATTCCTTTTGCTTAGGTGTGGTCGTTGTAAATAAAAATAATACAACCACCCATCGGGGTATCAGCGCCAAATTTACAAGTGAAGGCGAGTATTAAGTCATTCAAAATGTCGGCCTACTTTATATTGTAAAATTTATTTGTTGAAGGAGGCCATTCTTTTTATGAAAAAAAAAACCCAAAAAAAAAACAAGCACAATTGAACCAACAGAATTACACAACGAAACACCGTAACAGGGCTCGAACGCCCCCCCCTCCCCGGCCGTCTCCAGGGTCAAACAGACTTTGCACCCACGTAAATTCTCAGACTCTCGAATGGAGAACGCCTGATTCAGCGACATATAATCCTTTTCGTTTTTCACAAATACAAAAGTACAAAAAAACGAAACAAAAAAAAACAGCAATTTTTGAATGACAAAACCATCACATACGGCGCTGATGTGATCCTTTTCGAGTTAAGGAGAACGAGCTGCATCCTCCTCCGCATTACCTCCTTCTTTTCTTCACTGTTTTTCTTAATAGAAATAGCTTCAGACATGGTATGAAGCCACTTAGTGTGAGGCGCTAAAAATACTACATCCAGGTCAAAAATTCGTCAACGATAAGTATTGGATGAACAAATTCTGACCCCAAAAAACAGCAATTCTTTCCCCTTTGTCAGAAAAATTATTCTTAGACTGTGAGAGTTAGGAGATTGCTGAACATAAATCTAAGAGTTCCTAAGTACCCTTTAAAAGTTCCTAAGTATAACCTTTAAGACCTCTTAAGTATGACCTTAAGAAACCCTAAGTATAACCTTTAAGACCTCTTAAGTATGACCTTAAGAAACCCTAAGTATAACCTTTAAGACCTCTTAAGTATGACCTTAAGAAACCCTAAGTATAACCTTTAAGACCTCTTAAGTATGACCTTAAGAAACCCTAAGTATAACCTTTAAGACCTCTTAAGTATGACCTTAAGAAACCCTAAGTATAACCTTTAAGACCTCTTAAGTATGACCTTAAGAAACCCTAAGTATAACCTTTAAGACCTCTTAAGTATGACCTTAAGAAACCCTAAGTATAACCTTTAAGACCTCTTAAGTATGACCTTAAGAAACCCTAAGTATAACCTTTAAGACCTCTTAAGTATGACCTTAAGAAACCCTAAGTATAACCTTTAAGACCTCTTAAGTATGACCTTAAGAAACCCTAAGTATAACCTTTAAGACCTCTTAAGTATGACCTTAAGAAACCCTAAGTATAACCTTTAAGACCTCTTAAGTATGACCTTAAGAAACCCTAAGTATAACCTTTAAGAGATCCTAAATACAACCTGTAAGAGGTCCTAAATAGGACATTAAAATGCGCCAAGTATAGCCTTTAAGTGGTTCTGAGTACGATCTGTAAGAGGTCCTAAATAAGATATAAAAAGATCCTAAGTATAATCTTGAAGTGGTCCTAAGTACGACCTTGAGAGGTTCTAAGTGCGACCTTTAAAATGTTAAATGCATGAGTTCCTAAATATGATCTTAAAGTGTAATTGATGATAAGGCCCAGTTTTGGAGCTTTGGGAAGTGTGGAGTTGCTCTTTAGTTGTAATACTCCTAAGTCTTAAATTGAGGTAGTAGTATCTATCAAAACTTGATGATCAACATTATGTCTTTTGGTCTGGATGAAACAAGGAGTAAATATCTAATACAGAGGGGGACTCTATGTAGGAGTATCACTTTTTGTTTTTGGTAGATACATCTATCCATGTGTGGATAGCAACCCAAATCACATGAGCGATAGTCTTGATACAACACCATCAGTTTTATGGCAAACTCACCGACTGAAACCTCCGCCGCAGGAGTTGAAATGAGCCAGACTTTAATCTGTGATCGGTCTTTAAATTCACCAGAGATGTCTCCACTTACTATGTCCTTTTTAAATGTTAGGTGAGCGACCTGTCCTTATAAAGGGATGTGGTGGGTCTGGCTTGTAGAGACAAATTAGTTTAAAAACTAGTCTGTAGTTTCGTGCATAGTGAACACACAGACACAATTTGTAAAAGAAAAAGAATAGGCAATTATCGCCCTTTTTGCCATTACCTCTGGCGGACAGGCGTTGACACCAACTTCCTTTGTTCATCTTCCATCTCTCTCTTTCTCTCTCTCTCTCTCTCTCTCTCTCTCTCTCTCTCTCCCCTTTTCCATTCTCGTTTTCCCTGTGGCATATGACAGTGGTGATGGCATGCCATGTGTTTCGAATTTTGCTTACACATTCAAATCGATTCGGTAATGAAATGAACTACTGTGTACTGTTTCAGCCTTACAGAGGTAAGCTAACCTTTGCAAAATCATGAACGCACATTACAATCCATGAATTACCTCTGTAACAACATAAAGCAAATATATAATCTCAATACACATATGATTGCCAGAGATCAACAAACACAGACAGTCTTATTTTTTATTCGCCAAAAAAGTGTATAAATATGTTTTACTTGCTTTAAATAAAGTTTACACTTGTACGTATATAAACTCGGTATCTATTTTCATTAATTTATGTCATCGAGTACGTAATGCTACCGCAACAGGCTACGGACCGTTTTAATTGTCTCATGCATCACAGCATGTGGGATTTCCTAGGTCTGAGCGTTAATTGTTTGTAATCTGAGATGTCTTTTGTAAAGCAGTGCTAAGAATTTTAGCCAAAGTCACTACCAATAAATTCCTCTGCTCTCTGTCAGTGCCTAAACCTAAACATGGATTCCATGAACAAAGCTTCCTTCCTAGAACTGCCCACCTGTGGAATTCTGTTTCGCTGGTCTACTTTCCAGCTGACTTCAATATCATTGTTTTCAAATCCAAGGTAAACAAATTCTTATTCAATCGTCCTCGTAAATAATCTAATTATATCATATTTCCACCTCAATGACTAATGTACACACATTAACCCTTATCCTCAAGTGGCCTATGGGCCTTGATATGTGATAACACTTTGTCAAAAAAAAGACGCGTGATTTCCTAGGTCTAAGTGTTTATTGTTTGTGATCTGAGATATTTTCTTTCGTAAATTTTTTCACTCTGTAGTTTACTTCAGCAGCGTCTCATTTGACCTTTCTTTAAACGGCTTGTTTTTATACAGTACAGGAAAATCTAATTTGCATATGAATGGTAAAAATTCATGTTACTTTCGCGTGACTGTTGCGCATAAAATCAACTGCCTGTCACCATTTTAGTTTTTCTATTGTAAAGTAACCGGACTTTAAAAAACATGCATATATGTGGGTGTTTATGAAGTCATTTTTGCAATTTTCCCTTCACACCCAAAGTGTCCCTTTCCTCACTATAACAAAAAAAAAAATTCTGTTTAATTTTGTTCATGTTGAGATTCAAGTTTAAATAAATCGGTACTCTCCAAACCGTGTATATTAGCTAGAGTGCTCGTTCCAATTCTCAGATGAAGTGCCGCATTATTATAGTACCAGATGAAATGTGTGAATGGTCCGAAACTGTTGATATTCATGTACGAAACTGGCCTTGGTCTGACTGTTTCCCTAAATAAGTTTGTGATGAAACTTAGCATCGAAATTTGACTCCCAAAATCGTCATGAGCGTAGAATATGTGCCTACATTTGAGATGGCTTTCCATGTTGCAGGAATATCTCCAGAGAAGATCCTAATTTGTGTTATATATGCTTCAGTTGCACTTGCTGACCGCACCGCATTCATATTTGCCCTCTATCGTCCCATAACAGGTGCGTTACTATCATTGAGAGTATCTCTGAGAAAATTGACCACATTCTGTCAGCTCATCCCTTGGCTAACATTCACATCTGTGGAGACTTCAATGTTCACAATGTTAAATGGCTGGCCCACTCAAACAAAATGGATGATTGTTATATTATGACCCTTTTTTCTAGAATTCAAATACACAACAACACATTTGGTGTAAGCAACAGTCCCTTTTTATTCCTGTTGTTTCTCTGTTATGGTGGATAGAGAGAGGAGTAGGAGAGCGACAGAGAGAAGTATATCGTTGTGTCTGCTTGGTTGATAATCAAAAATCCATCTGCCAATCATTTTTGTGTCTTACTTTTTCCTGTCAACTTTTTAAAAACATCAATATAACCAGATTCCTTTAACTGCTACATTCTTTCTCAAACAATAACAAATTTTGTTTACATTCGTGAGAAATATTGAACCGATTCTGGTTTAGCTGTCATGTTCCTCACATTCCATCCGCAGACGCGTGCCACATTTTTATCCATATAAATACATATATGTATATACACATATATATATATATATATATATATATATATATATATATATATATATACTAGTATGTCAACCCGGCTTAACTGGGCCCTTTGTGTAATATGATGAGGGGGGGGTACTGTCATGATTCCTCGATTGCTTATGCTTATGACCTAACACAAATTGTTCACAAACTCACCTGTATACCTGACACTGACGGACAGTTTACAAGTCTTCTTGACCTTTTTCTTACAACTTGCCCTGAATTGTGCTCATCCTCTGTTCTGTCTCCATTGGGATCTTCTGATCTCTCAGTTGTCTCGGTTAAAATAAAAACAAAATGTAATAAGTCCTCAGATGTACCTCTCTCTATGGCTGATTGGGACAACTTCCAAACATTTATATCAGATATACATCTGCGTTCCATGTTTAAAACGAAAGTGTCCTCTATAGTATCTGATCTGACGGCATAGTTAATCATCAGTATAGACCGCTTCATACCCTCCAAGAAATTCCAGTAAAAGCTTCATAGTCAGCCATGGTTTACTCCAGAATGTGCTGCTACCATTGTGCACAGAAATAATTATTTGCATTGCTTCCAACGAAATAGATGTTATAAAACTAAAGCCACATTTCAGACTGCCAGGAATCATTGTAAAAGAGTAATAAAGAATGCAAGAGATTTGTATGCTTGGCTCCCACCAGTTTTAGCAAATAACAAACAGGGTCCTGAACAGAGATGTGGCCTCTATCTTTACCATCATCAGTGGAATAGTTGGAAATGTCCTCTCAATTATGAAATCCTTTCTCTTTGATAGGCTTATAAGGGTAGTTGTGAATGAGCAGAAATCAATGATAGCGTTCCTCAGGGTCTCATCCTGGGCTTAACTCTGTTCTTGATCTTCATCAATGATCTCTCAAACCACATTCTTAGATCATTCGTAGACATTTATGCAAACAATGCCACAATTTATGGCAACACTTCAAAGGCCTACAATGACCAAGATCTTTTTGATTCTCTCTCTTCTGATCTTGAGCATGTGGTGCAATGAGGAAAAAGGTGGTTGGTTAATTTTAATGCATTGAAAACCAAGCTTCTTTCCTTTCATCATAAACGCTATGACCTCCATCACACCCCAAGTGAAATGAATGCCAAACTTTGACAAAAAAACACTCGACTTTGTTCATGAAACGTGCATTTAGATTTAGGCACAGATATTTTTTTTATTACATTTTCACCCCAAACAAGGCACATTGCCACATTGATGTAGGGGGCTACAATTAGGGACACAAGCTACAGGGGTACTATGGGGGGAGTTGGGCAGCAAGATGTCGGTTCACGTTATACTTGAACTTCTGCATGTCAGTACGGTTTGGGAAACAGGAACCTGGCAGGGAGTTCCAAAGTCTAGCAGTTCTGGGGAAGAAACTACTGGAGTAGACGACTCTCTTACATCTAGGGATCTCAACTGTGAAGGGGTGGGATTGTACTGCTTGTCGGGTTTGTCAGGGGTATTTACGTAGAGGGGGTACAAATGCTTGCAGCTCGTTTGAATATACACCGTTAAAGTACTTGTAGAACAGGCAGAGGGATGCTACATTACGTCGATGGGACAGAGGCTTAAGCTGGATGACAGTTCAGGACCTATTAGGTTGGAGTCTAGGAGTGAGAGACTAGTAGCAGATGCACCGGCCCAAATATGACAACAATACTCCATACATGGGCGAATGGTGGCCTTATAGAGGTACAGGATACTTTCAGAGGTCAGTAGCTTTCTAGCATGGTAGAACCTGCCTTTTTTGCAGCAGTCCTGTCAATGCTCTCAATGTAATTTTTCCAACTCATGTTTCCTGTGAACGTTAGGCCGAGGAGTTTAAAAGATGTGCTTTCAGATAAAGAGCCTTTGGCCATTGCTATTGGTGGTAGAGAAGGTTTCTTGTAGTTATTGAAGGAAGCAAGTTTAGTCTTGGCAGCATTGAATGTGACCATTCATTTTTGTCCCCATTCCACTACAGATTGGAGGTCATTCTCTAGTGTTTCTGCCATTTCTTTAGATATGTGTACATTTGTTTTCCTGTCGTGTCTGATCTAGAGCGTGGTGTCATCAGCATATATACCCATCTCTCAGACAATTTTGTCAGGGAGATCATTTATGAATGTTAGGAATAGTAGAGGTCAAAGGATAGACCCCTGAGGCACTCCCACATTTATATCATATTGTTTAGATGTACGGTCATCGAGGACAACCTGGATTTTTCTCTTATCTAAAAAGGATTTAATTATGTTAAGTATTCTTCCAGTGATACCGTATGATCTGATTTTCCTGAGAAGACCTTAGTGCCATACTCTGTCAAAAGCCTTAGATATATCTAGAGCTACTGCTCTACCCTCCCCTACTTTGTCAAGTGAATGGTATATACACTCGGAGATTACAGTTAGAATGTCTGCTGTGGAACGGGCTTGCCTAAATCGATATTGTTGGTCGGTCAGACGTTTAGCATCTGTAAGGTGATGAACTAGAGCTTGTTTAATTATTGTCTCAAATATTTTAGCAAAAAGTGGGAGGAGGCTAATGGGGCGGTAATTTGCTGGGTCAATTCTTTTGCAAGAATTTTTGAAAACTGGTACTACAGAAGCAGTTTTCCAGCAGGCAGGAAAGCAAGATTTATTAAGGCATTTGTTGTAAAGTTTGGACAGAACTGGAGCTATTTTGGCGGAGCACTTTTTTAATAGCACAGCCGGGATGAGATCAGGTACACATGCTTTTGAAGTGTCAAGATTTTTTATAATGGCATGCACCTGAGAAGGGGTGATTTTCAGATCGTCAAGTTTGGCGTCTGTCTGCAAAGGAAAGTCTGGGAGAGGGTGGTTACAGGGTCTAGTGTGGAGTTGGAGGCAAACCGACTGGCAAGCATGTTAGCCTTCTCGATTGCTGAGCAAACAACTTCATGATTATTGGATAGTGGGGGAATTGTTGATTGCCCATTATTTACTACACTGTTGTAGATTTTCCAGAAGTCGCGGGTTCCTAATTTCTGAGCTTCGATGCGTTTTTTGGTGGTTTCAGTAAATTCTCTCTTAGCTTTCGCTATTTATTTCTTTCATTTACTTCTGGCTTCCATATACTTCTGTCTGTTTGAACTGGATTTATGTTGGTTAAATCTGTAGTATGCATGCTGCATTTGCGCGATGGCAGCTGCACATGTGGAAGTAAACTATTGGGGAGAGTTGGGCTTGCTATAAAATTTCCGTGTGGGGACATGTGCTTCAATTGCTGTTTTCAACCATTCAGTGGTCTCATTTGCGCACTGTTCATCAGGAACTGTGGTCAGAAACAGATCTAAAAGTGATGCATGTTGCTCTTGCTGGTCAGGGAAACGTGTTGGTAACGTAACCGTCTGTGATAGGGAATGAGATATAGAGAAGCTATGTGTTGTGCTACCAGCTGCGTCTGTGTAAGTAGAGGATCCAAGCCAGTTACTGTGGTGGACATTGAAGTCACCAAATACATACACTTGTGCGCTAGTGTCGAGAGAAAGTGCTGTATCTATGCTGTCAGAGACTTTGTTTATTAGTCGAGGGATAGTGGTAGAGAAAATAAAAGTAACTAATGTTATGTTGCATGTTAAGTTTAAAGCACATGAAGGCTTGATCGTCTGATTCTAGTTTTGTTTCTCTAGTTAAGGTTGGGGGGTGTTTCAAATATAGACTCCAAGCCCGTGCATATGTCTGTCAGAGTCCTTATGGCAGATTGGGAGATATCCGGGCATGTTAAAGTAGTTAGAGGGGATGGAGGAGTGTAGGTTAGTCTCACTTAGTGCTAAGATATCCGGGGAGTTTGTTAGGAGAAATGCTTCAACATCATTTAAATTAGTTCTAAGCCCACGGATGTTAGTAAATGCAAGCCTCAAGGGAGGCAATTTGATTTTCTTTGAGTTTTGGCCTGGTTTAAGCGTAATTTTAGATTGTACTGTCATTTTTTTTAAGTTTTAGTTTAGGTAAGGGGTGCTGAACAAGTGGTTATGCAGAACACCAGGCATGCAACACAAGTAGACCATCAGCTGACCTTCCATCTACTAGGACTGTGGCCTCAGGAAAGCCCATCGGGGATGAGTGCAAGGTCCCTTTCCATGCGCGACATGGCACTACAAACATCCCGATATTATTCAACTGTTGATGGAGCAGCTGCTCTAAGTGCTACCAAAGAGTTAGGGTGGCTATACTACCAGTCGGGAACAGCAGCCAGGAACTGTCAATCCGGTACTCTCAACCCATCAGACGATGGTCAACCCAATCCCAATCTACTTGTACTGGCATTATAATGTTCAAGCACTCCCAACTTCCCAGTTTAGAGGGGAATGAAATGTGTCGGGAGAGGGAGAAATCGGCGTTCATTGCCCTAGTAAGAAAACAAAATCGACCACTAAGTGTTTCTGTCGAATCCCTGTGCTTCGACCTCTACGCCTGGCTAATAGGCAAAGAAGGAGTATGGAAGCCGGGCGATAGACAGTGCCTATCTACTCCTTAAGCAGTTTAGGTTTGCAGACCGGTAATTTGTTCGAGTCACCAGCTATAGAAAGGATGTCATCCAAGAATGAAGGGGCCTCCCTCCCCTTAGGTTTAGCTTCAGAGTTTTCCTTCTCCTAGACGGATGACCTGGGAAGATCTACGAGTCCATCAGCACAAGAGGGTTTACCTTGCGCATGGGTCCTAATCCAGGTATTTCTGCGACCCCGCATGGGTAGTTAATGTTACTGGGTTGGAAATCGTGTGTAGTGGTTTTAACAGTGCCCATCCTTAAGTATAATTATAATTAAACAATAATTATTCTTTATACTTACGTACATACATACATATGAATATATCTATATCTATAATATAAAGCTGAATGTTTGTGTGTGTGTGTGTGTGTGTGTGTGTGTGTGTGTGTGTGTGTGTGTGTGTGTGTGTGTGCGCGCGTGTGTGTGTGTCTGGTCACGAATAGGCTCCTATATGGTTGACTATTTTAAAAAACTGATTGCATATAATGATAGAAGATGTATCGAGACACAGGAATGGGTATGTTTGATCTGGCAGAATGGTGGTTCATTAAAATTGTGGGGTCTGCGTTCGCACCTCGTCCACAAAGTATGGAAATAATAAATTAAAAAATTAAAAAAAACGTTTACAAGTGTTTTTGATATAGATGTACTTTGATAAGTATGTTTCAACTTAAATAAGGATGGTATGATAAAATTGTGGAAATAGGCACAAACTTTAATAAAGACGCTATCTTTCATGTTGGCCATCGTGCATTTTTTTCTATTTATAGCATGCGTTTTCCGAAAATTAGCTTTAGCACATCTTCTACCATTTTTCGTAATTTTTGGAATTTATATTAATTTCGACACTTAAGTACGTAACTGTTTGCCTTTGTTCGAAAATACACAATTAGGTCGGACGACACCCTACAATAAAGCTGCACTGCGATGTTTCTGACAAAAGGGAAATAATTGCTATTTTCTGGGTTGGTTCTTGTATTGATTGGGTGAAAGGTAGGGATTTTCAATACTCTCATAATATTCATCATCTTTCAAGTGTCAAACTATCTATCCAATTGACCTGTAGTGAAGGCATTTCTACTATTTCTCCATTACATGTCTCTTTCTCTCTACTCTTCCCTTTCCCCCTTCCTTCCTTCCTTCCTCAAAAATGTGACCAGAGGTTGTAACCAATCAGGACGGAGAACAGTTCTGGTGGGAAAGACAAAAAAAAAAATACAAAAAGTGTTGGAAGCAAAAAAGACGGAGACACGAGTGGTTCCAGAGTCAGGGGACAAAAAATGAAAATCACGAACTTTCTAAAACCCGATACCACTTGTACGCTGAAATGAATAAAAAAAAACCGTTTCGTTTGAAAGTTCTTTTGTTTCTTTATTATTATTCCCAGGTCGGTTTCTACTCCCGTCTTATTAATTTCGACCCGCCGAAATGGTGACCTACCCAACAAGAATTACATTATGGCAACCGCCATAGACCCTTGTCATCGAGTGTTTTAGCCTTGATAAGTGACTTGCTGGTAAAAAATAAATTAAACAAAAAGGAAACAGATTAGTAGTGATCATTGTTGGAAATGCATTAATGGAGTCATTCCCGGATATTATCCATGCCTTTCTGTGGCACTTACTTTATCCGTCCGTTGAAAAGCTCAAGGTTTTTAAGTACAATAACAGAAAGTTGTTTCCTGTAAATATACCGAAAAGAAATAAAGCTGGTGACCCTGGCACAGTGGCGTAGCAAAAGGGGGGGGAGGGCGGATTTATGGGGTGGTCCGCCCCAGGTGCCACGTGCCGGGGGTGGGGGGCATTTTGAGGAGTAAAAAATCAAAATAATAAAAAGTTAACAAAAAAATCTGAAATTTGTTCGATTTTTTTTTTTTATGCAAAAATAAATTTTTTAAATCATGAAACCAACACATGTCAGAAGTTAATAACTGATGCAACTGATGCAACTGACGCACAAACATAAACAAATCCTCATCCACTTGTTGAACCATGCATAGACCTGTACTTTGAAGACTGTGGGAACATCCGCTTGGGAAGAAAAAAATAAGATAACCACAAAATAATTATCGACCAATGGCAGAGCTCCGCGCCTAAAATAAACACCTCAAATATCACAGTCGTTAGGAGCCGGTTTGCCACTATAAAATGAGGGGACCAAAAAGGAGGGAAGAAGAGATTCGCCCTGCTGCGTCAGTGAACGCACGGACGGATTCTCCCACCCGACCTAAAGAGATGAAGAAGAAAAAGAAATAAGGCACCAGTGAACTCTCATGTTATCGGCCAAACGCCTTCAATTCTAAACATTACCTAATTCACACAAACCAAAGAAGAGAGGAGGGAAAGGAAAACGAAGACGCCGGGCTGCTAGTCACTCGCTTTCCAGTTACAAGCCAGGCCACGCATCACCGACAGCAGGATGACCAGCCCACCCTAACCCTCTCCATCGTCCAAAAGATAAGTTATATTTTAACGAACATTCATTCCTTGTCAATTCATACATACCTACAAACATTTTACGAACATTCATTCCTTGTCAATTCATACATACCTACAAACATTTTACGAACATTCATCTCCTTTGTTAAATCACATTCCATCCTACGAACACTTTGCCTCTCCTAATACAAATTGTTGGTAGTAAATAAAGTCGGTTCTCAACCTTCAATATTCGTCTGTCTTTAATTATATGGTGTCAGAATCTACACATTTCCAGCGTTATTCATTTCATGTATTCTTGGTTGTGGCCTCTATGGCATCCTTTCCCCTACCCCTAAACCCCTTTCAGAAAAACCCAGGCCATAAGACCAGCCATAAGAGTAAGAAATAGTTCCTAATTTTGAAAGGCGACTTGAAAGTCCAATTCGGCGGTAAAGGGTTAACATGTTTGTTATAATTTGACATATACGTTTTCTTTCTTTCTTTCTTTTTTTTTTTTTTTGAAAAATCTTTGATTTTCTTTGACGGCGACTGTATATGTATAGGAGTACAGTTATACGATGAAAATCTGGGACTAATAATAGCAGTTGAAAATGAGATCTTTGATTGTAATTCCATGAAAATAAATATTTTGATGACTGTCTGGAATTTTGAAGGTTAACGGATTATCAACGGCTAGTGATGAGGAGTGCAAATCTTACGACCGCCGCGGATGGCAGAAATAGGTCCTTCAATGCTCCATAATTCTTTGATAGTCAAAATCGATAAATCGATAAAAAGGAATTCTCATAATAACAAGCAGGGTCTGGGAAAAGTCCACAGTTGCTTACCTACCATCTTTTCTCTTCCTTCTTACTGTAAAAATTGCTCGTCAGCTAAATATACGAGTTGCCTTCAATAAGTTTCCAGACTTTTTGTATGGGCACTTTTATTGATAATGTAATGTTATGACCCTTTAGGCTGTGATCATAGCGTAGTATCTGTTAACTGTGGCAAGCGGGGTCAATGGTCAAAACATTATTATTATTATTATTGTATTCTTATTAATTGATTTGAGCGATGGATGGTCGCTGGATCAGTTATTATGATTAGAAAAATAAACAATTAAATTGGGGAAGAAATGATTGACGTGTGAATCGCAAAAGGAATATGAAAATAGAAAATAGATGTAAACATTATTTTGGGGTTTTGAATAAACAAATAACTAGTTGTGGACATTGGGTTGGTCTGAGACACGTAATTAGGTGACGTAAGAGAACACGTGATGTAGTTAGTTTTGAAGAGATTCAGAGAGTTGAGAATTGACCACCAGAGCGGATAGACGTTTAGACAGGGGTGGACAGACAGCAAGGGAGCGAGCTGTAAGAATAGAACATGCAGACGAACTGCAGATCCTGTGAAAACCATTTGAGACAACTGTAAAAAATTTATATTATAAAAATATAAAGAGCTGTTTTAATGGTTTTACAAATAAGAACAGATGTCTCAATTGGATGGTGCTGATCGCTTCATGGTTCGTCATGGAGCAGCGGGAAGATACAGAAGAACTCTTCAAGAAAAAAAGGTATGAAGCATATATCATTCTTCTTAGATATGAACTGCAAAAATATCCCGGGCGATAAGTCCAATACAACATGACTCAGTTAACACGTCAATATCATGTCCTCCTGGCTAAACAACATACATACGATTTATACGTTTATTATCTGTCTGTTAAAAGAACAATATCTTACATCCACTAGATAACACATGACACGTTTTAATATATCATCTCCTCCAATATAAACCAATATAGAACAATAGTACACACATGAAACTCTAGTCCCTTTCGAAGTAATCTCCTCCGGCTGCAATGCACTTGTTGTATCGTTCCAACAACTTCTGGAAGACCCCATAGAAGTCCCCTTGTGTGAGTATCTCAATGACCCTCGTCACAGCCTCTTTCAGCTTTTCAATTGTCTCATAACGACAACTTCTAAGAGTTTCCTTCAGTTTAAGGAATAACCAAAAGTAACAGGGAGAAAGGTTTGGACTATAGAGCGAGTAAGGGACTGTCTTGATGTTCATCTTGGTCAAATAGTCTGTGACAAAGATGCAGCACCCTTTGATCATGTAAATCTTCTTCATTTTCAGTTTCTCGTGAATAATTTTGTGTACAGTTCCAACACTGGCATCAAACTGTACACTTATTGTCTCTATAGACACACGACGGTCATTACCCATGAAATTTTTTATTTGGTCAATCAATTCTGATGTTCTGACTTCATTACTCCTGTCACCACTCTCATTATCCTTCATAGACTCCCTGCTTTTCTTGAATCTCTTATGCCATACAAAAACTGATACTCGATTCATGCAAGATGGTCCAAAACCAGTCTGAAGCATTCCATACGTTTCTGTTGCATTTTTTCTAAGTTTAAAACAGGATTTTAGTGCATATCGTTCCTCTAAAGTGTCTTCACGTCCAGATTGCATTTTTGAAATTCACCAGTCAGGCTTTAGTAGGGTGTACTCCAATTACTGCTGTAGCTGTTCATTTGAACATGAAATCATAAAAACCGGTCAGTCATCTCATAAGATGTATAGCAATAACATACTGAGTTTTCAAGTCTACAACAATTTTAAATGCCTGTACAAAAAAAAATCAAAAACAAAATCTGGAAACTTATTGAAACTCGTAGCTATAGAATAATAGTTAACATACGGTAATCATGTATGCAAATTTAATTGTGTGAGCAATAAAAAGCAAAACTTTATCTTCATAATGATGATGATGATAATAAAAAAGAAATGCAATAATTTCTTCCATTTCTAATATAGATTAAAAATTATTTTCGTTCGTAGTTAAAAGTCGGAAAATGAGCAAATCCAACTTCAAAAATGGCTGACAAAAAAAATACGTTCGAAACTGATTTAAAGAAAAGTAAAGACATGACTAATCGATAAGAAAAGATAAATTGTAAAACGGATTATCGATTAGTTTGCCTTTTTGTTAATTAGTTTTGCTCTCTCTTTTTTCTTATCGATTAGTTTCGCATTCATTTTCTTATCGATTAGTTTTGTTTTCTTTTTAGTCTGGCTGCACCTTAATAGCGCTGGGGGGTAATAGACCAAACCACCTTGAGCGAAACTACTAGGAACCAAAGTTCCCGACGTCATAGTTCCACAGTCGTGATGTTCTACAAAAGAAACTTTGTTCGTGGAAATTTTCTTTCGTTTAGAGAGAGAGAGAGAGAGAGAGAGAGAGAGAGAGAGAGAGAGAGAGAGAGAGAGAGTGAATGGGGGAGAGAGGGGTGCTGTGGTTGTAGGTAGACGAGTTCTTATGAAGATCATGCTGTTAACAACAGGGACGTGCATAGGGAGTGTGCTAAGGATGCTCAAGCACCTGCCCTTTTACTCGTGTTTTAAAAGTGCCCTTTTCAGAGGGATGTTTTATAGGCCTGTGTCCGACCGAGACACCGTTTTTTTTTTTTTTACTTGAGCACCTGCCCTTAAAACGTGTGAGAATCTTAACAACAATTACAACAAAGCATACCTCTAAAAGTTGACACAAATTTTAATCTTCGTTGCAAAGAAGGAAATGCTTATTTTGCCTCTGATTAGAGCTGCTAACATCTCCAAAGGTAATCGTCCTTTTATCTTCAGCAGCAACTGGAATTCGGATTAATTACAGCCGTTTGAAGATGAATTCAATTCTCGACTAGATTTGACGTCAAAGTTCATAAAACATGGTCATTTGAAGGAATTGTCCTTAAAGACAGGTCAATAATTCTGACCTTAAAAGGTCTCTGTGAGGCATATATAGTAATAACTTAGCCTAATCGTTTAGGCTTTAAAAATAATGAAGGCTAGAGGCGCCAAACGCCTCATAACCAGAGAGAGTTGAGTTCCATGTTTCTTATATGGCTGCTGTAATTGGAACTGAAAAGAAAGGCATTCAAAAACCCGCCAAGCTCATCGCTCGGCGATTAAAATCTCAACCAATCTGATTGGTCTAAACAAAGACAGTGGGTGGCCAATCATCCAATGAGGGGATTGCTTACAATCATAGAATTTCTCACAAAAGTTCTCCGCCTGGTTTTCCCAAACAATCACTCATGTGGTACTGGCCAGACTCAACCTTGCTCAACTTCGGTGATCAAACGAAGACAAATATATTTTTCAATTTTTTGCAGAACTTGAAATTGTGCGCACTTTAGAATGTTACGCCAGGAGCAACTGCCCCCGCTGGCTCTTCGGACAATCGGGATCCATTTAAAGGGGAACCCGTGGATGTAAAAATGGTTAAAGGTAAACTCTGTCACAAGAGAGATACACACCTTGGACGAGTAACATTCGTTTTTTAATTAGACTGATTAAAAAAAATCAGAACTAACTGATTTTAAATGAGGCCGACATTATTTTTATGTGATGTAAAGATGTCAATTTTTAGACATGAACTCGAGAGATCAGTAAATCATGCCTCAGAACATTTGCAGCATTAACCGCACAGATTGGATGGGCGTATCTTATTTTTTAAATACGTTCAGGTGTATTCTCACAAAACTCGTTCTCTTGGTCCTTTTTTTCATCATCATCATCATCATCATCATCATCATCATCATCATCATCATCATCATCATTTACTCACATTCACCCCTAACAAGACATATCACCACTTGGACGTATTTAGAACCATGCCTAGGAAAGATGTTAGTTTACGTTACATTTAAACTTCTGCATATCAGTGCACGCCTGTAGAACTTTCTTCCGTTTCCCAGCTTCCCAGCTGATTACAATTTAAGTTTTCAATTCTAACATAAACAAGTTCTTGATGAGCCATTCCCTTAAGTAATCCAATTTACCAAATTTCCACGACTAACGATTACTGCGATATTGTCCGATTGACTACCGTATACTCATTAACCTTATCCTTGAGTGGCCTCCAGGCCTTGATAAGTAGTGACTCCTTTATAATCTATAATATAAAGCTGAATGTCTGTGTGTGTTTGTGTGTGTGTCTGGTCACGAATAGGCTCCTATATCGTTGACTATTTAAAAAAAACTGATTACATATAATGATAGAAGATGTATTGAGACACAGGAATGGGTATGTTTGATCTGGTAGAATGGTGGTTCATTAAAATTGTGGGGTCTGTGTTCGCGCCTGGTTCACAAAGTATTGAAATAAAAAATTAAAAAAAAAAACGTTTACAAATGTTTGGGATATAGATGTACATAAGAATACTTTGATAAGTATGTTTTTACTTAAATAGGGATGGTATAATAAAATTGTGGGGTCTGCATTCGCGCCTGGCTTCCATAGAATGGAAATAGGCACAAACTTTAATAAATACATATATATAAATATCTATCTGCGTATGTATACTTTGATAATTATGCTTCAGTTTGAAGAAATATGGTATAATAAAATTATGGGGTGTTCGTTCGCACCTGACCTCCATAGAATGGAAATATGTCACAAAGTTTAACAAGGTTTTTTAATATAGATCCACAGAATATGTGATAAGTGTTTCAGTGTGAACAGGTATGGTATAATAAATTATGGGGTTTATCTATTTTATTTTTACTTTCATCATATTTTGCTTTGGTTTTGATACCCCCAAATTCGAAACTATCTCTTTACAACCCTTCCTTTTCATGACCTATCATACTTTCATGAGTCCATTTTCTGTATGCTGTTTTTGAACCCAGTCAACGACGGGTACTTTTGCTAGTATATATGTATATATATATACACACACAAAGTTATAAACAGTACATCGGGCCCGAGCAAAGCTGGGTTGAACTGCTAGTAAAATAAATAAAGCAGGTAGAAGGAAAGGAATTCCAAAGTCTAACTGTACGAGAGAAGAAACTATTAGAGCAGAAAGCTTTTTGCCACTTAGGGACCTCAACAGTGAAGGGGTGTGATTTTGTTGCTTTTTTAATAACATTTTCTTCAATTTGTAATGCTTAAATTTAAAATAAAATTTCAGTCGGTCGATAAAGTGTGAATTTATTCATCCAAGCAAGGCATGCTGCCACTCAAATATTTGGACCATATCCAGAAGCCACCATGTAATGAGATGAGTGAAATGTTAATTCAAATCACATTAACACTTCTGCATGTTAGCACAATTAGGGAAGCAGGAAACTGGGAGGAAATTCCAAAGTCTAGTAATCCGATCGGAAAGAAACTATTAGAGTAAAAAGCTTTTCAGCATCTAGGAGCATCAACGGTGAAGAGGTGAGATTTTGCTGATTGTCGGGTTAGTTGGGAATATGTACGTCCAAGGGACACAAATGTTATCACTTCATCAGTGCAAATTTCATTAAAGTATATGTAAAAATGGCACAGGGACGCAAAACGATTAGGCGAAATCCAGGTCCAAATCAAATTCATACTCACGTGTTGCATGAGTATACCTATATATGTTTATACATCAGTTGAAAAAGAATAATTAAGTTTAAACGTGATTACAGAAAAATACCTATCTATTTTTTTTTTTTTTTTTTTGTGTGTGTGTGTGTGATTTGTATGGCGGATGCCTCGGGAGCGCAGTAGGCGGCGCGTCAGTCTCATAACAATGTGTCTTAGCCTGGGCTATCTGATGTTCGTGAGTTCGATCCTCACCCGGGGCATTTACTTTGCGATTAGGCAGAAATCCGCGTCCAAATCATACACACGTGCTGTTATCATTCAAACACTACCGTGTTTGAATATATGGTTAAGTGGCAGTTTTAGTCATTTAGAACTGCTTTAAAGCTTCACCGCTCATGCATTTTTTGATCAAATTTCAAACAATTACAGTTTATAAATAACCTTCTCAGCTATATTGTAAAAAAAAAGAAGTTCAATCTTCGTTCAGTAAATAAAAGTTATGATGAATTTACTGGTGTTCAAAATCGTAAAAAAGCATAAGGATTTGAGCGACGTTCTTTATGACTGGTTTCCATAGCAACCGCGTCGCTTTAGCGACCACTGTTGCCTCCAATCACCACTCTTGCGAAAAGAGAAGTAACAAGTGAAACAGAGAGAATGAAAAAATTAAAGGGAGATAATTGTGTAATTTTATTGAAAGCAGACGAGTGCCGTATATTGTTATTACATATGTGTATGTTATGTTTATGGGGGGGGGGGCAAAAATAAGACTGAAATTAAACAAAGAACAAGTGAATTTACTGGAAGCCTGGAAAAATCTTGGATTACAATAGGAAAATGCAAGCCTGAAAAGTAATATTGTTAAGTTTAAAAATAGAAAAGTAAAAGATTAGTTGTTAAAACTGGAAAAGAAAAGGACAATATATTCTAATAAAAAATATAAAAAATTTATAACTTAAAATTTTGCAGCATTAGGAATTAATTATATAATGTTATAAATTGAATTGAAAAAATTCTTAATGCTGCAATATTTTAAGTTATAAATTTATATTTTTTACTAGAATATCTTATCCTTTTCTTTTCCAGTTTTAACAACTAGTCCTTTATTTTTCCATGTTTAAGCTTAAGCTTTTTATGTTCCCATTTTTCTATTGTAATATATATACATATATATATTCATAAAATAAAAAATTACAATTAAATTTACCACAATGATCCAAGATGGTAAAACTAAAGTAACATTTATAAAGTAATCCCAACCAGATGTACGCAACTTAGTTTGTGTGTGGGTTCTTTCCTTATAGACTCTGAAAAGGCTGAAGAGATATATCTTTAAATTTACAGAATTTTAGTGTATACGTCTGGAAGTGATCTTAGTTAAGTTTTGTCTCAGAATACCCCCGATAATTACCGATAATCGATAACCGATCCGTTATTGTTGTGTTATGGCACAATAGTTAAAAGAAGAAAATCAAGTCGATATTAGTTTAAAGAACAAGTGTATTTAACATCACAGGTACAGAGGTAGGAAACGGGTATAATTGGCTTGCATGCTGCAAGTCAGTGGTATTACTGTCGCTTCTTCTATCGGTGTAGGTATTACTGGCACTATATATAGTGAGAACATGTGTAATTCCCCTTGTGTTAGAAAGGCCTATGTAACAATTATAATTTATCTACCATCGATAAAGCCGTTTTTTCCATGTCGCCGCTTAGTAACAATGATAAAAAAAATGAGCCGTGAAAATTCTACTGTGGGTAAATTGATAGCGTGTTTTTTTTTTTTTTTTTTTTTTTTTTTTTTGCATGATGTGGTGTGTAGGTCCAAACTCCGCGCGTAATTTTTTTTTTCATTAACTGCAAAGAATTTTATAAGACTTGAAAATTTACGTGTTTTTTTTGTTTGTTTTGTTTTGTTTGCATGACGTAGTTAGTAAGTTAAAACCCCACACCTAAATTTCTTAATGTTTTTTTTTTTTTTATTAACTGGAAAGAAGTTTATATAAAATAATTTTATAAAAGAAATAGCAGGTTTTCTAGAGTCCAATATAGAATAACATATATTTTTGACTAAGTTACTGCATGGAGGCAGGTGGAACCTTCTCCCGGGCGATTTCACGGATTTCGATGACAATAAAAATATAGGAGTGTGAAATATTCGTTGATCATCATTCAATCCCGGACAACGTCGGGTCTCTTTGCTAATATATATGTGTGTGTGTGTGTGTATACGAGTATATATTAAAATATATGTGAAAGGCTGATGAAACGGCATTAATAGGTATTTAATTTCCTTCTGTGTGTGTGTGTGTGTGTGTGTGTGTGTGTGTGTGTGTGTGTGTGTGTGTGTGTGTGTGTGTGTGTGTGAAAATATATGTGAACCCCCGGCATTAATAGGTATTCAATTTCCTTCCATATATGTGCTTGGTGCCGGTAGCCTGAAGGAAAGACGCTTGTCTATGAAACCAAAAGTGTGTTTTTTTTTACTGTGTTGGAATCTCTCAACCAGCAGTAATTATCACTTTCTACACCGATGATTGCGTAAGTATGAAACACTAGTGTCTATAGGTATAAAATTGTTAATACTTATTTAAAAGCAGTAATATATTCATATGTGTGTGCGCATGCGTTCATTATTTAATTGTAATTTTATTAATTATTCGAAATAATTCCCAATAAATTCGTTAATAAAATTCAAATTGGAGGTTAAGTCGGCGGAAACGTTGTAAAAAAATAATTTTCAAGATGAGAACAATAGTCAAAAAAATTCAAATAATACTATAATTGTTTTCTCTCATTCTTACGTTTTAAAATGTAGTTTGACAGTCTAACGATTGGTATTAGTGGGGCAGGTTATCTCAATATTACACACACACACACACACACACACACACACACACATATATATATATGTATATATATATATATATATATATATATATATATATATATATATATATATATATATATATATATATAATATAAAAATCTACTATTTATATAAATAGTGGGGCAGGTTATCTCAATATTCCATAATAATATTTCACTTAGTGATACAAGCACCAAGTGAAAGATTGTTTCAGCAATCTGCCCCACTATATGTCAAACTTCCGTTTGAGATATCATTTTCATCACTAATCGCGCAGATCAAATAGACGCATCTTAAGAATAGATTTTATGGACGCAAGTCAGACATTTTTTTTATATATTATTCAAAGGACTTGTCACATTGTCATTACACGGTCGACAACGTCATGCAATCGGTACCGGTAATACTTCTCATTTGTAAGTGACACTAAGCGAAATAAAGACGGCTATAAATAGTTGAAAATACGATGTCCACCTCTGTGAGTTGAGTCGAATGACGGCCAATTTTTGTCATTGTTTGGCTTGCCTTCTGTTAATTCGAATGGTACTATTTTTAACCCTGGATCTTTCATCCGCTTTCAATAACTTCCGGTTGTGACGTTTTACAGAATAACACAAAACAATAAAATTTCAACCATAGAAAACTGGAAAAAGTCTAACAATCATTTTATTATACAAATGACGTCTTGTCGACTGGTTCAGAGAAAATTCTCCCCCCTCTCTCTCTCTCTCTCCCCCTCCCCCCCTCTCTCTCTCTCTCTCTCTCTCTTTCACTCTTCTTAGTTTGTTTAAGCTGGGGATGGGGAATCCACCGAATGCCAGACATTCACCTGCTATCTCATATATTCCAACCGAAAGATCTTTTTACAGTTTCGGGTTTTTATTACTGTACACATAGATTCGAAAATTCAAGATGGCGTCTCACACCCTCTTTAACACCGTAAGTTTGGAAAAAGGTGTTATAAATAAAAAACTATACAAAATACTATTAAAAACCCGCCGAATATATATCAACCTATGTCACGGTAACATATATTGAGCGAGTTTTTAACAGTATTTTATCCGGTTTTTTATTTATAACATATTTTCCCAAACTTACCGTGTTAAAGAGAGAATTAGACGCCATCTTGAATGTTCCAATACATCGGTAAACACTGTATGGTTTTCGAGCTGAATAAACATGTTACATTGAATAAAAACACGAAAAATATATCCAGTTTGGTAGAAAAGTAACTTATCTTGCTTTTGATAACATTTATTTGTTTTTTTGACAACTTTTTCGAATGTATGTGTACAGTAATACAAACCCAAAGTTTCTAACTGTCCCTTTAAGTGGAATTGTTTGAATCTCTCTTGCACTTGGTTGACCGGGTATATTTGCCAGGTAGCTTTTGAAATTCTTTTTCATGAATTCGGTTGCTTCTAATAATTACCGGAACGGTACAGGTATCCCCACTTTTTTTTTTTTTTTTTGCTTCATTTTCCTTTTGTCAATGTTCTAAAAATCAAGCCCCCCCCCCCCAACAAGGTTAACACTCGATCTCTACATGCGATACATTGATATTCGAATGTCCATTAAAGTTCTCCTTCATCTCTCAAACACTAAGTTAGTAAGGAAGTTAAGAATATTAGTTTTCCAGTCTACAATTGACTAGTTAAATATACTATATTAAATCTTTCGGCGCTTCTACACTACTGGGACGAAATTTCGGAAATCGTAAAACTGAATTTCACACGAAAAAAAAAATGGTATCTAATATGCGTCATATTTTTAAGATGAATACATCCAAACATTACGAAAATCGATAAGGTAGAAAATTATTAAAGAAAATAAAAAATAGAATTCGATGAAAACGATCGTAAGATACAGGAGAATTCAAAAGGGAGATAATTTTTCATTTTGATTTAAAACAAAACGGCGGCAAGTTTTCATCTGGTTAAAGTTTTTGGTTAACAATTCAGTAATTTTCAGGTAATTTCGACTGCATAATTTGGAAGCTACCATTGTAATTTATTAGAATTGACAAAAAAAAGAATCAGTTGAAACCATTGTTTTTATCTGAAAAAACCAGTAATCAACTACAAAATCTCGTCTCAATTCTTTAGAAGCGCCAATCTTTTTTTGTAGTCGCTGGGTCTTATCAGATTCCAGGACAAGAATTCATCTAGTCTGGTGGAGTCTCTAGCTTAGTGCTGTTACTATAAGCAACATTACTTGATGAAGCACAATCTATATTTTGCATAAATATTTATGTTATGTTTTATTTGTTATTATGTTATGTTTTATTTGTTATTATGTTGTGTTTTATTTGTTATTATGTTATGTTTTATTTGTTATTATGTTGTTTTTTATTTGTTATTATGTCATGTTTTATTTGTTATTATGTTATGTTTTATTTGTTATTATGTTGTTTTTTATTTGTTATTATGTTGTGTTTTATTTCTTACTATGTTATTTTTTATTTGTTATTATGTTATGTTTTATTTGTTATTATGTTTTATTTGTTATTATGTTATGTTTTATTTGTTATTATGTTATGTTTTATTTGTTATTATGTTGTTTTTTATTTGTTATTATGTTATGTTTTATTTGTTATTATGTTATTTTTTATTTGTTATTATGTTATGTTTTATTTGTTATTATGTTGTTTTTTATTTGTTATTATGTTTTATTTGTTATTATGTTTTATTTGTTATTATGTTATGTTTTATTTGTTATTATGTTATGTTTTATTTGTTATTATGTTATGTTTTATTTGTTATTATGTTGTTTTTTATTTGTTATTATGTTATGTTTTATTTGTTATTATGTTATTTTTTATTTGTTATTATTTTATGTTTTATTTGTTATTATGTTATGTTTTATTTGTTATTTTGTTGTTTTATTTGTTATTATGTTATGTTTTAGTTGTTATGTTGTTTTCCTTCGTTTATTCAGACCACCGTTCTCAGTTTGGATATTATTTTCACGTTTCTGACGATGAATCACATGTTCTGATTGGCGTATGAATATACAAATTAAAAAAAAATGACCACAGCATTACTTTTAAATATTATTGTAACAAAAAAAGAAACTAAGTTTACAAAAGGCAGAACAATGCAGAGATGTAACAGATGGCCTCAAACTGAAGCAACGTAAGATATAATGATGGAACCAGCTATGCAGTTGCACTTTATTCGATGCATGTGTGCGTATATGTATAATAACACACACACACACACACACACACACACACACACACACATATATATATATTAGCGGAATCTGTGGAAATTCCTCAGGGGACTCATTCAAGTAATATATTGATGTTGGCATTCTGTAGATATTCAACATAAATGGAGATGCTCTGATATTATTGTAGCTATTTTGTTAAAACTGCAAATGTATTTATCCAAACTATCAGGGACGCCTGGCGTAGCCAGATTGTAAAATACACTTGAATTGAAGCCCGACCGCCCAAACGACAGTCGGAGCTTCTAACCATTGCGCAATTTAGCTGCTGCTATGCGGCAGTTAATTAACAATACTTTGACATTGTGCAAATACCTAAGCTCAATTTTTTTACACAAAGAGCATTGCTTAATACGCTAATGGTAATTTGTATATCACTTCCCAATATGTTCAACCCATTATAGGGAGCATTATAGTCATCCACATACAGTACTGCTTCGCTGTTTCACAGCTGATCAGTGCGTTTTGCTGTTTCACAGCTCATCAGTATATATATATATATATATATATATATATATATATATATATATACAGTAGCGTCCAAAAGTTAAGGAACCATCTATCATTTTCTTTTAAATGGCCTCTAACTTTATCTATGAAAAAGGGAAAAAGTTTTGGTGTTAAGTTTTGAGACATTGTGTTGAACGAAGATGGCGGGGTAGTTCAGATCAGTAACCAAGATGGCGACCAAGAATCAAATGCGGTCCGTGGCGTAGTTAACCTCTTAAGTTCTGAGATACTGTGTTGAACAAAGATGGCGGCATAGTTCAGATCAGTAACCAAGATGGCGGCGTAGTTCAGATCAGTAACCAAGATGGCAGCCAAGAATTAAATGCGGTCTGTGACGTAGTTAACCTCTTAAGTTCTGAGATATTGTGTTGAACAAAGATGGCGGCATAGTTCCGATCAGTAACCAAGATGGCAGCGTAGTTCAGATCAGTAACCAAGATGGCAGCGTAGTTCAGATCAGTAACCAAGATGGCAGCCAAGAATTAAATGTGGTCCGTGACGTAGTTAACCTCTTAAGTTCTGAGATATTGTGTTGAACAAAGATGACGGCATAGTTCAGATCAGTAACAAAGATGGTGGCATAGTTCAGATCAGTAACCAAGATGGCGGCGTAGTTCAGACCAGTAATCAAGATGGCGGCCAAGAATTAAATGTGGTCCGTGATGTAGTAAACGGTGAACTGATTGAATCTAAAATACGACAATTTTTATAATAATTTTGGGACGTTTTCATTGGTTGTTTAGCACAGCTGTTGGTTATAAAAATGATTGGCGAATCCATTTGTCTCATACTCCCATCAGAAGTCTGATGGGGAAGGTCTCCTAGCGGCTTCTGCTGCAGGGAGACAGGGTAGTACACGTCAAGGATTCGTCACTTGACACTCAGCCCAACAGGTGAGGGGCCGGGAACTGGCCCAGCACCTGTTGGACTGAGGTACGCCGCCTGGGTAATACCTAGGAGGTCCACCCTCTCAGGCCTTGCCACCGGGCTTTCCGGTGGAGCAAGTTTATTACTTGCTGCCTGAGGCGCCCCGACCGGGGAATGCTGACGGGATTACTCAGGTAATTTTTAAAATTGCAGGAGTGCCCCTTCTTTAGGAGAGCCTGCGGAGTTCCCACTTTCCAGCCTTGTGCCACATTTTGCCGATGTGGGCGGCAATTAAATATATACCCCATCAGAAGTCAAAAACAATTTAAAATTTTCCAATGTTTAATAATGGTAGTTAAATAAAAAAAAAAATTATTTTTGATTTTGAATACATATTAGTTTTTACATATAAATAAATTTTATTAAATTACTGGTGTCCAAAAGTTGAGGAACGGTGGAAATTATTCATAAAAAAAAAAAGAATCCTTTTAGTATTTAGTGAAAATCCCCTTGTTTTCAATCACACTGTGGCATCTTTCGCTGCAAGACAGAACCAATCGTTCACATGTTATAGGTGAGATATTATTCCAGGATTTTTTTATACATTCCCATAAATCATCAAGATTTTGGGGATGGGTTTTCTGTGATCTTATCACCAATAATTTTCCAAATATTTTCAATTGGATTCAAGTCGGGTCTCTGAGCTGGCCAATCCATAACGCAACTATTGAATCTATTAAGCTCTTCTAAAACTATTTTTGCTTTATGGCACGATGTGCTATCCAATTTTACTGTACTTTTAACACACTTAGGGGACAGTCTTTCTCCATTTTTTCTTCTGACATGTGGTCTTTTGTCTGATCCGAAAAGAGTGAATTTAGATTCATCACTAAAATGAATCTTTTCCATTTTTTTCTTCCCAAAACAAATGTTTTTCGGTGAATAACAATCTGGCCTTTTTATTTTTAATAGAAATTAAAGGCTTTGAGCATGGACTTCTTGAAAATAACCCAACTTCGTTTAATCTTTGTGAGATCGTTTGTCTGGAAATTTTTTGTCCAATTTCGGATGTAAAATCCCGGGATATTGAAGCCACAGTTTTAAAGCGATCAGAACGAGATGATCGAGTGATTTTTTTTCTCCTCCCTTTTAGTTGTTATTCAGGGTCGGCCCGATTTTCTCTTTTCAGCCAATGGTAAACCTTTTTTTCTATTTTCAATAACCCGGAAAACAACGCTTTTAGACCTTTTCAATATTTTAGCAATCTTCCCCATGGTCTTTTTTTTCATCATGATTGTCACAAATAAGCTGTTTTTCTTATATAGATAGATATTTTCGAACATTCGAAGTCAACATTTTGTTAAGTTGTTATTAAAATTGTTAAATTTTGTACTAATTTTCCGCGTTCCTTAACTTTTGGACGCCTGTAATTGTATTAAAATTATTTATATGTAAAAAACTAATATGTATTCAAAATCAAAAATAAAATAAAATTTTTTTTTATTTAACTACCATTATTAAACATTGGAAAATTCACAAAAAATTTTTTTCCCTTTTTTCATAGATAAAGTTAGAAGCCATTTAAAAGAAAATGGTCGATGGTTCCTTAACTTTTGGACGCTACTGCATATATATAGTCTTGTTTATAGTATTCTGAATTTTACTGGGTTTATATAATTGAAAATTCAGTAAAAGTATATAAAAGATTACTGCTATATGTATATAGCAAGTTAGAAAGCATATATATATATATATATATATATATATATATATATATATATATATATATATATATATATAAATTCAGGTTTGAGATATTCAAAAGTAGGGACTAATGAATATAAGGAGGTTGTTAAATAAAGCTCGATAACAAGAGCAAAATATTTTTTTATATATATACTAGCAGTTCAGCCCGGCGTTGCTCGGACCCTATGTACTGTTCATAACTTGCCCTACATGTGAATACACTTTATGTAAGATTTCAAATGCTTACACCAAAATTTGTTTGAGTAAATTCGCTGAGAACGCAGATATCAATTTTTTAAAAATTTTACCCCAACTTTGACACCTTAACATTTACTAGTTTGGTCTCAAATCAAAATACAAAGTTTTACCCATGTCCAAGTTACCTACATCTAAAATTTCAAGTCCTTAGTCACAAAATTTGGTGGAGGAATTTCGTAGAATCTGCAAAGGACACCTTTTTCAACTTTGTCTTTTTGGCAGCCAAAACTGGTTAAAATGCTTGCCACATTCTGAATACCGCTATGTATAAATTTCAATTGTTTAGACTCAAAATTGGCTGAGAAGTTTGCTAGAAACCGCAAAGGTAAAATCTTTTGAGCTTTGACCTCTTAACCGATTAAAAAGCTTGGCCTATCTCTGAATACCCTTTATGCAAAATTCCAAATGTTTAGACTAGAAATTGGCTAAGTAATTTTGTAGAGATCTCAGAGGTTAATTTTTTAAAACTTTGACCCCAACATTAACCCCGTAACATTTATGTTTTTGGTTCAAATCAAATTAAAAAGTTTGATCCGTGTCCAAGTAACCTACATTTAAAATTTCAAGTGTTTAGGCCCAAAATTGGCGGAGGAGTTTAGTAGAGTTTTCAAAGATCAAATCGTTGAAGTTTGAGCCCTTGACAGCCAAAATTTTAGCTGCAAACTGATTAAAAAGATTTTTCCAAATCTCAATACTCTTTATGTCAAATCTTGAGTCTATAGAGTGAAAATTGACAGAGTTATTTGGCAGGGAAAGGTGCACAGACACACACACACATACACAGAGAGACATTTTCACTTTTATATATAGACATAGAGTCACTATTAATCTCGAACCCAAAATTATTTGCTACTAATTTACTATTAATCTCGAACCCAAAATTATTTGCTACTAATTTACTATTAATCTCGAACCCAAAATTATTTGCTACTAATTTACTATTAATCTTGAACCCAAAATTATTTGCTACTAATTTACTATTACTCTCAACACAAAGCTTATTTACTAGTTGCATTTCTGTCCGGCTTTGCTTGGCCCTTTGTTCATAACTTGCCCTACATGTGAATACACATTATGTAAGATTTCAAATGTTTAGACCAAAATTTCTGAGTAATTTCACAGAGACGGCAGAGGTCAACTCTTTTTAACTTTGACCCTAATTTTGACCTCATAACATTTATTATTTTGGTCTCAAATCAAAATACAAACTTTTACCACGTCCAAGTTACCTACATCTAAAATTTCAAGTCTTAAGACCGAAAATTGGCGGAGGAATTTGGTAGAATCTGCAAAGGTCAACTCTTTCAACATAGACAAAATTTTCGACCCAAAATTGATTAAAATGCTTGCAGGATGTCTAAACGCCCGCTACTTATAAATTTCAAATGTTTAGACCCAAAATTGGCTGAGTAGTTTGCTAGAAACTGCAAAGATCAAATCTTTTGAGCTTTGACCTCTTGGCTGCTCAAATTTTCAACCCAAACCGATAAAAAAAAGCTTGCCCTATCTCTAAATACCCTTCATGTAAAATTTTAAATGTTTTGAGCAGAAATTGGCTGAGTAATTTGTTAGACACCGCAGCTACATTTAAAATTTCAAGTGTTTAGACCCAAAATTGGCGGAGGAGTTTGATAGAGTCTTCAAAAGTCAAATCGTTGAAGTTTGACCCCTTGACAACCAAACTTCTGTCTGAAAACGAATTCAAAAAATTTTCTCAAATCTCATTTCTCCTCATGCCAAATCTCGAGTCTCTAGACTAAAAATTGACAGAGTTATTTAGTAGGAAAATGTACACAGGCACATACAGACATTTTCACTTTAATATATATATATATATATATATATATATATATATATATAGATATATATATATATATTTATTTGCTCTCTATCACCCCCCCCCCACAACAGCGGAGTTACTATCTTTAAAAGCATATCTGAGAAAATTAACCAGTCCTACCTGCTTATCCTTCAGCTAATATTCATGTCTGTGGAGACTTCAATGTTCACAATGTGGAATGGTTAACTCACTCAAACAAGACCGATGATGAGGGGAGGTTCTTTCATTATTTCTTCATTGCTTATGACCTCACTCAGATTGTTCATGAACCCACCCATGTTCCCGATACTGACAACCAGTATGCAAGTCTCCTAGAACTTTTTCTCACAACTTACCCCGAACTGTGTCCAGCTTCCATTATGTCTCCACTTCGATCTTCCGACCACTCTGTCGTATCAGTGAGGATAAAAATGAAATGTAATAAGTCCTCAGACGTACCTCTCCATCGTACAATATATTGACACTCTAGCTGACTGGGATAGCTTCCGTACATTTATATCAGATCTACTTCTGCGTTCCATGTTTAAAAAGGATGTGTCCTCTATAGTATCTGACCTGACAGAATGGTCAATTGTAGGTATAGACAATTTCATACCCTCGAAAAAGTTCCAGCAAAACCTAATAACCAGCCGTGTTTCTCTCCAGAATGAGCTGCTGCCATTGCTCACAGAAATCACTTTTTCCATTGCTTCCAACATAACAGATGTACTGAGACTAACGCCGCTTTCAGGAATGCCAGCAACTACTGTAAAAAAGTAATAAAGAACGCAAGAGAGCTGTTATGCTCAGTCCGTTAAGTCCAAAGTAACTGAGCAGCAGCTTGATTCCCACCAGTTTTAGCAAATAGCAAACAGAATCCTGAACAGAAGCGTGTGCTCTATCCCAACTATCATCAATGGACTTGAGGTAATCTCGTCAGCATCAGACAAAGCCAAACTCTTTGCCAAGAACTTTGCAGCTAATTTTACCCTTTGCGACCAAGGCCACCAACCCCCAATATTTCCTCCTGTATCAGAAAATATGCTATGTGATATACAAATATCTGTACGTGATGATGCCAAGCTAATCAAAAACCTTGATTCCAGTAAAGCAACCGGCCCTGATGGATTCCGATTATAGTACTCAAAAAACTTCAACCAGAACTAGCACCCATACTTACAAAACTGTTTAAACGCTGTCTTAAGGAGAATTGCTTCCCAATACCCTGGAAAATCTGATCAGTATGCCCTGTATTTAAGAATTCAGGTGATCACTCATCTCCCTCTCAGTACAGGCCAATAAGTCTCCTGTGCGTCATGAGTAAGTTGCTGGAATCTGCGTTAAATAGAGAAGTAATCAACCATCTCAGTAAAAATAACCTTCTTAGTGACACGCAATATGGTTTCCATTCTGCTAGATCTACAGCAGATGTGCTTACAGTTATATCTCATAGGATTAGCGAATTTCTCGACAGAGGCTACCTTTCTAGGGCAATTGCTCTTGACATATGAAAGACCTTTGATAGAGTATGGCATAAAGGTTTACTTCACAAAATATCCAGCTACGGTATAGCTGGAAATGTCTTCTCAATTATTAAATCATTTCTCTCTGATAGGTTCATAAGAGTAGTGGTTGATGGGCAGAAATCAGAGGCCCACAGTATTAATGCTGGAGTCCCTCAGGGGTCCATCCTGGGCCCAACTCTCTTCCTGATCTACATTAATAATCTTCCAAATCACATCCTTACATCATTCGTAAACATTTATGCTGATGACACTACTATCTATGGTAGCACATCTAAGACCGTAAATGATCAAGTTCTCTCTGATTCTCTCTCCTCTGATCTTGAGCAAGTGGTACAATGGGGAAAGAGGTGTCTTGTTACTTTTAATGCATCTAAAACCAAGTTTTTATCTTTACATCATCAATGCTCTGATCTCCATCTGGCATCAGTTGAAATGAATGGCTCTCATCTTGGGGAGGCCTCATGTTTTGACAAGCTTCTGAGCTTGACCTTTACTCCTGGTCTGAAATGGAACACATACATTAAATCTGTTGCCAAGGCCGCTGGAAAAATGGTGAGATCCTTCTACCGCTCCATTAGATATCTCACTGCTGATGCAATTCTCTATCTATATAAGAGCCAGGTACGTCCAAGGATGGAGTACTGTTGCCACATCTGGGCAGGAGCTGCTAGAAAGGGTTTATCCTGCCTTGATAGAGTTCAAAATAGACTTTTTAGCCTCGTAGGGGATGTCCTTTTTTCTTTCCTGCAACCTCTTTTTCACAGAAGAGATTTTGCGAGTTTGTCTCTGCTTTATCGTTATTTTCATGACAAGTGCTCGACTGAGCTCCAATCTATGGTTCCCCCCTCACCAAACTTTCACAAGAAACACCTATCTAGCAGAAAACACTATCAATAATTTTCCCCACCCCACAATCTGTGCCTAAACCTAAACGTAGATTCGATGAACAAAGCTTCTTTCTTAAAACTGCACGCCCATGGAATTGTCTTCCGTTTTCCTGCTCTCCAGCTGACTACAATATTGTTGTCTTCAAGTCTAACGTAAACAAGTTTTTGATAAGCCGTTCCGTATAAGTTAACAAATTTACCGAATTTCCATTACTAAAGATTACTATATTGTCCAATTGACTACTGTACACACTTTAACCCTTATCCTGGAGTGGCCTTTTGGCCTTGATAAGTGGTGATGCCTTTGTAATATATATATATATATATATATATATATATATTTTATCAGAAGTCTTTTTTTACGGAGGATTTACATCTTAGTTTTTTAACATGTGAAAATATACTGGAATGATAAAATAAATTTTTTGGTCACAATCGTTTATTTTTGGTTACAATTGTTTAATTTTTGGTTACAATCGTTTATTTTTTGGTTACAATCGTTTAATTTTTGGTCACAATCGTTTAATTTTTGGTTACAATCGTTTAATTTTTGGTTGGGTCACAATCGTTTAATTTTTGGCCACAATCGTTTAATTTTTGGTTACAATCGTTTAATTTTTGGTTACAATCGTTTATTTTTTGGTTACAATCGTTTAATTTTTTGGTCACAATCGTTTAATTTTTGGTTACAATCGTTTAATTTTTGGTTGGGTCACAATCGTTTAATTTTTGGTCACAATCGTTTATTTTTTGGTTACAATCGTTTATTTTTTGGTCACAATCGTTTAATTTTTGGTCACAATCGTTTAATTTTTTGGTCACAATCGTTTAATTTTTGGTCACAATCGTTTATTTTTTGGTCACAATCGTTTAATTTTTTGGTTACAATCGTTTATTTTTTGGTCACAATCGTTTATTTTTTGGTCACAATCGTTTAATTTTTGGTTACAATCGTTTATTTTTTGGTCACAATCGTTTATTTTTTGGTCACAGTCGTTTAATTTTTGGTCACAATCGTTTATTTTTTGGTCACAATCGTTTAATTTTTTGGTTACAATCGTTTATTTTTGGTCACAATCGTTTATTTTTTGGTCACAATCGTTTATTTTTTGGTCACAATCGTTTAATTTTTTGGTCACAATCGTTTATTTTTTGGTCACAATCGTTTATTTTTTGGTTACAATCGTTTAATTTTTGGTCACAATCGTTTATTTTTTGGTCACAATCGTTTATTTTTTGGTTACAATCGTTTATTTTGTGGTCACAATCGTTTATTTTTTGGTCACAATCGTTTATTTTTTGGTCACAATCGTTTAATTTTTTGGTTACAATCGTTTATTTTTTGGTCACAATCGTTTATTTTTTGGTCACAATCGTTTAGTTTTTTGGTCACAATCGTTTATTTTTTGGTCACAATCGTTTAATTTTTGATCACAATCGTTTATTTTTTGGTCACAATCGTTTAATTTTTGGTTACAATCGTTTATTTTGTGGTCACAATCGTTTATTTTTTGGTCAAAATCGTTTATTTTTTGGTCACAATCGTTTATTTTTTGGTCACAATCGTTTAATTTTTGGTCACAATCGTTTATTTTTTGGTCACAATCGTTTGTCGATTTGTACGATTTTTCGCGATTCTTTGTAAAAAAAAAAGGTTGGAAAATATATTAAAATTATTTAAGCTTTATGAAAACAAAAGTTTTATTATATATTATTTACATTGTAAAATTTTCGCCTGTGAAATTTTAAAATATTTCCAAAATGATTTCTTATATATTTTAAATGACAGAATTTTTCAGACTCCATAAAAAAATTTGGAAGATTTACTCTCAAAACTTACTGCAAATAAACTGTTAATAATTTAAAAAAAAAAAAAATGTTTTTGTTTTTTTTAATTGACGCCGTTTTTCGTTTATTTTAGTGTGTTCTTATCTTTGGTTTTATTCATGTGACCTGTCGTCAGGTACATTTCTGTTTGCCGCCAACTTATCCTGACATGTACTAATGTGACTCTTGCCAAAATTTACACTACTTAACTTAATCACTATTTACTGGCGTAGGGTTCCAATGTTGCATATTATCACACTTGGGATACTTCCGAATTATCTGAGCCAGAAGATTATTATTATTATCGTGTAGATTGAATTAGATTTGTTATAAAGTGAAAAATGCAATTCAAGAACAAATATGGTTAAATGACGTTTTAGGAATTTAACTTGACTAGAGTCTATAAACAATAACAAGAAGGAATTTTAGATTAAAAAAAATGTTTTAATAGAAAAGAATGTTAGAACATAAACAAAATATGTGACGAACGTAGATCATTCGATTCATGTCTTTGGTCATGTAGAGTTGGTGACATAATGAGATGGTTTGGAAATATACATAATCAGTCAGGAGTTAGTCAGGAGTTTTGAGCGAACGAGTTGGAACGAGTAGACGGGTCAGGCAAGTTCTCAGCTGGTTGGGAATTGTTCGGCTATGGAAGGAGTCAGCTGGAAAGACAGTAATATGTAATGCCTGAAGAAAGGAATGGCGTGCAACCCCAGAACAAAAAAGTCGTAACAGGAATAAATGTAAATGTTAACAAACAATTTGGTTGTCTGAGTTGTCGAGGTAGAAAATGACTTACATTTGCAGAAGCGCATCTTGAACAATACAACGATAGTTCTGACCAAAAAGGTATGTCCTTCCCTTGTCTGGGCAAACAGACAATGGTGTTATTTGTTCCATTTATTGAACTATTGTTAAAGGTATCTATATCTGTTTATTATGTGTGTTAAAAATGTACACACACACGCAACGAACCTTACGTAGACAACTGCATAACATGTACACGGTTTGGTCCCTTAGTTTATACATACCTGTTTTATATACACTTGCTATACATCCCTAAATGTCATACACAACCCACCAGTATACAACACCAACATATAAACTAAATAGTTTTTGCCAGTTTAAAATTTCATTTTGAAAACGAAAACCTATTAAATCTTTATTCATAAAAATAATCTTTGCTTTTTATAACTTGATTCCATCTGTCAACGAACTTACAAATGCCTCGCTTGTAAAATTCTTTCAGTTTGGATGTGAAAGATGAATCGAACTCGTGTTCATGATGTTCATCTTAGGTCATTTGAGTGGTTTTGTAGTCCTCGAAATAAGTGATAATCTAAGGGAGCTAGGTCAGGAGAATATGCAGGATGAGGCAAGATTTCACAACTAGGAGAACTTTGGCCAGTTTTGCTGTGTGAGGACGAGCATTATCATGATGGAAGATGACTTCCTTTCTGTTGACTAAAAAAGGTTGTTCTCAAGTCAACATGGGCGAGAATATTGCATGAAAAATGTGAATGATGCTTTAATAATCTGGAGAAAAAAATGTTAAAAATTAATCATAATGATATTTTTAAGTAATAACAATATGCATGAAATAAAATCGTTTAAAATGCTCCTTCTATGATACATGGATTGGGTTAATACTAGTGATGGGACGATGCAAATTCCATTGCCACATCCGGCTTCAATTCTTAGTAAATCTCTAAATATGTAGCTATAAAGTTATATATATATATATATATATATATATATATATATATATATATATATATATATATATATATATGTGTGTGTGTGTGTGTGTGTGTGTTTTGGTAGGGGGAGGTGCCAGTTTAGCATAAATACCCACACATAATGTGTGTGTATATTTTCAAGAAACATAAAATTTCGCTTGTGTGAGGGAGTTAATCCATAAATTTTAGTTTTAGTGATACGCTATATATATATATATAGATAGATAGATAGATAGATAGATAGATAGATAGATAGAGAGAGAGAGATGTTAGTTGTTTTTTTTATTTTTTTATTTTTTTTTGATTTTTGTTTTTGCGATACGTTTTGAATGAATTCCAATTTTTACGAAAGTGCATTTTTACCTAAATGCGAGTTGGGAATAATTTTCCCTTTAACCAACTTGGTACCTCCACATGGGGAGCGGCATATATATTGTTTTTAAAATATATTATCCACTGACATGTGTTTCGTTGTCTACGACTCATCAAAATGGCTGAACCTAGCGAGATTTGCAATCGGGACCCCACAGAAAAAGCTTAAACCCTTTACCCGCACATTCATCTCGCTTGACTGTCTTGATATACCGCAATTTATTTAGATATTTTTTTTCTTTTTTTTTTTTTTGCTTTTGCGATACGTTTTGAATGAATTCAAATATTTACGAAAGGGCATTGTTACTTAACTGTGAGTTGGGAATAATTTTCCCTTTAACCATATATATACATATATGTATATATGATGATTGCAACGTCTTGTCAAACGAGTGTCACTCCCTCAGACGCTTAAAGTCCATGAGCCCAAAAATGACTTCCATCGCCACAGGACCATTTTAATAGACAAATGCCTGAGGGAGTATCTATACACAGATGATGTTACAGAGTCCTAGCTTTGTACGACAGTTAAGTCTCTCTCTTGGTTCAAAATGTTTAGATCAAGCAACAAGCAAGAGCAAGATAGCCAGCAACAAGTTAAACTGCAGACCAGCTTAATGCGGGTACTGGTCTCCCGCTTTATGGTTTTTTAAATCAGAGATTTGGTTCTCCTAGAAAGGTTGCCTTCACCACGGCTTACGGGAGCCCTCTCCATCCCAACACACACATACATACACACAAACACACAGGGTGCTAGTTGGCTGTTGATCCCAAAAAAGGGTTCATTCGCCCTGTGGAAGATCTTTTTTTTAATCCCTGAGGGAGACTAGCCACCCTCCTCACCAAATAAGTCTGGTGAGGGAATCAGTTTAGTCGCCGGTAACCCGACCATGAGGCAGGTAGTACTGGGTTACATGGTACCAGTAGCATATGATATGACCTGATATATATATATATATATATATATATATATATATATATATATATATACACACACACATATATATAGACATATATGCATATATATATACACACACATATATATAGACATATATGCATATATATATGTGTGTGTGTGTGTGTGTGTATAAATATATATACATATGTATATATATGCATACATGTGTGTGTGTGTGTGTGTAGACTTTTTTCTCATTTTAAATACTTACAAACACTAGTGTTTCATGTGAACACAATTTTCAACTGTTGACAGATTCGAATTCCCTTTTGACTCTGCAACCAAGTATTCAACCCCTAGGCCACCATCAATTAATATAAGAGAGAAGAGAATTTGAATTGTGTATTAACACTAGCTAATACAAATGGTTTCTGAATTAACAATGCTCTGGAGGCGTATATTTTTGTAAACAACCTGTAAGTGATAGATTTTTTGTAACGTAAAGATTTGAACAGAAGATTTTTAAAAGTTTTGTAGTTTAAAATTCTCTGAATTTTTGAAATTTCTGAACCAGCACCCCCGCAAGTGAATGTCACATAAGCTGTTGGTGCATCTGGGTTAAAAAACTGAAATGTTTCGTTTGCAAAATCAAAGTGGGTCAAAAAATAGTCAACACCAATGAGGTATTATTAGGCCATGGTTATCTCCCTTGTCTGCTTGGGATCCCATTGAATTGAACAACATGTAATCCAATCCCTCCTCCTTTAAGGGTCATGTGAGCTAGCCTATATAAACTAGCGATGGGGCGATGCCAATATTTTTTCCGATTCTGATACAATTACTGACTTTGTTCTAGATTCCCAATTCCAATACAATTAGCGATTCTGTTTTCTCTTTTATTATTTGTTGTTTTTTTTTTCTAAATCTTCAGATTATTTTCAAAACGCATGTCACATGCACATATTTTAGGTGATCTATAGATTTTAGTTTTACTTGTAGCTTAAAATCAATAAATAATGATCATTAGCTAGACTTTGGAATTCCCTTCCTGCTACCTGCTTCCCTGACTGTGCTGATATACAGAAGATTAAATGTATTGTAAACCAACATCTTATTAATCTTTCCTAGGTATGTTGGTTGGTTGTTTTTGTTTTACGGCATATCAACCCTTTCCAGGTTATTTAATGCCGAATCCAAAGATTCGGAAGAAAAAAATTTTAATAGACTATATTTGTTGTTTTCAAGTCGGTTTCTATTTAACCCATAGTTGAGACCCTAACAGGTACTACCACTTCGGGTCAGAGTGGATCTGGGAGCAATGGTAATTAAAGAGTGGCTCCACACTCCAAAGCCTGCAAGTTGGGGCCTCACCACTGGATATAGTTTAAGGTCATATCCAGGACCTCCTAGGTATGGTCGCAAATAGTAGCCCTTTATGTCCAAATGGTGATATACCTTGTTAGGAGTGAACGTGAGTAAAAAAAAAAAAAAGAAAAACTATAAAAAAAAATCTGTAATCACCGAGAGTCAAACTGTAGAGAAAATTGCCAATGTCCCTATGTGAAAGTGTTTCTGTGGTACTAGCTGGATTCGAACTTGGCACACCATGGTTATCAGTTTGTGTTGCTAACCACTTAGCCACTGTGTTCTCCTGTAGGAGACGTCTCCCTGAACTACTTTTGCTTTTATTCGCTCACATGCCCCTATTCCAAATTCATAGCAGTCGGCCGATATCAGTGGACTTTTTTCCTACCAAAACGTTCATTAACAATGCTTTTTAATGGTTAACATATTTCAAACTGATAAAAATTATTGTGCAATAAAAATGATTAAATTAAAACAAAAATCATTTTTCTTATTTTAAATTATTTAATCAAATAAAAACACCGTTTTTTAATTGATTACTAAATTTAGAAATGCTATTCTAGCAAATTAACTAACAATTTAATAAACTAGAAATATTATAAAAACTGAGTTTTAGTTGAAAATACTATGGAAAAAATGAAGCTTTATTTCTAAGAATTCAAAATAGGTGCATGTTATTGATTTCAGGCCATCTAGGATTGCAGTGTGGCGGCTGATGCATCGACAAGATGTGGCCGCCATCTTTCAACGTTATTGTGATGACTAGGGGTATTCACTGCAACATATGTATTAAAAATATAAAAAAAGAGTAAAAAGAAACAGAAAATGTAAATAAAAAAAAAAAAAAATTTATTGTACACAAAAAAGAAATGTAACAAAAACTATTTTAAAGTAAAGGGAGATAATAAAGGTTTATGTTCTAGCAATACACAATAAGTTAGAAGTACTTAAATGACATTCAAAGATATATTTTCTTTGGTCAATATCAAGATTCAGAAAAATCTATATTTACCAAGATGTTGTCTGTTGTGATTTGTTTGAAGAATGGTTTATTAGGCTTGACGTTCAGTGTGCTTATTTATGACCAAGTTTCATTCATTTCTCGTTATTTGGCCGGAATTAGATTCTAGCAAGAAGGTTGCCTACACTTTGCGCCCCTTTCAATTTAGTGCATGAATCAATAGCAGCGGACCGATATCAGTGGACTATTTTTTACGACCATTTGTTTTTTAATGTTTAAAATATTTCAAACTGATATAAATTATGGCACAATAAAAATAAATTAAAACAAAAATCATTTTTTTTATTTCGAATGAAAATACCATTTTTTTACTTGATTACAAAATATAAAAATGCTAATCTAGCAAATTACTTTAATAAACAAAAATATTATAAAAGCTGAATTTAACTTGAAAATATGAAAAAAAATATAGCTTTTTTTTGTAAGAATTCAAAATAGGGCATGTTATCGATTATCGAGATGTGGATAACGTTTGAGAGGACGTGAATGATGTCAGAGAGAAAGGGCATGATTACGGTTTATTCAGGAAAGTACCCCGAAATAAATGTTGCTACCAAAAAAAAAAAAAAAGGAATCAAGTTATTACAGCAACGTATCAGATTATTACTTGAAACTGTTGTAATGAAGCCATTGACGCATATGTAGCAGCAGCAGCAGCAGCAGCGATATCTTGACATATGCAAATGACCAAGCCATGGCGCAAGGTGATGTCATAGCATAGGAAGAGGAAGGAAAGAAAAAGCGTAGAGAGATTTGAAACCACAACGGTGACAGCAATCGGGAAGCACATACTAGCGTGAAATAGACATGTAACCCTGGCACGTCGAGAAGGCAGAGTTTTCTTAACCACATGACAGATGAGAGGAACCATAGAAAACAATATGGAGGATTGATTTGGAAAGTACCATTAATAAATGTCTTTGTTAAAACAATGTAACGAAGCTACTGACGTGTATATTGCAGTAGCGGCATCTCGCCATATGCAGCGGAGGAAGAGGAAGAGAAAAATGGAAGAGGAAAAAAGCATGTGGGAGAGAGAGAGAGAGAGGGAGGGAGAGAGAGAGAGAGAGGGAGAGAGAGAGAGAGAGAGAGTTTTAAGCACATGTTCACACGGCACAGTTTTTCTTTTTTAACCATGTAGCGGCAAGAGGGGAATTTTTAAACAAGATACAGAACTCATTTATCTTTCAAACTTTTAACAAGATTTTATGCTGACCATATTATCACTGACTTAGAAAATACGTGTCAGGCAACTTGGTGAGGAAACGGCCAGTAATAAATGTCTTTTCTTTCAACTGAAAAAAAACAAACTTGTGTTGAATTTCTTTTCTTTGTTTCATAGCAGACTTGCATGCACAATGTCGGATTTGTGTTAACATTTAATTACCATGTTACACTGTAGCAGACCCATTCAGCTACTTGAACTATAAATATCGATTGAATGAATTAGATAATTATTGTTGGCATTTGTTTCCCTGATATCTTTCCAGTTAGAATTTTTTCTAGAAAGATATCGAGTACTTACAAGAGGAACACCATGAATGTTGCCAATGTCCCTATATGAAAGTGTTTCTGTGGAACTAGCTGGATTCGAACTTGGCACACCATGGTTATCAATTAGTGTTGTTAACCACTTAGCCACTGCGTACTCTGTAGACGTTTCCCTAAAATACTTTTACTTTTATTTGCCCACATGCTCCTATTCCAAATTCATAGCAGAGGGCCGATATCAGTGGACTTTTTTTCCTACCAAAACGTTCATTAACAATGTTATTTTTTTTAATGTTTAACGTTCAGTGTGCTTATTTATGACCAAGTTTCATTCATTTCTCGTTATTTGGCCGGAGTTAGATTCTAGCAAGAAGGTTGCCTCAACTTTGCGTCCCTTTCAATTTGGTGTATGAATCAATAGCAGCGGACCGATATCAATGGACTATTTTTTCCGACCATTTGTTTTTTAATGTTTAAAATATTTCAAACTGATAAAAATTATGGCACAATAAAAATAAATTAAAACAAAAATCATTTTTTTTATTTCGAACGAATTATTTAATCAAGTAAAAATACCATTTCTTTTACTTGATTACTAAATTTAAAAATGCTAATCCAACAAATTACTTAACAATTTAATAAACAAAAAATACCATAAAAAGCTTTAATTTAACTTGAAAATACTATGAAAAAATATAGCTTTCTTTCTTTTAAAATTCAAAATAGAGGCATGTTATTGATTGTGGTCCATCTAGGTTTGCTGTATGGCGGTTGCTGCATTGACAAGATGCAATTACCATCATTCAACAATTAGAAAGTGTCTTCCTTGAGTGAGGTCCACCTATGGAGATACTGACCAACAACGGCGCTGCATTTACAAGTGAGGAATTCAAGAAATTTGTGGATGGTTGGGGTATGCATATGCAGTTCTGATGTGTCTACTTGCCAAGTGGGAACGGGATCATCAAACAAAACCACAGACCTGTAAAGAATATTGCAGTCAGGAAGGACTATACAGTGTCTAAGCCATGCCACCCCCAAAAGATGACGTTTTATCTTCCACAGCATCAGCTGATGCATTGCATAGGTACCATGTCAGGGTGAAGGGCGTTGGAGTCAACCCTTTGCCCAAACTGAAAGTGACCAGAAAGAAGTTAAAGATGAGAGGTCGTTTGGGTCAAAGACCTGTGCGGCAGGTGTATGACAAGATATAGTACCGGATCCGTCACTAAGGTAACCAGCCTGCAATCAGCGAGCGTTGATGGTGTACCCCATCACATTAAAAACTTATGGTCGGTCACGCAATCACAACCACCATTGGATGATGAAAGTTTATTGGATAATGAAACCAATGAATTATTACTTTGGTTTACACCAGCTTCATCTAGCAGTGATTCAGATATTAGCAGCCTCCTGATGGATGCAATGATTATCGACCCTCAGACTGCAGATGAAAGCACACATGAGGAGGAAGCCTGTGTCATTCGGAGTGGCCAGCAAAGACGCCACCTCCCTGCTCTTTCTGTGATCATGAGATATGGGGAAAGTGTAGGGAAAATTGTGGCTTACCATTAAAATGTGTGCATATATGTGCATCATGTGGAGTCAAGCTATTGGAGGGAGGGAGGAAAGGATCAAGATAGTGGTGCCGACAGTTTTTATAAATAGGCAGTCCCGCAAAGTAATGGAAAGTCTTGTGGCTTGTATGCAAAATCTTGCTGGCCGGCTACATAAAAGGAGGCTGCGGAGAGAACGAGATCAAACAGGAAGGAAACTCCTTGGAGATAGTTATACGTGACTCTTTGGAGACTGTTGTATGTTGGAGACTGTTGTATGAGAATCCATGGGACCCGTTGTTGCATGAGTAACTTTGCTGTCTTTTTTTATTATTATTTTTGGTTCCTTTTTTTTTGTGTTACATTATAAATATGTAGATAAGCATACCTTGCTTTATAAAGATAGAAATAATCTAATTGACTTTGTAAAACCACTTTTTTTTCATAATTCAAACAATCTAAACCGACCTCAGTGGGTGACTCAACGTGTGGGCTTTTATCTCTCAATAATGAAGCCATCCTAATTTGCATCCGCTCCCCTCCCTGGGCTGACAGGCACTTGAATCCAGCTAAGTACAAAATGTTGGCCGAGCTGAAATCTGATTTGAATCCTGGTTTTTACTTTTGACCTAAAAGTAAATGTGAGGGCAGATAAGACTTTCCTGTGAGTTGAGCCAACTTGCCCGGTCAACGAGATTATTTTTGAAAGAAAGAACCTTCTAAAATGGCCAATTCAACCGGACACGACCGGTGTATAAAAGAGGTCAATCACAGGAGCTTAAATGTGAAGGAATTATGTGCATTGACAAAAACCGGAAGTAGATCGGAAGAAAATCCTTGTATGAATTTATTCGCGTTTGATGAATTATCGACAAGTTTATACACAAGTATCAACAGCAAAAACAGCAGCGGCAACAACAACAACAACAATAATAATAATGATAATAACAAAAACAATAATAATAATAATCATAATAACAATAACAATAATAACAATAATAATAATAACAATAATAATAATAATAATAATAACAACAATAATAATAATAATAATAATAATAATAATAATAACAATAACAATAATAATAATAACAATAATAACAATAACAATAATAATAACAATAATAATAACAATAATAATAATAATAATAATAATAATAATAATAATAATAATAATAAGTCTTTGTTGCGATATAAACGTATAATTCTGTTTGTCAATTCAAATTTAATGAAAATCCTCTAAAAATGAATGCAAAAATAGCCAGACGGGCGACAGGCAGATTATCTAGTTAAATGTTACTTCGAATTTACAACAGAAACCAGTCTTTTTACCGATATTGACGCAGAAATTTGCCCCGTCTTAATTAAATACTATCACAGCGGCAGGGAAAATTGCCTTCCTCCTCTTTTTCCCATCCAACATTTCCAGCGGTTAAGCAATATGATGTAAGGTAGATCTATCTTCAAACGCCCTCTTTCAGAGCATTACATTCGACTTTTACTAAGTATTCTACTTAGTAAATTTTTTTTTTTTTTTTTTATCCCATATGTATGTGAGATAGTGCACGATACCTCTTGTATACATGGGCGCCAAACACTATACCTGCGTCAGAACCACAGGTAAAACAATACTGGGCTCGGTGTTGCCAGAAACACCAAAATATGAAAAATGTCAATTACAAATAATCCAAACCATGGGACCCAGAAGAAAGATCTGGGTGTCATGATCGGCAGGTGCTCCTTCGGTAGCCAGTATGGGCGACCCGGTCGTCATCCTGCGAATGTTAGCCAACTTTCTAATTTCAGAAACTCAAATAACATGGACGCTGAACAGCTAAGTGTAAGTATAACCTCTAATTTCAGGGAACAAAATGATACCGAACAAATACAGCACAGCCATGATAACCATCAAAATAAAAAAAAAAAACGAAGAAAGAAATGGACAACAAAAGAGAATAGACTTGTAATGGACTGCTATTATAGAAGTCATCCTAAATATAGATATGGAGGTTATCGGAAACGAATGAAAGAACTATGGGACCTATCCAGTGACTACCATGCGACAGAACAAAGAATTGCGGACCAAGCAAGACTGATGCTCAAGAAAGGTTGGCTCTCTAAACTAGAACTAACAGAAATTCAGCGAAAAATAAATGATGAAACTGAACAAGAAGCATCGCCCAACGGAACCGCACGTAGAGCAACACCACAAGTTGAAGCCTCACAAGTAAAAACACCAAAGGCCCAGGACCAACAAAGACCGACGTCTACAAATGTGGAAAACGAGAACAACGAAACAGAACTAACAGAGAATGAAGCAAATAAAATAAATAAAATAACACAGTTCAGGAACGAGGAAAAAACAAAACTTCCATCGTTTAAGAACCAAGAGCAGAAGAAACTAAAAACAGAAACTGAGAAGGTTAACAAGCTCCTCCCACATATCCCAACACACACAATCACAGACTTAAACAACCTCATTTACGCAGGCGCCAAAATGGTAAGTATGAATCTCAAATCAGAAAAAACAACCGGGGACAAGCGGACCGACAAAACCTGGATGGGAAATAAGACTAGAAACCCAAATACACAAACATAAAAAAGAAACCAAAATGATCAACAGGAAGAAAGCAATGTGGAGAAGATGGAATATTGGAAATGTAACTGGCAGGGAGAGGCTAAACAAGAAACATGAAGAACTGGACCAAAAAATAAAAGCAAAAGAAGCGAGATTGAGACGATATAGATATAAATCTGAACAATGCAAACAAAACAGAACATTTGAAACTAATGAAGGCCAATTCTACCAAAATGTGAACGGGGAAAAAACAAAAACAGAACAACCAAATCCGACAGAAACAAAACTCTACTGGAGTAAAATATGGGAAGAGCGACGAGATCACAATAGAAATACAGAATGGCTGAAAGACATGAAAGAAGAGTTACAACAAATAGAAAAAGGAACAGTAAATGAAATCAGCAAGGAAACCCTAAAGAAAACCATAAGAAAAATGGCAAACTGGAGAGCACCAGGGCACGACGAGATACATGCATACTGGTTCAAAAAATTCGGAACCTTACACGAAAGGCTAGCTCAAAACCTGAGAAGATGTATACAGGAAGCAAGCGTACCAGACTGGATGACAAAAGGTAGAACCACACTGCTACAGAAGGACACAGAGAAAAGAACCGTCCCTAGCAACTATAGGCCAATCACGTGCTTACCAACTATGTGGAAGATACTGACAGCACAACTGAGGGAACAAACTTACTACTCCCTGAATAATCGTGGACTCATCCCTGAGAAACAGAAAGGATGGCAAAAAGGAAAACGAGGAACACATAATCTGTTATGCATAGATCAAAAGATCCTAAAGGAGGTAAAAAGAAGGAGAAAGAATGTAGCCATGGCATGCATCAACTACAAAAAAGCGTACGACAGGATCCCCCAAGCATGGATAATAGAATGCCTAAAAATGTATAAAATACCAAGCGGGATCACCAACGCAATAGAAAATGCAATGAAAACATGGAGACTGGAATTGACAGCTGGTGGACAACACATAACAGAAATTAACATACAAAGAGGCATCTTCCAAGGAGACTATCTATCACCATTACTGTTCATCATAGCCATGATGCCCTGAATAGTATTCTGAGAAAGTGCCAAGCCGGATACAAGTTCTCCAATACAGAGGAAAAAATGAACCACCTGATGTACATGAACAATCTAAAACTTTTTGCAAGGACCGAAAAGGAGCTAGAGACACTAATCAACACTACCAGAATCTTCAGCCAAGATATCCAAATGGAATTTGGAATGGAAAAGTGCGCACAACTAGTTATAAGAAAGGGAAAACTGGAAACGACAGAAGGCAACCAAACGGAGATGAGGACACTAGAGGAACAAGACGACTATAAATACTTGGGAATTTTGGAAGCGGACACCATCAGAGCAACAGAAATGAAAGAGAAAATTGGAAAAGAATACCTCAGGAGAACAAGAAAACTCCTGGAAACGAAATTATATAGCAGAAACCTAATAAAAGGTATAAATACATGGGCAGTATCACTAGTAAGATACTCTGGACCGTTTATAGGGTGAACAAGTGAAGAACTGAGACAACTCGACCAGAAAACCAGGAAACTCATGACCATGCATAATGCACTACACCCAAAGGACGATATTGACAGACTCTACGTGAAAAGGAAAGACGGCGGGAGAGGACTGGTCTGTATAGAAGACTGTGTGAAGGACACAAAAAAGGGGTAAAAAAATACATAATGCAAAACACTGAAAGGATAATTATGGCAGCAAGAGACACGGAAAAAACGACAAAACAGAAAACAGAGAGACAAATAACAAAACGAGAAAAGAGAAATGGGAAAAGAAACAACTCCACGGAAGATTCATAAGAATGACAAAAGATGAGAATAACGAAAACGCCCGGACATGGATGCGAAAAGGACATATAAACTGAGAAACTGAATCTTTAATAACTGCAGCACAAGATAACTCGATAAGAACCAACCATATCAAAGCAAGGATCGATAAAACACAAGAAAACAGCAAATGCAGACTCTGTGGACAAAGAGACGAAACGATAAACCATATAGTAAGTGAATGCAGCAAACTGACATAAAAGAAATACAAAAACAGGCATGACCAAGTGGGGAGGGAATTGTGGACTGGGAATTGTGCAAACGGCTGCATTTTGAGCTTACAGACAAATGGTACAAGCATAAACCCGCAACAGCACTCGAAAACGAGAACCACAAAATTCTATGGGACATGGACATACAGACAGACAAACCCATCCAAGCAAGAAGACCAGATGTCGTAATAATTAACAAGAAAGAGAAATCCTGTCAAATCGTAGACTTTGCTGTCACAGCTAACCACAGGGTGAGTATGAAAGAAAAAGAGAAACGAAGCAAATACACAGAGCTAGCCAGAGAGTTAAAAGGGATTTGGATGATGAAGAAAATCAAAATAGTTCTGATAATAGTTGGAGCACTAGGAACAATTCTGAAAAACTTCGAAAAAAGAATGTCAGAAATTGGAATCAGAGGAATAACTGCAAAAATACAACGCCTAACGATAATGAAAATGGCTGAAATATTAAGGAAAACCCTTGAATGCGGAGAATAATACAAGAAGACAATATAACGAATAAGCGTTACAGGGAATGAAGAATACCAAAGCTGCTGATCTACAAGTTCTACACCCCCACCATGCATCCCTTCCTATTGTCTCATCACCATTCCTCCCAATAAAAAAGTGATATCAAAGAGCCGAGAAGGGTCAAGATGGATTGAAAGACCGAGGAGAAAGCGCTGGCCAGACCTTGGCTGGACAAGCGCAAAGAAAACTGGGAACTTGGGAAGGCTTAGTGACACTCAAATTCCAGTATAAACCAATGGCCACTGCCAGTGAGAAATCAATGGTAGAGGTTGTTGCGATGATGCAAATTCATTTGCAAATGCTATCGAAGGAGGTGGAGAGAGCTGGACGTCTGGGGAGACTTGTTGTCACACAGCTTCCAGAGAACACCACAGGTTTCCAACCAGATCGTTTGTTGGCTTGTGTGAAAGCTCCATGTGAACCAATAATAATAATAATAATAATAATAATAATGATAATAACTAGCAGGACCTGTGGAAATTCCACAGCGGCATTTTTCATATGTAATACATTGCTGCTATATCGACCCCTTACTAAAATAATAACTTTGATATATTTCCTGGGCTGATTATTTCATTACAAACACACCGGTCAATTAATTCACATTTCATAATTTTTCATAATTATTGAATATTTTACTATGTTCGACAATAATTTTTCATAATTTTAGCCCACATTATCGCCGCTCCCCTTACTAAAATAATAAATTTGATATATTGCATCGGCTGATTATTTCATTAAAAAACACACAACTATCAATCATTTTTCATAATTGAAACCATCCTTATCGCCCTCTCTTACTAACATAATAACTTTGATATATTGTCTGGGCTGATTTTTTTTATTATAAACACATTAATCAATTAACTCACATTTCGTCATTTTTCATTATTCTTGGATATGTTACTGATTCCGACAATATTTTTTATATTTTTAACCAACATTAACGCCCAACCTTACTAAAATAATAACTGATATATTTGCTGGGCTGTTTATTTCATTACAAACACACCAATCAATTAACCTCCATTTCATCATTTTTCATAATTCTTGGGTATGTTACTAATTCCGACAATCATTTCTTATAATTTATAACCGCATTATCGCTTCCTCCTTAATAAAATAATAACTTTGATATATTGTCTGGGCTGATTATTTCATTATAAACACACCGATACATTAACTCACATTTAATCATTTTTCGTAATTCTTGGATATTTTACTAATTTCGACAATCATTTTTCATAATTTAAATCCTCCTTATCGCGTTCCCTCTTATTTAAATTATAATTTTGATATATTGTCTGGGCTGATTATTTTATTATAAACATACCAATCAGTTAACTCATATTTTATCATTTTTCGTAATTCTTGGAAATGTTACTAATTTCGACAATAATTTTTCATAATTCCAACACACCCTCTCGCCCTCTTTTACTAAAATAATAACTTTGATATATTGTCTGGGCTGATTATTTCATTACAAACACACCAATCAATAAACTCACATTTCATCATTTTTCATAATTCTTGGATATGTTGCTAATTTCGACAATCATTTTTTATAATAAAAAACCCATATTATGCCCCCTCCTACTAATATAATAACTTTGATATATTGTCTGGGCTTATTTAATTACAAGCACACTAATCAAGTAACTCACATTTCATCATTTTTCATAATTCTTGGATATGTTACTAATTTCGACAATAATTTTATTACTTAAATAATAACTGATATATTTCCTCGGCTGCTTATTTCATTACAAACACATCAATCAATTCCAGGTATTTTCATAGTATATATGTTCCACCTATCTTATCCAATCCCAGGTGACGCCTCATATTCTGCTAGTATATATCTTTCACCTATTGCTATAGCAACGCTGGGTATTCTGCTACTATGTTGTCCACCTGTATTATTCAATACTAGGCGACGCTTTCTGCTAGTATATATTTGCACTTATCTCAGTCAATCCCGGGATTGTCTTCATGTCCGCCACCGCACTGGTAAAAATATACATGAAATAATGTAAGGTTGAAATAGTAAACTGTTTCAGCCCTTCATATCCCCCACCCCACCGTTAGAAATATACATTAAATAAAGTAATGTCTAAAACGTAAATGGTTGCAGCCATTTCCGGAACCGACTTCATATACCTCACCCCACTGTTAAAAATATACATGAAATAAAGTAATGTTCAATGTGTAAACGGTTTTAGCCATTTCCGGGACTGATTTCATATCCCCCAACTCCACTGTTAAAAATATACATGAAATAAAGTAATGTTTAAATCGTAAACGGTTTAAGTCATTTCCAGGACTGACTTCATATCCCCCACCCCATTGTTTAAAATATATTTGAAATAATGTTTAAATCATAAACTGTTTCAACAGAGGTTCGAAATTATTACATAAAAACATTAACATGGTTAGAGATTAGGCAACCATTGCTTCATCATGAATTTCTGAGTGTAGTATCAGTCTCAGCATTCCAATGACTTAAATCCCCTCTCCCCTTTTTTCTTGGTTAATGGAGGAGAAATCCTTCATTATTGATACAATTTTTATTTTTCTCACTGAACAGAGTGCCCCGTTTGGGGAGCTGGTTTCCCCTCAAATTTTTAACCGACCTCATGTTCAACTCTGCCCTTGTGGGGAGGCAAGTAAACAAAAAATAATCAGAAGGGATATTTTCCAAGGCATCTTATAATTAATCAGAAGAGACATTTCCAGTGCATTTTATAATTAATCAGAAGGGACATTTCCAGGGCATTTTGTAATTAAATCAGAAATTACTTTTCCCAGTTACTTTTGTAATATTAAAACTTTGTTACATTAAATATAGTACCTATTTACAATGCCTGCCTGCGGGACAGATTTAGACAACAGGGTCGTTTTTAACGTGGAGAAAAGGGACAAAAAATTGTCTTAGCTGTAAAGGATTTGTCCTCCAATGAGAAGAAGAAATTGAAATGTAGCATCTGAAGAACAGATATTATACTTTGATCTTAGCCAAAAGGCCAAGAAGAACAAATCATTTTTATTAGCTTTGCCTCAACAGCGACACTAAATTTTCTTTTTTGGAAAATTGAATTTGAATATTCCACTTTCTTTTTTTAGGGATGCACAGCATGATAACGGCCGAATCGAATTACGATATTAATAAGAAATGGAATTTCATAACAATTAAACGACCCGGATGTAAGCATGACACACAAAAGAACACACACTATCGTATTAATATATAGATAATAATAATCGATTATGCCTCTGCTCAGTCGCAAGAAACAATCCATACAATCTGTAATTGTGAGGCAGAGGTTGCACAATCAATCCCCAACCACACCTCTCCTGAAGCGGCACTGCTTGTGTACAGTGGCAAGGAAATGTCCAGAAGAACTGGAAACAATGCCGAGATAAGCAGAGAGCACATTCAACACCTGGAATTCCCAAAATGTCACCCATTTTAGTACTGACCAGGCTCAACGTTGTTTAACTTCAGTGATCCAACGGGAACCAATGTGCCAACGTGATTATGCCATATATTATTATTAGTATTATTATTATTATTATTATTATTATACTTATTATTATTATTATTATTATACTTATTATTATTATTATTATTATTATTATTATTATTATTATACTTATTATTATTATTATTATATTTATTATTATTATTATTATTATTATTATTATAATTATACTTATTATTATTATTATACTTATTGTTATTGTTATTATTATTATTATTATTATTATTATTACTATTATTATACTTATTATTATTATTACTATTATTATTATTATTATTATTATTATTATTGTTATTATTATTATTGTTATTATTATTATTGTTATTATTATTATTGTTATTATTATTATTGTTATTATTGTTATTATTATTATTGTTATTATTATTATTGTTATTATTATTATACTTATTATTATTATACTTATTATTATTATTATACTTATTATTATTATTATACTTATTATTATTATTATTATTAAACTTATTATTATTATTATTATTGTTATTATTATTATACTTATTATTATTATACTTATTATTATTATTATTATACTTATTATTATTATTATACTTATTATTATTATTATCATTATTATACTTATTATTATTATTAAACTTATTATTATTATTATTATTATACTTATTATTATTATTATACTTATTATTATTATTATTATACTTATTATTATTATTATACTTATTATTATTATACTTATTATTATTATTATACTTATTATTATTATTATTATACTTATTATTATAATTATACTTATTATTATTATAATTATACTTATTATTATTATTATTATTATTATTATTATTATTATTATTATACTTATTATTATAATTATTATTATTATACTTATTATTATTATTATTGTTATTATTATTATTATTATTTTTATTTTATTTTTTATTTATTTTTTTTGGGGGGGGGGGACTTTTTTTTTTATCATCCAAATCCCAGGAAATACCGTTGCCAGTGAGAGATCAAAGGTAGCGATTTTTGCAGTAACATTGCAGCCATCTCCACTGCTTATCCAGAGAGGTAAATAGCACTAGGAATTTGAGGTGACTTGTTGTCACTCAGACTCTAGGGAACACCACAGGTTATTACCGGTGAGTGATCGCTGGTGATGGCCTGTGTGAGAACATCCCGCCAATCATGTGCAATCCGCACACATGTTTATAACCTACTTTAGTGAGTTTTGGTTCATTTGCACATTTCCTCACTTCGAGTGTAAATTTGCTATAAGGTTAGAAAATCGACAATTAAACAAAATTCCGATGGAAATAATAATTGTCACTAATCGTGTGAAAATGTAACATACTATCAGTATTTTGTTTAATTTTCGATTTTTGAGCAATTATCAAGGCTTGACTATAGTTCTAATGAGATCATAACTGTTTTTTGTTGTAACTCGATAGGCTTTAAGTGAAAAAAACAAACAAAAAACCCTCTAAAATAAGTTAGAATAATATATATATATATATATATATATATATATATATATATATATATATATATATATATATATATATATATATATATATATATATCCAGGTAAGTAGAAGAGTAATTCAAATCATCTTTGGTAACATTTATTTGCTGTTTATATATACATATTTGTTTTTACTTTTTTTGTTGTTGTTTTGCTTACTTGGCTAATCTGGAAAGTACTTTTTTCCTCGGCACCAAAATCAACAGATTCTTTACAATTTTCAAAACAGCCTTTTTTCCTGCATTATGTTGTTGGTTCTGTGCAGTTCTAGGTGGTCCACCTTCCCAGGCTATACTTTCTCTTTTTTTTTCTTTTGAGAAGGGGTTAGTTTACTGCTAATCGCCTGAGACGCTCCTACCAGGGATTACCAAGGCATTTTTTTTTCAGTCCAGTGCGCTCTTCCTCAGGGAGGGGGGGGGATGCTGGCTCTTCTGACCCTTGTGTCTTCCCGCCGTGGGAGAGGGCGATGAATACCGACCTTCCAACCTTAGAACCTAAGTGAGCCCCCCCACCAGTCACTGCGGGCATGTCGACAGACGAAGCCATTTAGAAAGATGTCTAAAGTATATGAGCAGCAAAGAAAAACAAATGCAAAACATCTGTTCGCCACTGGATATGTGTTGTTTTGCAAAACTTGGTTCCATCACGATCAAAAACGACATTTTACGAAAACAGAAAAAAAAAAACAAAAAAAAAAAACTTCGTTGTTGTGTTTGAAGAGCGTTATTTCATTGGATAATATTTCAAATAAAACTTTGTATTTTCTTTTCTTTTCTAAAAGAGTCTCTCTTTCACTCTGTCCAGGAGGGCGCGAAATAACTTGACTTAAACTTTTTTTTTTTTTTTTTTTTTTGGACCAACGCGAAGTTTGGACACCAAAAAGAATGGCTCGCTAAATGTTCGCTGATTTTCCTATTTTAATTATTTATTTTACTTCTTCGCAGCTGGAGACTTTACGTCAGAAATGACCTCTTAACCCTTTCGCTAATTACTAACCCCCCCCCCCTCCCAACAACCGCATTCCTTTATTAGTGGTAAATGTTTACTCTAACTACATCAGAACACCGACCAAAAAAATTTATTTGTAGAAAAGTTTTCGGGGTCGTTGACAACGAATCTGATATTCAAACCCGTCGAAAATTTACCGTTTGCATAGTATTAACCCATGGACCCTCGCACTATTTTGCGCCATCACTGTATTCGTTAACGCTACGCGTGAGCGGTTCTTATTGAAATATACGTGCGTGCACACGCGCGTAGTCACGTGACCTTTCACAAGGCGCATGAATACATAGCAGACGTTTTAAATGGCAGAAAATATTTTTCATAAAATGAAGAAAAATAGTTTTCATCTTATTGTAATATTAGTAATTAGATGAAATACTTTTTATAAAATAAAAAATATATAGTTTTCACCTCATTTAATAGTAAAAAAATAATGTAGCTTTCACGAGCGGTTTACAAAAACATTTTCTGATCTACTTGGCCTTCGGGACGAGATCAAAGTGTAGTATCTGTTCTTCAGATGCTGCACTTCTATTTCTTGTTCTCTTTCGGTGGAGGAGAAATCCTTCACGACTGAGACAATTTTTATTTTTGTACCTTTTCTCCACGTTAAAAAACGACCCTGGTGTCTAACTCTGTCCCGTGGGGAGGCATAGTAAATAGGTACAAAAACATTTTTATGTTTTGCGTTCCTTTTTTAGGGGGGGGGGTTATTAAATTATAGAATTTATGGTAAATAAATAAATAAATAAATAAAAATGGGTCACGTCATGGCTACCGTTAGAGTAGGCCAGTGAACATGACAGCGTGACGTCATTTCCTGATCAACTTGTAGGTATAGAAAGTTTCCGGTGTTCAACCACATGCATAAACAAGCATAAAACCACATGCATAAAACAAGCATAAAACCACATGCATAAACAAGCATAAAAAATATGGCTGTGTTAACGAACGTCCATGTATGTTCTTCTAAAGAGAAAGAACAATTCTCCATTTGGATAATTGTTATAATTGCACATTGGGATAATTTTAATCTAATAAAATATAGCAAGTTAGACACTACCAACCGAATGTGAAAAAAAAGAAAGCATGATTCCGTGACGTCAGACTTGTGTTAACTATACTAACTATGGAAAAGCAGAAGCGACTTAATGAATTTTTTAAAACCTTTGTTTATCTTCTTCAAACTGCAATTAATAATTAATCTTTATTATAATTTTGTTAGGTTTTAAGATTTACACAGTTTAATGATTAATAATATTATAAACATTTGTATATTAAATATGAAATATGGTTTTACTGAATGTTCATTTGGTTAATTACCGGCTTCCATATTTTTGTTTGGTAAAAAGAGACAAACAAAATATGAGGGGGGGTGGCTACAAAATGCTTAATATTTGTGAAATAATATTTTCAAATCGGTTTTAATCTGGCGATAAAATAGCCACGTTTATATTCAAACTTAATATTAAAAAAAAAATTTTAACACAATTAATTACAAATCTATCTTGTAACGGAACATTTTGAAATAATGGAATTTTAATCGTTTTAATCTTTTAAAAATTAATTAATTTTAAGGAAGTTCCTTTTTCTTGGAAATTCAACTGATTATAGTATATATTAATTAGAAAAAGCGCTATTAAAAAAAACAAAAAAAACATAATAATATTAAATTTATCTCATTTTTTTCATTGCACCTTCAAGGTAATTTTTTGTTCAATACCTGTGTTTAAATTTAAAGAAAATAAATATGTTTTACTTATTTGAACTCTTATGTTTGATAATAAATAGAAATTTCGATAGATTTTAATATATTTTGTTCAAATTTCGAAAAAATAAATATGGGGGTGTACACGCACTAAAATTAGTATTTCCTCTCATATATTTTACGGAAACTGCATTTTATATGTAATTTCATTCTAAAATGGATAAGTATCGACAATTTCACGAAAATCTAACCATTAGTTGATTTTTTTATAGATTTCTTAAACCCGGGTATGTTTTCAAGTTCGAAATGTCTATTACATGGGAACGTTATGTTAAAGCGTCAATTATGTAAACATGACTTTCGTCTCGCAATTTCATTATTTTTGTACGATGAAACATTTTTATTTAAATTATTACTGGTTTATTTTGCCCCTCGTCTTTTAAATGGTACAAAAGTTATATTGATAATATTAATATTAATATATATATATATATATATATATATATATATATATATATATATATCTTGTAACGGAACATTTTGAGGGGAAAAATGAGTTCATTTTATATATAGAGAGAATAGATAGATAGACAGAGAGATAGAAAGAAAGAATAGATAGAAGATATATATATATATATATATATTCTATCTATTCTTTATTTCTATCTCTCTGTCTATCTATCTATTCTCTCTATATATGAAATGAACTCATTTTTCCCTATGATTTTGACCTTAATACGATTAAAAATCAGGACATTTCATGCAAATTTAATATGCACAAATTGCAGCACAATATCTGAGGTGTGTTATAGCTATATTACCTCTCCACTTCTTCAATAATCGTAGATTCCTATACTTTTTCAGTTGAGAGTTCCCTGCCACAATCGGTTAAAATCAATGGAAGTAGTAAACTCTTTTCTCTATAATAAATTCGTCCTTCCCCCGCCACCACTTACACCATTTCCGGGATCGTTCACAAGGTACAGTTACAAAGGAAAAACGCCGGTTTGGGCTTTCTTTACTTCGTAGTTGCTTAAAAAAACTGGAATGGAATTTTACCATGCCTTTCCGTTCTATGCTTTCTACTGGGTGAAACGCACCATGGACTTAACTGAATCGAAGGGTTATTTATGCCCCCTTTTTTTCTCCACTTTATTTCGTTTTGTAGTTGCTTACAAAAACTGGAATGGAATTTTAAATTCCTTTTCGTTCTATGCTTTCTACTTGGTGAAACGCACCATGGACTTAACCGAATCGAAGAGTCATTTATGCCTTTCTTTTTTTTTTTTTTTTTGCTTTTCGCTGTGTTTTTTTTTTTGTTTTTGTTTCTGTTTTTCCCGAACGTTCATCGCTTTTTTTTTCTTCAGTTCAAAACGGATACATACAAGATAACCTTTTTTCGATATTTTCATTTTTTAATGTTTTGATTAAACTGTACAAGTGCCTGTGGTGACTTTTGGAGGTACCTATAAGTGAACATGGTTTTGAACTTTTATTTCTACCAGAGAAAGTCGAATACTTTATTTTATTTATTTATTGTTTTTACTGCAAAACAAACAACTTTTATATAATATTTTTCAGTCCGTTCTTTTAATAATAAATAAACTTTTCACCGAGTATTTCCAAATATTTTAAAGTTAGAAGCATTTTTCACAACAGTTTTATTTTTCTTTTACAATCGATGAATTTTCACCGAGTATTTCCAAATATTTTAAAGTTAAAAGCATTTTTCACAACAGTTTTTTTTTTTTTTTTTTTTTACAATCGATGAATTTTCACTATTTTAGCAGCGGGCATAATTTATTTCTTTGAAATATATTTAAAACTTCAAGTTTTTGTTTTTAATAACATTTTAACTGTAAATAATTTACATGACTGAAACGGGAAGTGAAATAGGATTTTTTTTATTCTCTCCCGAGATATACGAACAACAAAATGAATTAAAAATTAATTAACTAATCAGTTTTAATTAGTTTTGAACTAAAAATAAAGAGTACATTAAATAAAAGTAAATATTTTCTTGTTTTATCTTATAAATAGATGTTGTTTGCACCGTGCTGAAATATTATTGAGAAAGCTATTTTTAACGGGGAGGGGGGCGGGTTCTAACTATTCTGCATTTTCACCTAACAGTGTAATGAAAAAAAAGGGGAGGGTTGTTTTACTATACACATAGATTCGAAAAAGTCGCCAAAAAAAAAAATATATATATATATATATATAACAAATAAATGTTATCAAAGGCAAGATAAATTACTTTTCTATCTAACTGGATCAGTTTTTAGTATTTTTATTTAATGTAAAATGATTATTCAGTTCGAAAATCATAGTGTTTATCGATATATTTGAAGAAAACAAATGGCGGTGAGCTCGCTGTTGAATACGTTAAGTTTGGGAAAATAAGTTCAAAATAAAAAACTATACAAAATACTGATAGAAACTCACTCAATATATGTTACCGTGACATAGGCTGACATATATTGAGTGTGTTTCTAATATTAGTTTGTAATACAAATCCTTAAATTTTTGTAGTATCTTTTTTTTTGCAGGGGAGGGGGTACTATACACAGATTCTAAAAACTATAAAAGATAATAAACATGTTACATCATATAAAAACACTAAAAACATATCCAGTTAGGTAGAAAAGTAACTTATATTGCCTTTGATAACATTTATTTGTTATATATTTGTTTTTTGACAACTTTTTCGAATCTATGTGTACAGTAATACAAACCTAAAATTTAATTTAACTTGGAAATACTATTTAAAATACACGTGCGTACACTGCACAAGCACCCTTATTATTATCATAATAATAATTAAAAATAAACTGATGTAGATGACATCGACTGGCGCCACACCGACCGAGGTGGGAGAGTACTAACCAAATCTCCACTGGAAGTGTGCAGTTCAAATATGGTACCTTGGGGAGGCATTTTGTCACCCAAACCCAAGGGAAACACCAATGACCGATGCCAACAAAAAAAAAAAAATCAGTGAACTGCCAGTGAACGATCATTGATGATGGCCTGTGAGACAACTCTTAATGAGTGAAGAAGAAGAAGAAACAACAACAACAACAACAACAACAACAACAACAACACCACCACCACCACCACCACCACCAACAACAACAACAACAACAACAACAACAATGTCCCTTCCCAAATTCACCACGACCCTGATTTAATATCGTAGATGTTTACTATATTTTTTTAGTTTTTAACCAATGTCCATATTATGGTATGATTGTCTTTTAGTAGTTATGTGAACTTCATTTCCGTATTCATGTATTCTGCACTGATATGAAAATGAAGACTATAGCGGAGTATAGGATTCCTAACTGTGTAACTGATGAAAATACGCTACACATTTTGATGAAAAACATTGGGGGAAAAATGAACATAGAAGAACAGAAAACCAAAACTTTAAATATAATTTCTGTATTTAAAGTAATAGTTATTTAAATATTTCAACATATAATCTTGTGGGGAAAATCTAGCTTCCTAATAAGGGGCACTCTGGATAGGAACAAAAATAATCTCAGTCATGAAAATTTCTCCTCCACCGACCGAGGACAGAAAAGGTGAAGCGTAGCATCAAAACAGATACTACACTGTGATCTTGTTCCGAAAGCCAAGAAATGTTTGTGTTTAATGTTTCTTTAATTGTTTGTTCCCTAAATTCATAATTCAGTTTTATCATTATTAAATTGTATATTGCTTTAAAATTACGTAATTTTACATAAATAATGTTTCTATTATATATTGAATAAAGTTCAGTTTCATTATTAATCGAATTGGGTTCTTTTATTTTCTTTTTTAACATGTTTTAAATCTTTTTAAAAATGCTCTCATATAGTATCCGACAGTGATAGTTTGACAAATCTTGCCTATATTGCCTGCGGGAATTTTTCAGTTAACAGGCCTTCTATATCTCGGTGGTCGTGGTCAAGTCCAATGTTCAACCTAATTGAAAAAAAAATAATAATATAGAAAAATCTTTATGACATATGTATTGGTCACGGAACGAAAATGTCATATTCCGGAAATCATATATCACGTTGACAATAAAGTTATTGCGGTTTTTAATTTTTAAATTCAGACGAACATATCTCGGCTCAAACAAACATTTATTGATCGAAATAAGCACCATCAGAATCAACAAACTTCTTTTGCCAACGCAAAACAAGTGCATTTATGTCAGTATTGTAACAATCTGGTGACGATGAAGTCGCTTAAGGTATTTTTGATATTGCTTAGGTTTTTGAAGCATTACTCACGCAGAAAGTTGTTGTGATGCTTAAAAAAGTGATAGTCGGTTGGCGAGAGGTCCGGAGAGTATGGTGGGTAGGGTCGGTTTAGCAACGTGTAGTCGGGCATTGTCGTAGAAGAGAATTGGGCCTTTTCTGTTGACTAACACTGGGTGTTGTTGTCGAAGTTTCTGATGTATTTCATCCATTTGTTGGCAGTAATTTTCCATTGTAATAATTTCGCTCGCATTCAAAAAATTGTAAACAGTCAACATGACCTTCTTTTGGTGCAACTCTGTCGTGGAGCTTGGGCGGCGTCTAACCACTGAGTGATTATCGTCAGTTGTCAAAAATAACCTATTTTTCATCACAAGTCACAACTCGGTCGAGAAACGGGTCGTTCTTGTTGCGTAAAAGAAGGGAAGATGACACTTCATAATGGCGTTTCTTTTGGTTGTTGTTCAATTCGTGAGGCACCCATTTATCAAGTTTTTTTGTATTTCCAATCTCTCTAGTGGTTGGAAATCGTCGTATACAGGGTGTCCACAAAGTCTGACTACATTATGTAGCCAGACTTTGTGGAAGCATCCTGTAGATTATATATATAATCTGTAGATTATATATATAATCTACAGGGTGCCCACAAAGTCTGGCTACATAATATATATATATATATATATATATATATATATATATATATATATATATATATATATATATATATATATATATATATATACAGAGTGCCCACAAAGTCTGGCTACATAATCTACAAGATGCTTCCACACAGACTTTGTGGACACCCTGTATGTTACGTCTTATTCAGACGCATGTTCTTAAACAGTTGTGCGTATATTGGCTTCAACTAAGGCTCTTAATTAATCGTTGTCAACATCCGATGACCGACCACTGCACTAATCATCTTCAAGACTCTTGTCGCCGTCACGAAATTTCTTAAATCCACATTTGTACTGTGCGTTCAGTAGTGGTTGCTCTTTCTTGATATCACCTAGAATTGAAATAAGAAAATTGTGTAACTTTGCTTTTTTTTTTTTATCTTGTATTCCACGTTTTGAAAGCATAATTGTGCTTTCTTTGCAAACTTCTATTTTTAACAATTAGATACAGCGAAAAACGCTTTTTAAAATTTATCTATCTATATATCTTTAAAAGTGAAAATGTCTGTGTGTGTATGTGTGTCTGTGTGTTTGTCTGTCTGTGCACATTTCCCTACCAAATAACTCTGTCGATTTTAGGTCTACAGACCCGAAATTTGACATACAGGGTATTGAGATGTGGGAAAATCTTTTTAATTGGATTTCGGACAGAAGTTTTGCTGTTAAAGGGTCAAAGTTCAACGATTTCACCTTTGAGAACTTTACCAAACTCCTCCACCAATTTTGGGTCTAAGCATTTGAAATTTTAGATATAGGTTACTTGGACATGGATCTAACTTTATAATTTGATTTGAGCCCAGAACAATAAATGTTAAAAGGTCAAAATTGGGGTCAAAGTTTTAAAAATTTGATCTCCGCAGTCTCTAACAAATAATTCAGGCAATTTTTAATTGGTTTTTGTCCGAAAATTTTACTGCCAAAGGGTCAAAGTTTAAAAGATTTGACAGTTGCGGTTTCTAGCAAACTATTCAGCCAATTTTGAGTCTAAACATTTGAAATTTTATATAAAGGGTATTCAGACATGCAGCAAGCTTTTAAATCAATTTTTGGGTGAGAATTTGGCTGTCAAGAGGTTGTTGAAAGAGTTGACCTTTACAAACTCTACCAAACTCCTCCGCCATGTTTGGATTTAACCACTTCAAATTATAGACATAGGTTCCCTGGACATGAGTCAACCTTTTTAATATATATGTATGCACAGTACATAGGGCCTGACCGAAGCTTGGCTGAACTGCTAGTATATTCATCATGCCGTCATTCGACCTTCAGCTGGTAAATTCCATTTTCTTAATTTTCACACGTTTGCACCGATTTTCCCCGGCTAAAACCCAAATATAAAGTTTTGCATGGATTCTAATACCCTATATATTAAGTTTCATGTCTGCAGACCAAAAGCTGACAGAGGAGTTTGGTAGACAAAAATATATATAGGCATACATAAATATATATAGAAAGAGGTTTGTGTTTACTATACCCTTTTTACAGAAATATTGGAAAATCTACAACAGCGTAGTAAATAATGGACAGTCAATTATTCCCCCACTAACAAACAATCATGAGGTTGCTTGCACGGCAACTGACAAGGCTAATCTGCTTGCCAGTCGGTTTGCCTCAAACTCCACACTGAACTCGGTACACCACTCACTCCCTGATTTTCCTCTGCGAACAGACGCCACACTTGACGACTTGAAAATCACCCCTTCTCAGGTACATGCTATTATAAAAAACCTAGACACCTCTAAAGCATGTGGACCAGATCTCATCCCGGCTGTGCTATTAAAAAAATGCTCTGCCGAGGTTGCTCCAGTTCTGTCCAAACTTTACAATAAATGCCTTAACGAATCTTGTTTTCCCGACTGCTGGAAAACCGCCTCTGTGGTACCAGTCTTCAAGAATTCTGGTGAAAGAACTGACCCACTAAATTATCGCCCCATTAGCCTCCTCCCGCTTTTCGCCAAAATATTTGAGTCCTTAGTTAATAAAGCCCTAGTCCAGCACCTAACAGCTGCTAAACTCTTGACTGACAAACAATATGGATTCAGGCAAGCCCGTTCAACAGCAGATATCTTAACTGTAGTTTCTGAACGTATATACCGTTCATTGGATAAAACAGGGGAGGGTAGAGCGGTGGCCCTTGATATATCTAAGGCTTTTGACAGGGTATGGCACGATGGTCTTCTAAGGAAAATTAGATCATATGGAATCACTGGAAGAATTCATAACATAATTAAATCCTTCTTAAGTAATAGAAAAATCAAAGTTGTCCTCGACGGACGTACATCCAAACAATATGACATAAATGCGGGAGTGCCTCAGGGGTCTATCCTTGGACCTCTATTGTTCCTGATATTCATAAACGACCTCCCTGATAATATTGTTTCGGAGATGGGTATATTTGCCGATGACACCACTCTCTATAACAGATATGAGGGGAAAACAAATGAACACATATCCAAGAAAATGGCAGAAACACTAGAGGATGACCTCCAATCCGTAGTGGAATGGGGACAAAAATGGTTGGTCTCATTCAATGCTGCTAAGACTAAGCTTGTTTCCTTCAATAACTACAAGAAACCTTCTCTACCACCAATAGCAATGGCCAAGAACACATTGCCTGAAAGTACTTCTTTTAAACTCCTCGGCCTAACGTTTACAGGGAATATGAACTGGAATAGATACATTGAGAGCATTGCCAAGGCTGCTGCAAGGAAGGTTGGCTCCCTCTACCGTGCTAGAAAACTACTTACGCCTGCCAGTATCCTATACCTCTATAAGGCAACCATTCGCCCATGTATGGAGTACTGTTGTCACATCTGGGCTGGTGCATCTGCTGCTTGTCTCTCGCTCCTGGACAGGGTTCAAAAAAGAGTCGCAAACCTGATAGGTCCTGAACTGTCATCTGGGCTTCAACCTCTGTCCCATCGACGAGATGTTGCATCCCTCTGCCTGTTCTACAAATACTTTAATGGTGAATGCTCTGACGAACTGCAAACACTTGTACCTCCCCGACGTAACTACCCCCGACAAACCCGACAAGCTACTAAGTCTCATCCCTTTACAGTGGAGATCCCTAGGTGCAAGAAAGCCTTTTACTCCAATAGTTTCTTCCCCAGAACTGCGGGTCTTTGGAACTCCCTTCCGGGATTCTGCTTTCCCAACTGCAATGATATGCAGAAGTTCAAGTGTAATGTTAACAAACATCTTTCTACTCTTCTCCCTTCATAATGACCCCGCTAATTAATTCCCTAATAGTAGCCCCCTGCTTCAAAGTGGCACTGTGCCTTGTTTGGGGTGAAAATTGAATAAAAAAAAAAAAAAAAAAAAAAATTACACAAGTATAAATCATGTAGAATATCTACATGAATATAATTACACGTAATAGTTAACTAAAGATGATCGTTCCATAAGAAAACCGAAAAGCCTAATAGGGAAATAATTAAAATTAATGTTTATAAGAATATGCAAATTAGCTAGATCTTTCCACGACCCATATATAACAAAGTTGTATTTTCTTTTTGAATAAATAGAAAAAAGGTTTGCCTTTTTTCTGTTGTTCCGTTGTTCTTGGCTTTCAGGCTAAGATCAAAGTGTAGTTGGGTGCTAAGTAGGATGTCCCCCAGTACGAAAGGGTGAATGCGGTATTATGGTGCAAGAAGATACTGGCCCAGAGAAACTTTTGTTTAGTTCTGGAGTGACAAGGATGACCAACGACCCCCATTTTCCCTCCTTTTGAGTTGGCCTTGTGCCTAAGTTTTTTATTCTTGTAAATTTTCGAGTGAATAAAAAATTTAATATCTCAAAGTGTAATATCTGTTCCGATGCTACACGTAAGATAATTTGTCTCGGTCAATGGAGGGGAAACACTCTATACTGAGACAATTATTATTTTGGATCCCTGCCAGGATGCCCCTTTTGCCGTTTTTTGGGGAGATGATTTTATCCACATTAAAAACCACCTTGTGTCACATATTGCTTTCGTGGGAAAGCAAATAAATACTAATAGAAAAAAGGGGTTTTAATATGAATATCAATACACAAAAAGAAACTCATAGAAGTATGGATATATATATATTCAGATATGTTCAAAAGCCAAAACTAATGAAGACAACGAGGTTGTTAAATAGTGCTCAATAAAAAGAGCGGAATATTTCTTTTATTAGGGGTAAACAGTTACATATGGTCGCTACAAATAGCCATCTGTTTCAGTCAAAGAGACTTCATCAGGCGATCTGGAACCTCTCGACGCAAAGGAAAAAATCGTTTTTTCCTTTGCGTCGAGAGGTTCCAGATCGCTTGACGAAGTCTCTTTGACTGAAACAGATGGCTATTTGTAGCGACCATATGTAACTGTTTACCCCTAATAAAAGAAAATATATATATATATATATATATATATATATATATATATATATATATATATATATATATATATATATATATGATTAAAAAGTGGCATCTGCTCTCAGATTTTACAAATTGGATTAGAATCAATTCGGTAGGTCATATCACAAAAAAAAGAAAAAAAAATACCAGGCAAACAATAATTTTGAAGAGAAGAAAGTAATTTAATTTGTTTTATGATTGCCTTCAACATACTGCTTTGATGTTTGATGACCCCAAAGGGAGTGAATATTACAGTATTAAATTCATTTTTTTTTAACAAAGAAAATCAAATTTCATGAGCAATAACGTTGTCTTGATCCGCCACATGTAATAAATAAAGGGCGACAAATCAATTCGAACTACTGAGATCAAAATCAGTTTTGTAATGGTTAGGATTTACTATTAAAAGTGCTAAAAATCATTAGAAAATGATTATATATATATATGTGTGTGTGTGTGTGCAGATCATCATATGATGATTAGATCACTTTGACAGACGTTAAAAAGCATTTAAAAAAACAAATGTTTAAATTCAACAGCATTTCCTGTGATTAATGGTAGCCGAATGGATTAGGTCCTTGCTAATGAAGCCAGGGATGGCTTCTGTCGCTGGGTTTGAATCTATCGACTGGTGTTAATCATGACACCCTGCACTGATGATTCCTGAAAGGATGAAACACTAGTGTCTGTAGGTATTAAAAACGACCTTGTGTCACATTTTGCTTTCGTGGGGAAGCAAATAAATACTAATAGAAAAAAGAGTTCATGTTACGTTCTATCTCCTCTGGCATCTTCCGACCACTCAGTTGTATCGGTTAAGATAAAAATAAAATGTAATAAATCTTCAGATGTACATCTCCACCATACTGTATATCAATACTCTACGGCTGACTGGAATAGCTTCCGTACATTTATATCTGATCTACCTCTGCATTCCATGTTTAAAAAGGATGTATCCTCTATAGTATCAGACCTGACTGAATGGTTAATTGTAGGCATAGATCGATTCATACCATCCAAAGAATTCCAACAAAAACCTAACAGCCAGCCATGGTTCTCTCCCGAATGTGCTGCTGCTATCGCGCACAGAAATCACTTTTTCCATAGCTACTAACGTAATAGATATACTGAGACTAAAGCTGCTTTCAGGACTGCCAGCAACCACTGTAAAAGAGTAATAAAAAATGCAAGAGAGCTATATGCTCAGTCCGTTAAATCCAATGTAGTTGAGCAGCAGCTTGGTTCCCACCAGTTTAGGCAAATAGCAAACAGGATCCTGAACATCATCAATGGGCCTGAGGTCATCTCGTCAGCATCCAACAAGGCCAAACTATTTGCCAAGAACTTTGCAGCTAATTCTACCCTATGTGACGAAGGCCATCAACTCCCCGTATTTCCTCCTATAACAGACAACATGCTATGCAACATACAAATATCTGTGTGTGGGTTTGCCAAGCTAATCAAGAACCTTGATTCCAGTAAAGCAACTGGCCCTGACAGCATTCCAGTTAGAGTGCTGAAAAAGCTTCAACCAGAACTTCCCCCCATACTTACAAAACTGTTTAAGCATTGCCTTAAGGAGAAGTGCTTTCCAACACTCTGGAAAACCTCATCAGTATGCCCAGTATATATATATATATATACCACTTTTCTGGGCAATTTATAAGTTCCACATCTCAACAACATTAATAATCAAGAGCCTTTATTACAGAAAATGTTTCAATCATGGTCATTTGTTTTCCTAGTTTTGTATATGAATTATAAAATATCTGATATTACCCCAAAACCTTTGGCCTTGATAGAGGGGAAACTAAAACTTGCTATGATTTCAAATGATCTGAAATAACAGCAACGGGAGACTTGATTCCAAATATTTCTCATGTTATATCTCTCCTCTTTGGTTTTTATACATAAAGTAAATTTCACAGGATTATTTGATACTGGAGATATGCATAATCGTACCCTATTTTAAAAACAGGGGAGATATAACATATGAGGAATATTTGGAATCAAGTCTCCCCTTTGCTGTTATTTCAGATCATTTGAAACCATAGCAGCAAGTTTTAGTCTTCCCTCCATCAATACTAGAGGTTTTGGGGAAATATATATAAATATACGTACATATATATATATATATATATATATATATATATATATATATATATATATATATAAGAAAATTAAAACTGTAAGTTGAACTTTACAATCAAAATTTATTGTTCGACTGAATGCTCCAAAAAACAATTTACAGCAACCACTGTAAAAGAGTAATAAAAAATGCAAGAGAGCTATATGCTCAGTCAGTTATATCCAGAGTAGCTGAGCAGCGGCTTGGTTCCCACTGTAAAAGAGTAATGAAGAATGCGAGAGATTTGTATGCTCAATCCGTCAAGTCCAAAGTGGTTGAGCAGTGGCTTAGTTCCTACCAGTTTTGGCAAATAGCAAACAGGATCCTGAACAGAGCATGTATTCTATCCCAATTATCATCAATGGACCTGAGATACTCTTGTCAGCATCAGACAAAGCCAAACTATTTACCAAGAACGTTGCAACTAATTCTACCCTGTGCGACCAAGGCTGCCCTCCCCCCATATTCCCTCCTGTATCAGAAAACATGCTATGCGACATACGAGTATCTGTGCATGATGTTGCGAAGCTAATCTAAAACCTTGATTCCTGTATTTCCTCCTATAACAGACAACACGCTATGCAACATACAAATATCTGTGCGTGAGGTCGCCAAGCTAATCAAGAACCTTGATTCCAGTAAAGCAACTGGCCCTGACGGCATTCTAATTATAGTGCTGAAAAAGCTTCAACCAGAACTAACTCCCAAACTTACAAAGCTGTTTAAGCATTGTCTTAAGGAGAATTGCTTCCCAACACTTTGGAAAATCTGATCAGTTTGCCCTGTATTTAAGAATTCAGGTTATCTCCCTTTCAGTACAAACCAATAAGTCTCTTGTGCATCATAAGTAAGTTACTGAAATCTGTGGTAAATAGGTAGTCAACCACCTCAGCAAAAATAACTTTCGATGTGACACGCAATATGGTTTCCATTCTGCTAGATCTACAGCAGATGTGCTTACAGTTATATCTCACAGGATAAGTGAATCTCTCGATGGAGGCTTCCTTTCTAGGGCAATTGCTCTTGACATATCAAATGCCTTTGATAGGGTATGGCATAAAGGTCTACTTCACAAGATCTCCACCTATGGTATTGCTAGAAATGTCTTGTCAATTATTAAATCATTTCTTTCTGATAGGCTCATAAGAGTGGAGGTTGAAATCAGAAGCTCACAGTATTAATGCTAAATTCCGTCAGGGGTCAATCCTGGGTCAAACTTTCTTCCTGATCTACATCAATGATCTTCCAAATCACATCCTTAGATTATTCATAGACATTTATGCTGATGACACTACCATATATGGGCATCAAAGGCCGTAAACAACCAAGTTCTCTCTGATTCTTTCTCCTTTGATCTTGAGCACATGGTATAATGAGGAAAACGGTGGCTGGTTACTTTTAATGCATCTAAAATTAAGCTTCTATCTTTACATCATCAACGCTCTGATCCCCATCTGGCATCAATTGAAATAAATGACTCTCGTCTTGGGGAGGCTCCATGTTTTGACAAGCTTCTGGGCTTGACCTTTACTCCTGATCTGAAATGAAACGCGTACATCAAATCCGTTGCCAAGGTCGCTGGGAAAATGGTTGGATCCTTCTATTGATCCAGTAGATATCTCTCTGTTGATGCAATTCTCCATCTATATAAGAGCCAGGTACGTCCAAGGATGGAGGATTGTTGCCACATCTGGGTAGGAGCTGCTAGAAACTTCTTATTCTGCTTTGACAAAGTTCAAAATAGATTTTGTAGTCTTGCAGGGGATGCACTTTTCTGTTACCTATAACCGCTGTCTCACAGAAAAGATGTTGCACGCCTATCTCTGCTTTATTGTTATTTTCATAGCAAATGCTTGTTTGGGCTCCAATCTATGGTACCCCTCTCGACAAACTTTCACGAGAAACACTTGTCTAGCTGAAAACACTATCAATAATTTCCCACACTCTTTATCTGTGCCTAAACCTAAACATAGATTCCATGAACAAAGCTTCTTTATTAGAACTGCACTCATGTGGAATTGTCTTCCGTTTGCCTGGTTTCTCTTGACTACAATAAAGTCATCTTCAAGTCCAATGTAAACAAGCTCTTGATGAGCCATCCCCTTAAGTAATCCAATTTAACAAATTTACACTACTAACGATTACTGTGATATTGTTCCATTGACTACTGTACACTCTTCGAGTGGCTTCTGGGCCTTGATAAGTGGTGATCCTCATGTGTAAAGAATTGTTTTGTGACAATTCGGACAATTTCAAACATTATGTCATTCAAAAATATTCCAAAATAACCACACTTCCGTTTATACACAATATATCTATACTTCTATAATATTTTTTGTGTGGATTGATATTCATATTAAAAACCCTTTTTTCTGCTTAGTTATTTATTTGCGTCCCCACTGAGCAAATTAGGCACAAGGCCGTTTTTAATGTGGAGAGTGAAGGGGAAGGGAACCAGTTCCCCCGAGAGGGAACTGGATATTGACAATTGGTATGAAGGGTTTCCCCTACATTGACTGATTGCTCAAAAGCAATGATCTGATATGTGGTGTTTCCCCCACATATTACTTTGATTGCAGCATCTGCCGGAACAGATACTACACTTTGATAACAGAAAAAAGATCTTCGCCCCATCTTGATTGCCCATTTAACTTTCCTACTCGACACTAAAACTACCTCAGTATTTTCTTTAATTTTCTATTTTTGAGCGATTATCGAGTCTCCCAAGATGTCATCCTCTCACGTCGGACATTTTTTTTTGTTCTAAAGTAACACTTGAGACTACTTATTTTTTATTTACTGAATAAATGCTTTAAAATAAGTTCAACCACTAAAAACTTACAAACCTAGGCAGAAAACGGACACTTTAAAACGATCTTATCTTTTTAAAAACCACGGTAGACAAGTAAAAAAAATTTTTTAATATTATGGATGTGTATTCTCTTTTGACAACAATATCTCCTTCAAGAACAGTCATAAAAGGTTTTTCAATCAATATTTATTCAATAATGGACTAGTTTTCCTACCTAGCAATGTGGGCGAGTTTTCCGTGGACGAGTTTTCCGGGCACTCGGTTACATATATCATAATTTTTCTGTAGTTTTTCCTTTTAATAGGTTGAACCGTGTACTTGCACCAATAAATTAGCTATTCGGTCTGATGCTGCAAGAATTTGTCATTGGAAGCAAGGGTTGGTGATCAGCGAAAAACCACACAAAGAGGCTGCACCTCTGTAAAAAAAAAAGGCAGGAGTGTCCGTCGTAGTCATTAGGAGGAGGAGGAGGACCAAAGTAACTTATGTAATTTAGATGTCGGCCCTTCCTGTACCATTTAAAAATGCGTGGAATCTCACCCTTTAATCCAAGGTCAGATTTTCTATCATCTTTACTGAAATAAAAAAAATATAGATTTAGCTTAAAATGATGTTGGGTCATACTTCTTCAGTGAATTTGGTTTCTTCATTCATAACTCACACTGGTGTGAATTATAGGACGTTTTGACTCGTTATTTTCTCAGTGAAGAACTATTGCACCAATATGTGGAAAGTGGTTGTGCATTATTAATTATATATATATATATATATATATATATATATATATATATATATATATATATATATATATCAGGCTTGTTTTACAATCCACGGAAGTACGAAAAAATGTAAAAAAAACAAATATATAACAAATAAATGTTATCAAAGGCAAGATAATTTACTTTTCTACTAAATTGAATAAGTTTTTAGTGTTTTTATTTAATGTAAAATGTTTATTCGGTTTACTTGCCTTTGATAACATTTATTTGTTATATATTTGTTTTTGGTACTTGTACAGTTTAATCAGGACATTAAAAAATTAAAATATCATATTTTTTTTTTAAGGCAAAAACTTATAAGTAAAATCTCACTATTTTCAACTATGGAGACACTAATTTTTTCACGCACAAGGCTAAGCGGCTAACGCGAATGTGTGGTTTTTATGTCCTTCTGTTCATCCGTAATTCAAAACAAAAAGAAACACTGGTTCGGCGTTTGGCTAACACCGTAACAATGCTTACGTAATGGCGGGGTTTTCAAATAGTTGTTTAAAAAAAATTCTTTTATTTCAAAAATACATGGAATTTAAAATATAAATATGGATAAATTCTTAACAATGAAGAATGGAACAACCCATTGAATAGTATTTTTTTTACAGGTAAGTGATTTTTTGGCATTTATATATACATACATTTTATCGAAGTAAGTTAAAATATGTTGATTTTCTTTAAATCTTTTTTTAAAGAAAACCGATTTAAAAAAAAACAAATATTGCATAATTTGCTATTAAACCTGTTATTTTTTTTTAATTTGGTATTTGCTCCATCAATTGAAAAAAAAATTAGGGTTTGAATTACATTTTTCAAGTAGTTATAAGCTTGGAAAGATAGGAGGTCGAATTATTCAATTTTTTATCACGCATTTTTAATGTCAGTTTCTGACACTGCTAGCCATACACCCTTACCATTGATGATTGCAACGTCTTGTCAAACGAGTGCCACCTCCTCAGACATTTAAAATCCATGAGCCCAAATGCCTGAGGGAGTATCTATACAAATATGACGTTACAGAGTCTTAGCTTTGTACGACAGCTAAGTTTCTCTCTCGGTTCAAAATGTTGAGATCCAGCAACAAGCAAGAGCAAGATAGCCAGCAACAAATTAAACTGCAGACCAGCTTAATGCGGGTAATGGTCTTCCGCTTTATGGTTTTTTAAATCAGAGATTTGCTTCTCCTAGAAAGGTTGCCTTCACCACGGCTTACGGGAGCCCTCTCCACCCCAATACACATATACACACACACAAATATACACGGTGCTAGTTGGCCGTTGACCCAGAGAAAGAGTTCATTCGCCCTTTGGAAGGTCTTGTTTTTAATCCTTCAGGGAGACTAGCCGCCCTCCTCACCAAACAAGTCTGGTGGGGGAACCAGTTTAGTCGCCGGTGACCTGACCATGAGGCAGGTAGTACTGGGTTACATGGTACCAGTAGCACATGACATGACCTGACATGACGCTTACCATTATATATATACATACATATATATACATATATATATATATATATATATATATATATATATATATATATATATATACACACACACAGACACGTTCACTTTTATATATACACTAGCATTTCAGCCCGGCTTTGCCCGAGTGTTTTGAGGTGTACGCTTAGCAAAACAAAAAAAAGTCAATTTTTTTTAAAATTTGACCCCTATTATGACCCCTTAACATTTATAGTTTCGGGCTCAAATCACTTTATTAAGTTAGATCCAGGTTCAAGGAACCTATATCTAAAATTTAAAGTGTCTAGACCCAAAATTGTCGGAGGAGTTTGGTAGAGTTCTTAAAGGTCAAATCGTTGAAATTTGACCCCTTAACAGCCAAATTTCTGGCTGACACCCGTAAAACTAAAAATTGACAGAGTTATTGCGTAGGGAAATGTACACAGACAGACAGACAGACAGACAGACATGTTCACTTTTATAGATATATATATATACATATATATATATATATATATATAATAGCATTTCCGCCCGGCCTTGCCCGGGTGTTTGGATGTGTCTGTTGAACAAAAAAAAATAAATTGGAAGTAGGAAGGCAGGCTCAAACCCGTAACGCAAAGGAGGAAAAGAACGGGGTAAAAACTTAACGTCTATGCTGTTACGACCACCGCCAAACCGGAAGTGACATTTTTAAAAATTAAGGCTAGACAATCTAAAGGAGAGAATAACTTTCAAAAGTATCGGCGAAAAAAGTGACCCCCATCCTGTAGAAAAGTGCCTAGTTGAAGAGGAAGATATTAATGTTTTTAGCCAATTTTTCGATATTTGCCGTATGAAAGGTCGAACTTCAGAAAGATACTGATCTTAGTAAAATCTGTCGCCTCTATTGAAAGTTTTATGGCAGACATGCAAACATACACACATACATATATTTATATATTGGTAGCTAAAACTTTTCGATCCCAAACCGATGAAAAAGCTTGCCCTATCTAATACCCTTTATGTAAAATTTCAAATATTTAGACCAGAAACTCTCTGAATAATTTGGGAGAGACCGCAGAGGTCAATTTTTTTTTAACTTTGACCCCTTTTTTGACTCCTTAACATTTATTCTTTTGAGCTCAAATCAAGTTATTAAGTTAGATCCATGTCCAAGGAACCTATATCTAAAATTTCAGGTGTTTAGACCCCAAATTGTAGGAGGAGTTTGGTAGAGTTCTGAAGGGTCAAATCATTGAACTTTAACCCCTTAATCGCCAAACTTCTGTCCGAAAACCGATCACATCGATTTTCCCAAATCTCAGTACCTTGTATATTAAATTTCGAATCTGTAGGCTTAAGGTTCACAGAGTTATTGCATAGGGAAATGTACACAGACACACAGACACTTTCACTTTTATATATATATATATATATATATATACATATATATATATATATATATACTAGCATTTCGGCCCGGCGTTGCCCAGCGTTGCCTGGCGTTACCCGCGTGTTTGGATATGTATATTGAGCAAAAAAAAAAAAAAGTGGTAGTAGGAAGGCAGTCTCGAACCCGTACCGCAAAGGAGGAAAAGAACGGGAAAAAAACCTGACGTCTATGCTGTTACAACCACCGCCAAACCGGAAGTGACATTTTTTAAAATTTAGGCTAGACAATCGAAAGGAGAGGATGTCTTTAAAAAATATCGGCGAAAAAAGCGACCCCCCCCCCCACCTGTAGAAAAGTGCCCAGTGTAAGGTGAAGATATTATGGTTTTAGCCAATTTTTGCACTTTTTAAAAAAAATCATTGAAAATTTTATATCTATATCATTAATTGCTAGATGAAAGACAATGTTTTTAAATTGCAGCAAAATGTACATTACATAAAATAAATCCAAGGTAATTTTTTGATTCAATTTAAATTAAATTTTTATACCTTACTTTGTAAAATTTATAAAAGTGCACCTTGAAGATAATTAAATTTCAAATTGAATCTTGTACCTTTATTTTTAACGCCTATAGTAAAAACATTTTGTTCAACAATTTTTATGCCTTGGATGAAATGCTTTTCTAACTTGTATCTTATCTTTTTCAGATTATATTTTAAAACTCTCCTATCTATTTTAGTTTGTATTTCTCCTCACACCACAACTCATTTTTGCAACTCTCTCTTTGTATTATTACAGGTCTGAATATTCTCTGCTTCAGTTTGCATTTCTCTTCACACCACAACTTATTTTTGCAACCCCCTCTTTGTATTATTACAGGTCTGAATATTATCTGTTTCAGTTTGTATTTCTCCTCACACCACAACTTATTTTTGCAACTCCCTCTTTGTATTATTACAAGTCTGAATATTCTCTGCTTCAGTTTGTATTTCTCCTCACACCACAACTCATTTTTGCAATCCCCTCTTTGTATTATTACAGGTCTGAATATTCTCTGCTTCAGTTTGTATTTCTCCTCACGCCACAACTTATTTTTGAACCTCCCTCTTTGTATTATTACAGGTCTGAATATTCTCTCTGTTTCAGTTTGTATTTCTCCTCACATCACAACTCATTTTTTGCAACCCTCTCTTTGTAATACAGGTCTGAATAATGAGAAAATCTGAATTTTTTTTAACAAAAACTTTAAAATAAATTTTTAGATGAAATTTTTTAAAATTTCTTTCAGAATAGAAATTTTTTAAAATTTAATAAAGAACATATTTCATATAGGTTTCATTAACAAATATTCAGTACATAACGAGAAAAATAGAGATGAAAATTTCAAAAGGACTGTCAATAGTAGTCCTCGCCAGCGATATATATATATATATATATATATATATATATATATATATATATATATGAACAAATGATTAATAAAACATGTTAAAAGACATCTTGAAAAAGAGTTAAAAACATATTTAATTTTAAAAAAGGAAGCACAAGATAAGTGGATAGTCCTTAATCCACGGAGTTTCGAAGAAATACTCTCCTTCTCATCAGAGGGCAGGAATAAGCAAAATGCAGGATCGGATTTTGCATATAAAAGTATTTAATGAAACTACAAGTAAGTCACAGATCTTACTTGGTTAAAAAAAAAAAAGGGTAAGGTAAGGGGAACAGGAGGCAAAAGAAAAATTATAAAAAGATTTCGCATGAATGGATAGTCCGGTGAAGGGTAAAAATCCAAAAATGGTAAATCCAAAACGGTCGAATTTAAAATTTCAATCCAATGGGTAAATTCCAAATGGTCCAAAATAATCCAAAAGGCAGAGTTCCTTGGAAAAAAGCGCAAATGGAATGAATTCCAAATCATTAAAAGAAAAGCACTGGAGATAAAATTTAAAACACGTCTGTCAAGGGTGGATGAATCAAAAAAATTAAGGTTTAAAAAAAAAACAAAAAAAAACGAAAAGCGGTATATTATATATATATATATATATATATATACATATATACATATATATATATATATATATATATATATATATATATATAAGTGAAAGTGTCTGTGTGTGTGTCTGTCTGTGTGCGTACATTTTCCTACGCAATAACTCTGTCAATTTTTAGTCTAAAAAAGGCTACTGAGATTTGGGAAAATCGATGTGCCTGGATTTCAGCCAGAAAGTTGGCAATTAAGGGGTCAAAGTTCAATGATTTGACCTTTGAGAACTCTACCAAACTCCTCCGACAATTTTGGGTCTAAACACTTGAAATTTTAGATATAGGTTCCTTGGACATGGATCTAACTTAATAACTTGATTTGAGCCCAACACAATAAATGTGAAGTGAAGTTCATAATTGGCGTCAAAGTTAAAAAAAAATTTACCCTTTTTTCTTTTTTTTTTTTGCTCAGTATACACCTCCAAACACCAGGGCAACGCCGGGCACCCATACTAGTAATATATATAATATATATATAATATATGATATATATATATATATATATATATATATATAACTACTTCATTTACTCACACAAATTTAATATACGAAAGTATAAATTTATGTGTAAACTTTAAGTATTAACTTCAAAAGTGCTCAATACGTAGGTAGAGCTAGTTAGTAATTTATAAAATATATATGGCGATTAAGCTACACTGAATATTCTGCGTTTCATCCACTGTAGGATTCGTCAGGCTTATGCGCGAATTTTGTGGTTGCTTCTTGTTTTTATATATGTTGAGGATTTCTAGTTAGCCAATCAGCTTTCTAGTATCCACCGCACCCCCTCCTATCAGCCAATGGGCATGCATTTTATCGAACAAAGGATCTGTTTTAGAACTAGGTTAGTGGTTTAAGGTGGATCTTTCCCTCCTTTTATTTTTATTTTTTTTATTTTTTATATATATGAATATACCTATGTGTATTTTTTTTTTTTATATATGAATGAATAATAATAATAATAATAACAAACTAACCCCAGACAAGAACAACCATACCATAAGTAATAATACTAATAAAGAACAAGATAAATGCAATTGTAGACACCGCACAATTTGCCCAGTCCAAAATAAATGTCTAACAAAAAGTGTAGTTTATCAAGCAACAATATTTGCGAAAGAAAACCCGAATAACAAGAAATATTACATAGGCATGACTTCCTTACATTTTAAAACCCGATACTATGACCACAAAAGTACCTTAAAAAATAAAAAACACCGTATAAAAACAACACTAGCGAATAAATACTGGGAACTCAAAGAAAGAGGACATTTGCCGGTAGTCGAATGGAAAATAATGAGACAAGCTACCACGTGCAGACATTTAGACGACCCATGTAAATTATGCCTCCATGAAAAATTTGCTATCCTGTACTTTAAAGAACCTCAAAATCTATTAAACTGTAGACGAAAAATAGCAAACAACTGTGTTCACAAAATAAAACTTACTCTAGGATAGCGATACAAAATAGCTTTAAAACTAACAATAACAATAGAAAACAAACAAATAAATAAATTAAATAAACATGAATATACATAAACGATCACACATATATGTATATATATATATATATATATATATATATGTATATATGTGTGCATGTGTGTGTGTACACATAGGTATATTCATATATATAAAAAAAAAAAGGAGGGAAAGATCCACCTTAAACCACTAACCTAGTTCTAAAACAGATCCTTTGTTCGATAAAATGCATGCCCATTGGCTGATAGGAGGGGGTGCGGTGGATACTAGAAAGCTGATTGGCTAACTAGAAATCCTCAACATATATAAAAACAAGAAGCAACCACAAAATTTGCACATAAGCCTGACGAATCCTACAGTGGATGAAACGCAGAATATTCAGTGTAGCTTAATCGCCATATATATTTTATAAATTACTATATATATATATATATATATATATATATATATAATATATGATATATATATATATATATATATATATATATATATATATATATATATATATATATACTAGCATGAGTTCCCGGCGTTGCCTGGGTGTTTGGGGGGGTGTATTGAGCCAAAAAAAAAGTGGTAGTAGGAAGACTGGCTCGGAAATATCGGAAATATCGGAAATATCGATTAAAAAAGCGACCCCTCCGTGTAGAAATGTACCCAGTTGAGGGTGAAGAAATTAATGTTTTTAGCCAATTTTTCGGTATTTGGTATTTGTCGACTGAAGGGTTGAGCTTCGAAACGATACTGATCGTGTAAAAATGTCTCCTCTGTTGAAAATTTAAGGCAGACATGAAAACATACATACATAGGTTCATATATTGGCAGCTCAAATTTTCGACCCAAACCGATTAAAAAGCTTGCCCTATCTCTGAATACCCTTTATGTAAAATTTCAAATGTTTAGACCAGAAATTGTCTGAGTAATTTGACAGCCAAATTTCTAGCCGAAAAACGATCCCAAAGATTTTCCCAAAATCTCAGTACCCTGTATATCAAATTTCGAGTTTGTAGACTTTAGAGTCTGAGAAAGTTATTGCGTAGGGAAATGTATACACACAGACACACAAACACACTCACTTTTATAGATATAATATATATATATATATATATATATATATATATATTATATAGATATAATAGATATATATATATATATATATACAGGGTGACCCAAAAATAACAAAAGCTAAATGGAGGCCATCTAGAACATATGCTGTCGAACGGAGAAAAAAAGACCAAAGACCCTAGTGTTTTGATTTGATGTTTAGAATATAATAAACTAGTTATGACCAAGTTTCATTTCATTCGAACAAAACACTAAGAAACGGGGCCTAATTTGAGTTGGGGTCCGTTTTTTTGGGGCCACCCTGTATATATATATATATATATATATATATATATATATATATATATATATATATATATATATATAAAATGCATTTTTTTTTTAAATATACAATTAGGTGCAAGTCCACAATTCAACTAAAATAAAAAAACAAAAATACAGACATTTTTTTTATGTATGTATCCGTAAGTGAACGAAAATGTCATATTCTAAAAACCACGTAAATTGATCGAGTCGATTTTTTTAATAGAGAATATCACCCGTAAACGATTTTTAACGATTAATGTGAAATCGTTAGCATTGCAAAACTGATTCAGCAAGTTTGAATTATTGTGGAGTTATCTACCCTTGTTTTTCAAGATGGTGACACGAGACAGTTCCTGTTTGCTTACTAATAGAATTTGATTTTCATAGTTAAAAACAAAACTACTCGATCAATTCACGTGATTTTTGGAATGTGACATCTTCCTGTGACGGGTATGTACATCATAAAGATTTTTTCTGTATTTTAAAATTTTTTTAAAGTTCAATTCTAAATAAGAACCATAAGGAAGATACGAAGAAGTTGTTGTCATGACGCCACTCACCTCTTTTGGTTAATTCTCATCAAACAAAGCACTGTAATGGGGGAGGAGTTGCAGCTGCAATTATAATGCACAAGCACCTGTGGAATAAGTAATAAATAAATGGTGTTGAGGAATAGGCGACTCGAAGTCGGCAGCAAACAATGTTAGATAAAAAAAAATGTGCATTATACTTAATTATCTTAATTATTTTTTGCATGAAATAATAACTAAAATAAAATGTCAGGTTGACAAGAAAGTATTTGTGGTTTTTAACTTTTAAATTCAGATGAACATATACAAGAACTTTCATGTCAACCTAATAATTTGTTATCTCAAATTTTTGCTGCGGACGTTGAGTCACCTATTCTTCTGTGTAACCCTTATTTTATTTGTAAAATCTTTGTTTGAATGAATAACGCATATAGAAATATGTCGGCAAGTTGAAATGCAAAATGTTCATTTCAACTTGTCGACATTTTTCTGTTATTAGTTTTGCACATGTGCAAATTCATTCATAACTTGAAGTGATTCAATTTTAAGTCTTTTTTTATTTATCTGTCGATAGCTCAAATGGTAGGGAATGGGGCTTGATTGCTAAATGTTTTGGTTTCAATGCTAGCTGATGGCACTGAAGCCATTTTTTTTAAACTTTGGAAATCAGTACTATGTATTAGGTACAATATAATAATCAAGAGAAAATTAACTCTCTAATAATAAATATGAAGTCTGTATGGATTAAAATATATTTAAGCATATTTTATGACCTAGCAAGCCCCCCCCCCTGCTCGTTTTAAATAAATGGTAAAACGAGCAGGGTGGGGGGGTGGGATCTGATTGATGGTACAGATGTCCTAACTCTTTGGTACCGCTTAGAGTGGCTGCTCTATCATCAGTTGTATAATATTGGGAGGGTTATAGTGCTTTGTTGTGCACGGAAAGAGTCCCTGCACTCATCTCCAGCGAGCTTTCCTGAGGCCACAATCCTGTAGATGAAGAGTTGGCTGATGATTAGGTTGCATGTTTTGCATTTTGCACATCCACTTTGTCCAGCACCTCTCATCCTAAAAGGTTGCGGATTGGGGAAACCCCTCTATTTATAGAGGGCAGCTTTGAATATTAAATCAGAAGCCGCTGACAATGAGGAAATTAAATGAAAATGAATACCAAAAATAATCCATACTGGCTGGCCGTCGCTCAGGATAAAAAGGGTCCCTTAACTCGTTCACACACCAGACGAGAAAAGGTATTTGAAGGTGTGAGCCCTCTTACCTCAGATAATGGTACTACCATGACAGAGGTCCACTTGGATCAGCCAACAGATCGTGAATTAGATCCTGGCCTCAAACCATCATGTGCAACTACAAAAAAAGGAAACAGAAGAGGCCTAAAAATCCAACCCTGGACAGTTGTACAAAAGAAGGTATTATTATATTGCTACCATTATTCAAAGTTTGAAAAATGGAGCAGAACTTCGAATGAGATCCTAAAAGAGAAAATCAAGAATTCTGACCTCCCTGAAGAAAATCTATAAAATAAAATGACAGCTCAAACAAAAACTATGATCAAACCAGATGCAAACTCAAACAAAACCAATTCGCCTCCTCTCATGAGTCTTGCATTCACAAATATACACAGACTTAGAATTTAACGATGTAAAATCATTTCTCCTAAAAAAAACTCCCCAGATACATTAGTGCTAAGTAAAACTAACCTAAACTCCTCCATCCCCTCTAACCACTTTAACATGTCTGATTATCTCCCACTTTGCCATAAGAAGTTAAGAACTCAGATAAACATATGCATGGACTTGGAGTCTATATTCATAACACCCTCCTTATGACTAGGGAATCCAAATTAGAATCAGACGACCAGGCCCTCATGTGCTTTAGACTTAATCTGCAATATAGCATAGCAACTTATATTTTCTCTATCGCTCTCCCTCAACCCAGGACTGCAACCTAATCAACTATGTCTCTGACAGCATAAATAGAGCACTTTCCCTAGATACTAGAACCCAAGTACATACATTTGGTGACTTTAATGTCCACCGTAGTAACTGACTTGGTTTCTCTAGTTGCATAGGCGTAGCTGCGTAACTAGAGACAGCTTTCCCATGTTCTATTTTCTTTCACAGTCACATTCCTGACTTGTTTCCCAGATCGATATGATCAGCAAATCTCATTTCTAGATCTATTTCTGACCACAGTTCCTGAAGATTGTGTAACAAATGCCCATAAGCCACTCAGGAATGGTGATCACACTGTGATACTGGTAGAAATAACCCTAAACTCTTGACCCTAAGTTGAAGAGCCATTACTCAAAACAACAACGTACTTCAAAATAGTAAACTTCGGATCACATTAGAGATGCTCCATCGAATAGTATCTTTTTTTCTGTAGAATTGTGTGCAAATAAAATGACTGCATGGTTCGAAGCAGCAATTAAAGCACGTGTTCCCATATAGAAGTTCTTTATCAACCCCCACCCTCCCCAATAGTTTACTTCTACTTGTGCAGCTGCCATCGCTCAAAGGCAACATACGTACCACAGATTTATCCAATACAAATAAACAAATACAAATAAACAAATACAAATAAACAAATACAAATAAACAAAAGTATATAGGAACTAGAAATGATAGTAAGAGTAAAATAGCCGTAGCCAAAAAAAGACATTTTAAAATCACCAGAAAACGTATTGAGTTGCAGAAATTAGAAACTCGTGATTTCTGGAAAATGTATAACAGTGTAGTAAATAATGGACAGTCAACAATTTTCCCACTATCAAACAACCTTGTGTTTGCACAGCAACCAAAAAAGTAAACTTGCTTGCCTGACAGTTTGCTTCCAACTCCACTTTAGACCCAACAAACCACCTCCTCCCAAATTTCCCATTACAGACAGAAGCTCAATGATCTTTTTCTTTTTTTTTTTTTTTGAAATTATCCCCTCCCATAAAAAAACTTAGACCCCCTCGAATGCGCGTAGGCCTGATTTCATCCCCGCTATACTATTAAAAAAATGCTCTGCTGAGGTTGCCTCAGTTCTCTCTAAACTCTACCACAAATACCTTATCAAATGTTGCTTTCCTGACTGCTGCAAAACTGCTTCTGTGCTACTAGTATTCAAAAATTCTGGTGCAAGAACTGAAACATCCAATTATCGGCTATTAACCTCCTTCCTCTCTTCTCTAAAATATTTCACTAGTTCACCACCTCATAAATAATAAACAGTATGAATTTAGGCGAGCCTGTTTTACTACAGATATCCTAACTGTAATCTCTGAATGTATATACCATGTATTGAGTAAGACAAGAGAGGCTAGAGCAGTAGCCGTAGACATATCTAAGACCTTTGACACATGAAGATCTTCTCATGAAAATTAAATCATACAGTATTACTGGAAGAATACTGAGTATAATTAAATCCTTCTTAAATAAACAAGGTTATCCTCGATGGTCATACATCAAAACAATATGAGATAAATGTTGGTGTGCCTCAGGGGTTGATTCTTGGACCTTTATTATTTCTGATATTCATAAATGATCTCCCTGATAAAATTATTTCTTGGATGGGTATATATTTCTTTTTTTACATGGGCATCACTACTTATCAATGCCTAGAGGCCACTCGAGGATAAGGGTTAAAGAGTTTACAGTAGTCAATTGGACAATGTAGTAATCGATAGTAATGGAATTCGGTAAATTTGTAAACTTAAGTGGAACGGCTCATCAAAAACTTGTTTACGTTGGACTTGAAGACAACCATATTGTAGTCAGCTGGAAAGCAGGAAAACGAAAGACAATTCCACAGGCGTGCAGTTCTAAGAAAGAAGCTTTGTTCATGGAATCTACGTTTAGGTTTAAGCACAGATAAAGAATGGGGGGAATTATTGATAGTGTTTACAGCTAGACGAGTGTTTCTTTGCTGATGACTAGGGCTGTGACAACAGAATATACGGTTTTCATTCTTTTGACTCTCAAGTATATATCTGACACAGTAAGACACAGTCAATCAACCGAGAACGACATCAGTCTATATAAAAACATAAGATATTAACAGATATATACACAAGAGTCAAAACAATGAAAAGAATATGCTGTTGTCACATTCCTACTGATGACAACACACTACAACAGATTTGAAGGGAAAACGAATTAGCACATATCTAAGAAAATGGCTAAAACTTTAAAGGATGACCTCCATTTTCTAGTGGAATGGGGGACAAAAATGGATGGTCACGTTCAATGCTGTCAAGACTAAGCTTATTTCCTTTAAGAAACCGTCTCAACCTCTGATTGCTATGACTTATGATACACTACCTGAAAGTAATTTGTTCAAACTTCTAGATTTAACATTCACAGGCAACACGAATTGGAACAAATAAATTGAGAGCCTTGCCAAGGCTGCTGCAAAGAAGCCGGGCTCTCTCTGTAACCGAGCGTGGATGCGCATATGGCAGGAACAGCAACAGCAGCTAATGTATGCAAATGACTGAGTTGTGTGTGAGGTGACCTCACAACGAAGAAATAGGAAAGAAAAAGATTATAAAAAAAAAAAATAAGAAGGGCAGAAAGAGACACACGTGAGTCAAGAGCGATAGGAAAAGATGCATCCTAAATATGGTAAGACAAAGAGAGAGTGCCACATGTTCAACACGGCAGAGTCTTCTTAAGCACATTGGAGTACGAGAAGTCTTTTTAAAAAGAGATAAGGCATTATTCTGGAAAGTACCTGTGAATAAACGTCTGTTGTTTCAACTGGAAAAAAAAAAAAACGGAGTTGAGTTTTCTCTTGTCTTGGTTTCCTTGCGGCTGTCTGCATACAACATGCGGGTGCTGAGTGTGGACATGTAACGACTACATAACATGTCTACCGTGCTAGAAGTTTAGACATACCTGAGAGTATCTTGTCCCTCTATAAAGCCACTACTTGCCCTGCATGGAGTATTCTTGACTGGTGCATCTGGGATTAGTCTCTCATTCCTAGACAAGGTTAAAAAAAGAGTCGCCAACCTAATATGTCTCGCACTAGCAACCAAACTCTAACCTCTGACCCATCACCGAAATGTGGCATCCCTGTGACTGTTTTACAAATATTTTAATGAAATGTGCTCTGACGAACTCAAAGCACTTGTACCATCTTAACGTAAATACCCGTAACAAACCCGACAAGCAGCAAAATCCCACCCCTACACTGTAGAGATCCCTAGATGCCATAAAACCTTCTACTCAAATAGCTTCTTCACTCAAACTGCTAGACTTTGGAATTCCCTCCTCAGTTTCCCTGACCGTACTGACGTACAGAAATTCAACAGTTATCTTGCTGCCCAACTCCCTACGTAGTATCCCTGTAAATTTGGTCCCAAATAGTAGCCCCTAGCGACAAAGTAGTTCTGTGCCTTGTTTGAGATGAAATAACAGTAAAAAAAAAAAAAATCCAAAGAAAAGAAAGAGTAAAAGTTAGAGTTATCTCCTTTCTTGATTTATTTATATATCGGCCATCTTTATTTTCTCTGTCGCTTTGTTTTGTACGCGTGTTTCGCGTGTTTGATTAAACTTGTTATAGCTCTTGCTTTAAATATTTAACATTGGTTTTTGCTACTGAAAAATGTGAAATTTTAGATTAACGCACTCAATTACTCTCTTAATGAGATTTTACCTTTTTAGGCGATTACATGTGACCACCCTTAAAAACTTTGAAAAAAAAACAAAAACAAAAAAAAACATTATTTTAGAATTTAGAGTGAGGTAGTATACAAATTCAATGTAAAATGATCCCCCCCCCATTGCGGATCATTCTTACTTTTTAGGGCAGTTAACTAATTTTTTTACCAGTAACCCTAAGTCTGAGTGACATGGTCATAAAACCACACGTAATCCTCTAAAAAAGTAAACTCTCGGCAAAAAAAAAAAAAAAAAAAAATGCACAAAATTTATCTCGCATAGAAAAAAATGGTTAATTGCCTAAAAACGCTAGAATGGGGTCTCATTTTGCGTTAAATTTACATGCGAAACTGATCCCCAACTCTAAATTCTAAACCAACTTTTTTTGTTTTTTGGAGGGGCGAGGATAAATAAGGGTGTTATGTTTCAAAATAATAATAAGTTGTCTTCGAACATTGAAACCCCGTCGGGACAAAAAAAAAAAAAAAAAAAAAAAAAAAAAAAAAAAAAAACATTTTCTATAAGTAATTTTTTATCTATCGTTATTGACCATTTTACTTAGCCACGTAATTTTATTTCTGAATTAAAAATTGAACTTTAACTCTAATGTTATGCTTTTATTTAGAAATGGAAGATTTACAATAGAGAGAAAAAAATAAAGATAAATAAATAATTTAAAAAGAAAGATAAATAAATAAATAAATAAAGGAAAAAGCTTTTCGCGGTGTGGGAGAGGAGGGGTGCGAGCACTTGTTGGGCTCCTCTCACTGCGACGACAACAACAACAACAGTCGTAAGAAAATTTTTACAACTAACAACGACCAGCATGACAGATGTTAGCAAATTCGACTTTATAAACGAAAACTTAAATTCCCGACTGAAACTCAGGATTTACCACAGAACAGTAATCCCTCTTGCCATTCTTGTCGGGTAAGAAAAACATTAATCTGAAAAAAAAAAAAAAAAAAAAAAAAAACTTTTTGAAACTGATTTTTAAAAGTTCTCAATAATCCCACCAGTGTCCATTTCGGCGTTTTATTCAATTTACAGCAATAACACGTTTGATTAGTTATTAAATATCGTTTATTATTATTATTATTATAATATAATATATATAAATATAAAAAATAATGTATATTACTGTTCTAATAACAAGGCAGAATTTTAATTTATTGTATATTTACTTTTATAAAACTTTTCGGTGCTCTGTGCTGCTCACAGTAGTGCACTTACTGATCCGCGCTATCTTTTTTAAATCGTATTTCTAAGTTTAATTAAAGTTTTATGATGTTTTTTGTTTTGTTTTTTATTCAATTGTAAGGTTAAAGTACATAATAGGTACAAAACACCCTCTCCTTCCCATGTTAAGAATGGCTTTTAAAATAATGTCATTATTTCAGCACGGATCAATAAGTGCACGCGAGTACCAACCTTTCTTTTTTATTATTAAAACAATACTTAAAAAGCGTCACTGTTTTTTTAATTTCTTGTAACTTTTTATTTTGCTTTATAAACTAAAAACTTCAGTTTTAAATTGATTTTAAATTAACAGATTTTAAAAATGTCTTTTATGTTAAGTATAAACTATTAGTAAACTTAACTTAGTGTTAAGTTTCGATGTTAATGTAGTTTTTAGTAACTGTTTGTCTTAAAATGTACTCTGCTTAGAAAGCCAGAAATTCTGACTTTGTTGTCGTTCAATCGGAGTATAGAGGCCGTTAAAATAACTCCTTATCTCGCTCGTGTTTTCTCATGTTTTTTTGTTTTTGCGCGAATTAAATTGTTGGTAAATTTTTTTTATGGGTTTATTTTCAATCCTGAAATAAAATTCTAATGTACGTTTTAAAAATGTTAAATCTCAATTTAATTCAGTAATTTAATCGCTTGCGGCCATGTCTTTTTTTTTTTTTTTTTATCTATAGCAAAAAAAAACAACCCTCCCCCCCAAAAAAAGATGGGCATTTTTGCAGTTAAGACAACAAAACGAAAAAAAAAAATGTATGAATCAAACTAAAGGCAACGTAAGCTACTCTTCTACTTATGTAGATAACTTTTGTGTTTTAACTTATTTTAAAGCGTTTACTTTGAAACAAAAGTAGTATCTAATCTAAAGTTAGAACAAAAACAAAAATGACTGATAACTAGATGGTCATATGGAGTCGCGATAATATCCCCAAAATCTAAAATTAAACAAAATATTGGCAGAACGTTACATTTTGTCACGATTAGTGACATTGATTAGATGGGGGGGGGGGGTTCTACCAGTATTTTTAACTTTCGATTTTTGTGCAATTATGGAGACTCGCCAGACAACTATCTAATGTCAGCTGTTGTTCTTGTTTTGATTTAAGATTCTACACTATTTTTTTTGTTTCAAAGTAAATAAGCACTTTAAAATAAGTTAAAACAAAATAGACTTACCCAGGTAAAGCGAAGAGTAACTTAACTTGCCTTTTTGACCACTTTTTCGGAAATCGATTTTTAGCATGGGGAATGGGCTTTGTTAACTATTCTGTACTTTTCATCTAACAATTTAATAAACCAGATACCGCAAAAATTGAATTTAACTTGAAAACTGGAAACCAACAAATAGCACGGTCCGTAAACTACAAAATTATCGTTCTTGTTAGTTGACAAATCCATTTTTTTTTTTTTAAATATCATTTTAAGCAAAAAAAAAAAAATCACATAATTGTCATGCCGAAAATATTAACATATCCAAAAATTACGAAATTCATTAAATAGAACAACTGGTTTTGTTTGTTTGTTTGTTTGTTTGTGTGTTGTTGTTTTTTTTTTTTAAGTCCATCCATCGACGAGCCCCATCCATCCATCGCTATATGGACAACAAACGGTTAACTGCACTGGTTGTCAACCTGTTTATTCGGGAAGCCATTCTTAATATGGGGAGGTTGAAAATAAAATGCCTTTCGGAATACCCCTCCACCTCCCCATGTTAAGAACGGCTTTCGGAATAAACAGGTTGGATAACCAGTAGTGCACACTGCACATTGACCCAACAAACATTAGTCATAAGTAATCTTCTAAAATAATCGTTCCGAGTTATGTCCTCTGCGTGTAGATTCTTACTGTCTACTTAATGTCTAAGAAAAATGCAATTTTACCCAATTTTCCGTAAAAATTCTAACTGTAAGTAACTTTCTACTCTATGAATTTTCGTAATTTTTGGATATATTACTATTTTTGGCATGACAAGTAAGTACGTAATATTAATTTTTATTTTATTTTTTGTCGACTCTATTTTAACAAGTTCCGAATTATCTACCAAAATTTCTGCCCCCCCCCCCTCTTTCCAATAATTTTGATGTGTGTGTATAAGAGGAGGTGGGACATAACAAGGGCCGCTATTTTATAGTCTAGGGCAAAGTTAGATACAAAGTCAAGCGGACCTAAACGAGCTCCCTCACCTCGTCGTAAAATTAATTCTTTTTCACGTTTTCTTGTTTTTTTTTCTGCGGATTATTGTTAAGACTTAACTTTCGTATTAGCAGGTATTTTTAAAAAGTTTACTTAATGATTTTTAACATGGATCACTTTAAAATTATAACGTTCTATTAAATTGATACCCCACTTTTCAGCCAATCCGCAAAACTCTCCCTATTAAGCTATTTTTGTGGTGTAAAAAGAAAAATTGTCACTTCTACCCACTATTAGAAATTTTGCAATTGATAAATGCAATTTTCAGTAAAAAAAAAAAAAAACAATAGTTTCTATTTTTTTTTTTTTATCAATTCTAATAAATTATGTTAGCTTCCAAATTATGCAATCGAAATTGCTTAAATATTACTGATTTATTAGAAAAACAATTTTACTCGTGTTAGGTGAAGAATTGCGACCATCCTGTTAAAATCGAAACGGAAAATTACTTCCCTTTTTAAACTCTCCTGTATCTTCCATAAGCAAATACGATTGTTTTCTTCAAATTCTATTTTCTTTAATAAGTAATTTTCTATTTTATCGATTTTCGTAATGTTTGGATATAATCATCTTAAAAATACAAGGAATACGTAGACACGGTTGTTTTCATGTGAAATTCAGTTTTATGATTTCCGAAATTTCGTTCCCATAGTGTAGAAGAACCGAAAAATTTAATAGAACATTATAATTGTCCGAAATCTATTTATTATTTTATTTTTTTTATTATTTCCACATTCTTGTTGAAAAAGCCACAATCACCAAAGCATAATTGACCCATTTTTCTTTTATGGATGGTCAAAACTGCCACAATTATATTTTCTTACTCCCCCCCCCCTCAAAAAAATAAATAAATAAAATAAATAAATAAAATAAATAAATAAATAAAAAAGAAGGAAAGTCCACGTTGCGATAATACGTAGTGTTTGTATTGTCACTCCTTTAAATACACACACACATACGTTTCATTCATTCAAATTCATGTTACAATGACAAGATATGCAAAAAAAAAAAAAAAAAAAAGAATGGGTCACAGAACCGGTTGTTGGACAAAAAAAGTTCACATCAAAAGTCAATGACATGAATTTAGAGTTGTCTCCCTTGGGTTTAGTCGAATATTTAATAAAAAAACAACTTTTCTTTGACTTTTATCTGTATATTAATACGATAGCGTGTGTTATTTTCTGTGTCACGCGTACATCCGGGTCGTTTATTATGTACTTTCATTTCTTGTCATGTATTTTATTTTTTTTATTTTTAAACCTGGTTTATCAAGAATTCTTCATGTTGGTATTATTTTACTCTAAGACCCGTCTCACATTTGTATAAAACTTTTTTTTTTTGTGTGTAGATTTCGGTGTGCTTAAAAAGAATATAACTGTTTTCGTCGCAAATTTACCGTTTGCGTGGTATGAACCCCCTGAACCCTGGGACTATTTTCCGCCATTTTCGTTTACGCTACACGGTAGTGTTTTCTTACATAAGTTTGCGCGCACACGAGCGTAATAAAGTGACTAGTCACATTGCGGAGTAATCTTTAGTGGACATTACGAATCTAGGTACCTCCAAAACAATGTGAAAAAAAGAAAGCATGATTTCGTGACGTTAGACTTGTGTTAACTATACGAACTATGGAAAAGTAGAAGCGACTTAATGATTTTTTAAAACCTTTGTTTATCTTCTTCAAACTGCAATTAATAATTAATCTTTGTTATAATTTTGTTAGGTTTTAAGATTTACACAGTTTAATGATTAATAATATTATAAACATTTGTATATTAAATATGGAATACGGTTTTACTGAATGTTCATTTGGTTACCTACGGGGTTCCATATTTTGTTCAGTAAAAAGAGACAAACAAAATATGAGGGGGGGGGGGCTACAAAATGCTGATATGTGCAATAATATTTTCAAATTGGTTTTAATCTGTCGATAAAATAGCTGACAAGAGCCATGTTTATATCAAAACTTAATAAAAAAAATTAAACAATTAAAAATCTGTTGTAACGGAATGTTTTGAAATAATGGAATTTTAATTGTTTTAATCTTTTAAAAATTAATGTTTACAAAGTTTCTTTTTCTTGGCAATTCAACTGATTATAGTATATATTAATTCGAAAAAACGCTATTAAAAAAAAAAACATTAAATTTTTTTTAATTGCAACTTCAAGTAAAATTTTAGTTCAATACGTGTATTTAATTTAAAAAAAAAATGTTTTACTTATTTGAACTCTTATGGTTTTTTTTGGGGGGGGGCACACTAAAAAAAAGTTCCCCTCGTATATTTTACGGAAACTGCATTTATATGTAATTTCATTCTAAAATGGATAAGTATCGAAAATTTCACGAAAATCTGACCATTAGTTGATTTTGCTAGATTTATTAAACACGGGTATGTTTTCACGTTCGAAATGCTTACTACATGGGAACGTTATTTTAAAGCGTCAATTATGTAAACACGATTTTGGTCTCGTAATTTCATTATTTTCGTACGATAAATTTTTTTATTTATTTTTTTATTTTTTTTTAATAAATTATTACTAACCGCTAGACTCTGGAATTCCATTCCAGATCCCTGCTTCCCCAACAGTACTGACGTGCAGAAGTTCAAGTGTAACGTGAACCGACACCTTGCTGCCCAAATCCCTACATAGTACCCCAGTAGTTGTTGCCCCTGATAGTAGCCCCCTACACCAAAGTGGCAATTTGCCTTGTTTGGGGTGAAAATGTAATTTAAAAAAAAAAAAAAAAAAAAAAATTTTGCCCTTATTTTAAATGGTAGAAAAGTTATATTGATAATATTAATTTGTAATAGTTACATCGTTTTACATATAGGGGGGTTAATTCTGTGGTGACTTTTGAAGGTGCCTATAAATAACGAAGTTTAAAAAAAATGTGGTTAATTTTTTTTTTTTTTTTTTTTTTACGTAGTTTTTAATGCTTTTTAATTGATATAAAAATTCAATTTTCATGAGCGATTTACGAGAACATTTATGTTTTTCGTTTTATTTAATAATTATAGAGCTTGTATAGCTTAACGGGTGCTTCTGCAGTTTAATTAACTGTTTTTCCACATGTAACGGCTGCAGCCGCCACTGCGAGAAATTCCATATACAACCCACCATCTTTCTTGTTTAGGCCGGCCACACAGTTCTAGTAGCCGGTCTGTGATTGACTAATTTTGAACGAGTCAAGTAAATTGCTTGGCGCCCCCTTTTTGTATAATGCTTTTAATTTGTAGTCTAACAGAAATTCGGTATCGGGATAGACTCAACACAGCGGCTCTCTCTCGTGGGAGCCAAGACAATTCCTTCATGAACACCAAACAGTTGGTGAACGAAGGCCACATCTCTACAAGCAGAGACAACTTATTGTTGTATTTATCCTAATTGAGGATGACATTCAAGAACTGTTCTGCATGTTTATTTTCCAAATACTGGATCTTATCTCATTCCATCTTGAGTCCCAAGGGGCTCACATTATGCCTAATTATAGTCGCCATCATTCCCACAGAGTTTACCATGAACATCCATGGATCCTTATGAACTATATTCCGACAATAGGAATTCGAACTAAAGGCTCCATGCGTATGGAAGCAAATCATGCCACCGTTTTGCAAAGGACTTTCACTGATGTTACGTGTGAATAAATTTTGAGTTTGAAAGGTATGGCTTTTGTATTTGTGGAATTTATTTGCTTCTGCAGGGAGGAAATTGAGATGCGAGACAAATTTCTCACACCACAAAACCGCCCCCCCCCAATGTAAACAGAATTTGTGTGAAATGATAAACAGTACTCTGTTCGATAAATGTCGGCGCGTGACTTGTGGAAAAACTAATTAAACTGCAGAAGCACCTGTTAAGCTATACAAGTTCTATAATTGGATACTCCCCCCCCCAATAAAACGAAAAACAAAAGTATGTTTTTGCAAACCGCTCATGACTGACATCATTATTTTTACTATTAAATGAGGTGAAAACTACTTTTTTTTTTTTTTTTTTTATGAAAAGTATTTCTTGTAACTTAAAATGTCCGCCATGTATTTATGCGCCTTGTGAAATGTCACGTGACTACGCGAACCTACTTTTCAGTAAGAAACCACTTGTACATAACTAAACGAAGGCAGTGAAATGGCGAAAATAGTCCCAGGGGTCAGGGGTTAATACCATGCAAACAGTAAATTTGCGACGCAAACGGTTATCATATTCTTTTGAAGCACATGGAAATCTACAAAAATATTTTTCTATACGAACGTGAGACGGGCCTTAAAGTAAAATTTTACTCATAAGTTTTGGTTTGTTTTGATTATAATTGATGGCGCTTCAGTAATCTTTCTTCTTTTTAAATAATTTTATCAAGAATTCAAGTTTTGGTTTCTGTTTCGATTATGGCTGAAGGAACTCAAGTGAAATATATATATATTTTGTTTTTCATAAGTTTTTAATTCGGTTTTGATTCCCGCTAATGAATTTTTTTTTTTTTTTTTTTAATCGCAACTTTATCTATGAAAGTGACCGTGTCTGTGTGTGTGTACACATTTACCTACGTAATAACTCTGACAATTTTAAGTATACAGACTCGAAATTTGATATACAAAATGGGAAAATCTGTGATCGGTTTTCGGCCAGAAATTTGGCTGTTAAGGGGTCAAAGTTCAACGATTTAACCCTTTGAGAGCTCTACCAAACTCCTCCGACAATTTTGGGTCTAAACACTTGAAATTTTAGATAAAGGTTCCTTGGACACGGATCTAACTTAATAACTTTATTTGAGCCCAAAACAATAAATTTTAAGGGGTCATAATAGGGGGGGGGTCAAAGTTTAAAAAATTGACCCTTTTTTTGCTCAGCATACACGTCCAAACACCCGGGCAACGCCGGGCACCCATGCTAGTAATATATAACAATCGATAGAACACTAACTCTATAATAATATATACGAAATCTGCGAGAATTAAAATATATTTATACTTTACGACCCGGTTTGCAGTTTAACAAAAAAGCTAGCGTGTCCATTTACACTGAACATCTACAAAATGCCAACATCAATATTTTACATATGAATTAGTTCCCTGTGGAATTTCCACAGGTTCCACTAGCACAAATAATATGAATAAATAGGCTGTTGTCATCCTTTCTTCGTCTTTCACTCCAATCAAATAAACGTCCCCCCACGCTTAATAAAAAAAACAAAAAAACTGGACGCAAAGGCTAATTTTTTTTTTTTTATTATTCTGTCCGTTTTTGTCCATCTTATCTACTTCTACTTAACCTTTCATTCCAATATATGATATTGCTTTCTCTCACAACTGCATTTTTTCAAAGTCATATGGATATTTTTTTATTTTTGAAATTGTAACTTTATAATATATAAAAATTGATAGAACATTAATTCTATAATAATATATACAAAATCTGCAAGAATTAAAATATCATATTTAAGCGTACTTTACGATCTGCCTACACCGGGCGTCTTTGTTAGCTTAGATAAATACTTTTGCAGTTTTAACAAGAGTTACAATACTATCAGAGCGTCTCTATTTACGGCTTGAATGTCAACATCAATATTTTACATATGAATGAGTTCCCTGTGGATGCCCCACTAGTTGTTGCCGAACTAGATACATTTAGGGTGCTAGATTGAAACACGGGTTTTATCAAGGGAAGATTGTAGCAGAAACAAATGGAACTTTTTTCTTCCTCGAATCAATGCATTGCATCTCCCTTGTGCTATTTGGCCACATATTGATCAATCAGGGGTACGGCGCATTGATCCTTCCTATACCCCAATGAAATCGGCCAGTATCCGGTTTGAAGAAGAACAGAACAACTCGTGTTTACTGAGAGAGACACCAAACAGAACGGACCTCCCTTTTCTTCTCTCTCTCTCTCCATCTACCTCGGTGATTTCTAACGGTATCGACGATTCCACGGGGAATAACTACGCGATAGCACCAGGTAGCCGGAGTCCAGCTTTTGACAAAGAACATATCACATTCTCCTTAATAAACCTTTTCTGTGTTACATTTTATGAAGTTGTTGTGTTCGTCATTTCAGAAGCTTGTATGGAATTATTTATTTTATTAGGTTGTGCCCTAAAAGCATTACAAACCCTAAAAGATGACTAAAATACAATTTTTCACTAATTGTCTTCGAAAACTGTTTTCATTAATATTTAATTTTCTCCCTTATTGTGTTTCGTAAATTTTGGATATTTTAATTATGGCGACATGACAATTAAGTAGATACTATTAATTTTTACTTGAAATTCAATATTTCGATTTTTATTAATGAACACAATTTTCGAAGACAACTAAAAAGTCAATTTTTGTTAATTATCTCTCTTAGATAATTACCGTGGGTAATCGCGCATAAAGGGAAATCCTTACTTTCAAACACACCGGGAGGTGGCGCCTGCGTCTGTCAATTGAGATATGGAAGCACAGAATGGGTACGAATCCAGTAGATGATATTGGCGAAACATTTATTTTTCAGCAATATCATCTACTGGATTCGTTGGATTCGTATTATGTTGTTTGAATTTATTTTATTTTTTTTAAACATGTGAAATATTCACATGTTTAAAACTTTGAAAACTATTTTCTGTCCCACATTCACCTTTTTTGAAACAGCTAAAACTCAAAAAAAAAAAAAAAAAAAAAAAAAAAAAAAAGTGGGTGCTAATGCACTTATTGATCCCCGCTATTTTTTTTTTTTTTTTAATAGTACTTTCAAGTTTAAAGTTTTTTTTATGAAATGGTAAGGTTACAAAACACCCTCCCCTCCTCATGTAAAGAATGGCTTTCTAAATGTTATTTCAGCACAGATTAAAAAGTGCACTAGTACCAAAATATGTGGCACAATTTTTTTCATGTTTCTGTAAATATATTTTTTAAATATTAACTTAAACATAGTTATTTGAAAATATGTGTGATAAGAAAAATTAATTGATAAAAAGTTTGTGTATTATATTTTTATAAGAGGGGTGAAAAAACAATATATTTGAAAATTTGTACCCATTTTGTGCTCCCCTACCTCAATTGACAGACGCGGGCGCCACCACCCGGCATGTTTGAAAGTTAAGGTCTCCTTTTGTGCGCGATTACCAACCAGTGTTTCAAATTAACGTCACATTTGATGCTTGTTAAGATAGTATAGTCGACAGATCGATTTAAAAAAAAAAAAAAAATTTTTTTTAATATGAATTCAGTAAAAACAACAGTACTTACTTAATTCCCATGTTGAAAACAGTAACATATCCAAAAATGACAAATTCCTCGAGCAGAAAATTAAGTAATTTTTATGGAAAATTGTATTTTTCCTAGATGTAAACGCCTTGAAGATTGCGAATACAGGGATCATACTTATCTCGCTTTTAGACACATTAAATGGCTGACGTACTTTTCAACCCATAACGATAGACTTTAGTGCTTCTATACTATAATAACGAATAGTGCTTCTATACTATAATAACGAAAAACTACTGAATTTCAAGTAAAACAAATAGTACTTACGTCATTGTCTTGTCTCAAATAGTAACATATCCAAAAATTACAGAAAACTATAAGGTATGTATATATATATATATATATATATATATATGGCAATTAAGCTACACTGAATATTCCACGTTTAATCCACTCTAGTATAAGCCTGAAGAAGTCTGGAAGTGATCTTAGTTAAGTTTTGTCTCAGAATACCCCCGATAATCGAAACCATTATTTTAATTTATCTATTGTCGGTAAAGCCATATTTTTTCCATGTCGTCGCTTAGCAACAATGATAGAACAACGGGCCGTGAAAATTCTACTGTAGGAAGTGTTTTTTTTTTGTTTTTTTTCCCCCCATGACGTGGTCTGTAGGTTCGAACCATGCACGTAAGTTTCTTGATGCTTTTTTCGTCAACTGGAAAGAAGTTTATCTTTTCTCTATCTACTCTACTTATATATAAAAGGCACTTTGTAAGTTCGTTCCTTATAGGCTCCAAAACGGCTGGGCCGATTTTTTTAAAATTTACCACACATATAACTTATGTACCTGGGAGTGTTTTTGGATAGGTTTTGTATCGGAATACCTCTAAGTATCAACAATCGATGATCAAAGAAATTTCATTAAAAGAAACGGTCCAATTTTTGTCAAAGTTAACACTTATGCAGCCTACCAACATAATTGTATTCAAGAAGTTTTATCACCACAAGCAGAATGGTTCGACTTATAAAATCAACAGTAGGTTCTTTGATAAGACAGAGGCGCATTCAAAATGAACGCTTCTGTTTAGAGTATAATTGGACCATTGTACTTGACTTTTCATTTTAAACTTCAAGTCATTTTATAAAATGAAAAATAATTTTATAAAAAATCAAGTGGGTTCTCTACAGTGCAATGTAGACTACAATAAATTATGGACTATGATGACCCCCCCCCCACAATCCATGTATGACATTACACTCGCTGTCATTTTAAAAAAATTTTTTTTTTTAGGGGCACTTATAAACCATAATACTCGAAATTGATCCATGAAAATGGTGGGATCCTTCTACCACTCCAGTAGATATCTCACTCCTGATGCAATTCTCTACCTATATAAAAGCCAAGTACATCCAATGATGGAGTACTGTTGCCACATCTGGGCAGAGTTCAAAATAAACTTTGTAGCTTAGTGGTGGATGCCCTTTTCTCTTCCCTGCAACCGCTTTCCCACAGATAAGACGTTGCGAGCCTTCTCTGCTTTATCATTATTTTCATGGCAAGTGCTCGTCTGAGCTCCAATCTATGGTCCCCCCCCCCTCGCCAGATTTTCATGAAAAACCACTATCAATAATTTCCCCCACTCTTTATCTATGCCTAAACCTAAATCTAAATTCCATGAACAAAGCTTCTTTCTTGAAACTGCACGCCTGTGGAACTCTCTTCCATTTGCCTGCTTTCCAGCTGACTACGATTTGTCTTCAAGTCCAACGTAAACAAGTTCTTGATGAACCGTCCCCCTAAGTAATCCAATTTACAAAATTTCACCTACTTATGATTACTATGCTATAATCCCATTGACTACTGTACACTAATCGACCCTTATCCTCGAGTGACCGCTGGGCCTTGATAACTGGTGACTTCTATGTAAAAAATAAATAAATAAAAATAAATAAATAAAAAGTAAACTTTACTTCTAGCCAAAACTTTTTTCATCCTATCCATGAATATAAAGTCTTAACAAAGGGGAGAGGGGTAGGGTGAGGACTTTTAGCTACTCCCACTGGGATTATATGCTCTTAAAGCTGTTAACCAATGGCCTAGAAATGGGATCATTCATGTTTGCATTAAATTTATCTGTGAAACTAATCCTCGCTCTAAATTGTAAAATAAGTTTTGTTTGTTTATTTTCTATAGGATTTATCTGAGAAAATTTTTTAAAATTTTTATTTTATTTTATGCAGAACGATCAGTTTTCAATATTTCTGTTGGTGCTTGATGACAATTCCGTTTAATGAACATAATTCCAACACGGCCATCCTACAACTTTCATGATTGAACTAGCAATATCGTGCATTTATGGTTTGTGACTAAAAACCTGCTGCACTACTGATTTCATTCGCAATGTCATCTTTTCAATACCTAAAACAGATCTTTATACATCTGTCTTTTATCGTCCTTGTTTAACGCAGATGCTGCTCTTTGCCATCGCAATTTCATCTAGTGGTTGCAATACAAATGAAGTTTCTTTTTATGGGGTCATGTCTCATTAGCATTGCTTCCTGAAGAGAACTAATCTGAAAACCTTGGTTTTCTCTCACTGAAAAACATGGCGTCATTTGTCATAGCGTTCAACTGTTTTGTCTACCGCTTGACCTGTTGCTCTTGCCTCATCAATCTTTTTACATTCAACCATGTAAAAAATGCTATTTTACAGATCTGGGTTATCCTCATGCACTTGATGCAATTCCTATCATAAATTCACACGAGCTAATCTAATTGCTACTCAGGTAAGGTCCTTAATACGTAATGCACCTATTCGTGTGATATCGCTCCGTATCTGTACCTTTCACTTGTTTTAATTTATGCTACCTTGTTAAATCAACGTTAGATTTTTCATGTGACGCACAGGTTCTTTATATTTTATTTCGCTTCAGCATTTTTCTGGAAATACTTTTTCTGATTAAGAAACAGATTAAAAGGAATAATAGTTGGATCTACCGCTCCTGATGTAATCCTCTACGTGTACGAGAGCCAAGTACATCCCGAGATGTATAGTACTGTCGCCATATCTGGGCAAAAGCTGCTCAGCACACTATTTCCTGCCCTGACATGTTAAGGTGACATGTTAGGGTGACATGTTAAGGTGACATGTTGCAAAAATCTCTTTAAAATCTACTTCTCCCTATTTCCTCTTTACCTCAGAAAAGACGTTGCAAGTTTATTTCTGCTCTGAGCTTCAGTCTGTGATCCCTCCTCCACAGCAGCATAGACATAAAGAATGCGCCACTCGTTCTGTTGTTGAGCATCATTCATTCATTTATTTAAAATGAACCAAATGATTATTGTTGGCATTCGTTTCCACAATATCTTTCTAATTAGAATTCTTCCTAGAAAGACATTAGATACTTAAGGAAGTAACCACATAAAGGTTGCCAACATCCCTAAATGGAAGAGTTTTCTGTAGAACAAGCTGGATTTGAACCTAGCACACTCTGCTTGTCATTCGATGTCATTAACCACTACGCCACGTCACCTCTAGTCATCATTGCTGGTTGTGATTTATATGCTGATTAAGACTGATTGAAACCATTTTGTTGTGCTTCCCCAATTAAGGAGGGGGGGAGGAGTTTTAAACCTCCAAAATGTGCATTTACCCTGACCCCTCTTAAACCAACGAATCCAATTGCTATTTTTTGCTCACCACGTGATACTGTACGATGACTTTACTGTTTTTCAATTATGTCACTTCTGTTCACGCTAACACGATCTAATATTACACCAAAGCTGAGCTAATCAAGATTTGTTTCCTTTTTTTTTTTTTTAATGTATCTTTTGGTCATACAAAATACATGTTAAAATATTCCTTAGGTTTTGAGATTGTTTTTTCTAATCCATTTAATCCATGTCCTAATTAGTTGTAATTTGCAATTAGCATAAAATCTGTTCTCGCTAAACGCTTTCTCACATCCGAAGCTATTCTTTATCTTTACAAATCTACTATCAAACCATGTATGGAGTTGTCGTATTTGAGCTGGTTGAGTCTGTGTCCCATTTGAAGGTTTTTGATAAATTGCAGAAACGTATCTAATTTGATTGACTCACACACTTTCTGCTTCACTGCAGCCTGTGATATTGCTAGTCTTTCCTTTCTTATGGCATATGTTCCTCAAAGTTGTCTGATCTATTCCCTGCTTCCTTTGTTCCAGCTCGTTTGACTCGATTATCTAGAGGTCTTCATCAATGTGTTGTTTTAATACCTCGTTGTAATACAGCTTCCTATTCCAGTAGCTCCTTTTTCAAGAACTGGATGTCTTCAAGTCCAATGTTAACAAATTCCTAATGAACCGCCCCCTTAATTAAACACTTCATCAAATCTCCACACTAATGTAATGTACTTGCAATAACCCTTATCCCTGAGTGGCTTCCAGGCCTTGATAAGTGGTGATCACTGTGTAAAAAAAAAAAATTAAAAAAAAAAAAAAAAAAACTGCAACGTTGTGGAACTCTTCTGGCTCACTGTTTTCTTTCTACTTAAAGCCTTGGTTTTCTTCAATACTAAGGTTGCAATAACCAGCTTTCGTTCTTGTTAGCTCCGTACATCAAGTGGCTTCATGCCTTTTCTTGAGCGATTGCCATACAAATAAACTCGCAAAATCACCCGTCTCTCCTATGTTTTATCTGATTCTCATCTTTTCTGTCTATTGCTTGACCGCCACACATTGCTTTTATTTTTTACGGTATCTGTTTATTAGCAGTCAAAGGCAATAAAACCAACTATAAAACAGGAGATTGAAATGGTCTATTATAAACAATAGGAAATATTGCTACAAGTATTTATACTATTTAACTCGTAGGAAGGGAATATAAGGAATAAATGAATTTTGGATATTAGCTCTTTATTTTTGAAAATTTAACTTTTTAAATGTTTCAACCTCGGTTCAATGTATACAGACTTAATTTATATTCAGTTTTTTGTTTGGTATAGGGATAAATATTAAATATTGAATGGATGTTGTTATAATTTATATTCAGTTTTTTGTTTGGTATAGGGATAAATATTGAATGGATGTTGTTATAATTTATATTCAGTTTTTTGTTTGGTATAGGGATAAATATTAAATATTGAATGGATGTTGTTATAATTTATATTCAGTTTTTTGTTTGGTATAGGGATAAATATTAAATATTGAATGGATGTTGTTATGATGGTGTTCATACTAGTTCGGTTAAACCAACTTATTTCCTGGCTTGCACAACCTCCTGAATCCTGCAGGCCTGTGCTGCATGTTGCTTCTTAGCAAGGTCACATGAGATGGCTAACCAATGTGATTCCAACTGTTGAAGGTCGACCCCTGTGGATCCCTTTCGGCTCAACTAAGTCTTTGTTGATGTTTTTTGAGCTCTTTAGCTGTCATCTGATATGCTTGTGACACTCACGCAGGGAGGATTGCATCACGAATTAGCTCTCCCTCTGGCTGATGAGCTGTATTAAAGACCTCATTACTCTAGGAGAGATGACAGACTTTAGATTGAGGTGTTGGTGGAGATCAACACTTGGGTACATGATCAACCTGCCATTATTCCTATGCAGAATACCAAATCCAACGGCAACTTCGTAAGGGACAGAGGATCAACAGAAAACCAATGAAATGTGAATTAAATTATTATTAATCAACTCTCTAATAAGTTTTGCAGCAGGTTCTTGAGGTCGATCACTTTGTAGCCGCATCAAAGTATTTCTTTTGGTCTATGATGGGAAGGGTGGGCATCCTCCCATGCATTACTTTCTCTTTTGAGAAGGGGAAGTTGATTTAGTGCTGATTGCTTGATGCATAATACGATAACACCCAGGTTTTATTAGCATTGCGGTGTTTAAGATCATCATCATACAACATAGTCATGTTGACACACAGGTTCTTGTTCAATCACTGTAATTAAGGGACATTGAGTCTGGTTAGTAGAAAATGAGTGCCCATTTGGAAATACTAAGTGTTGTATATGGGAGAACGTCGACACCTCCCTACAAAAAACAATGCAAAACCAAACCACTCAAAAAAAAAAACACACACACAAAAAAAAAACACAACAAAAAAACACAAAAAAACAAACAAAAAACACACCACGTAACATCATTATTTCTCCTCGGTCGATATATTTACATTTGACTGATTGAATTCCCTAGGAAGTTTCTCCTTTGGGTCGAGCTGATGACATACTACAAACATTAAATTACTATATAGATAAATTATAGATATGCTGATTTAATGTTTGTAGTATGCTATCACCTATTCTTTTTAATAAATAGGATCTCCCGATCACCAAAGATGCGATGTAAGAAAAAAAAAAATGTCGATGTTGGGCCATGTGTGAGACTAAAATGTACCTTCTTGGCTTTTTGGTTAAGATCCAAAGGTAGTATCTGTTCTGTCTAAAGATGGTATTATGATATCATGGGGTTTCCCTTTGATTCGGGTGTCCATACAATGGAAAATGTTGGACTCCTATAAGGATACTGGAGATAAACTGTAATAATCAGTATTACAAACTTTATTATGAATGCAAACAAAAAATAATAAAGACATTCATGAAATACACCTGAACATTCTGAAATAGAAAGTATGGGGAGACTCTTTCAAAACCCGGAAATATACAGTAGACGAACGAACAACATATGAAAGTAATAAAGACACGGCACACAATGGTAACTTTCAAAATTAAATTCATTACAAAAAAATAAACTATGATAGGGAAGGGATGAGGTTAAATAAGATAAAAAAAAAAAAAATTATGATGGGGAAGGGGTTTCTTACTCTAATATCCAAAAAAAGGAAATGCCAACGAGAAATATAATGATACAAAAAAATACATCAATATCAACAAATACAATGGCAAAATGAACTCCTTGATTTAATATATGAGAGAGACATATTCATAGAGACAACTTAGTTTTTTTTTTTTTTTTTTTTTTTTTTCTGTGTGAAGTTTAACCTTCATTTTATTCGCTTCGGATTACAGTTTGTAACATGCGGTATTCCTATGTAGTATTCATCCAATATTTCAGTTGTTTTTGGAGTGCTGTGTCCTTTGTGCTTGTGGAGTTAACATTCTATATTTTGATGATGCCGGCTCGTTCTTCCAGGTATTATCTCTTTTCTGTCATTGTTGATGGAGGGAGGGGTCGACATCAGTTCGTTCTGTCGTTTGGTGGAGTGGAAATTTTTCCACGTCCGCTCGGCATGACGCCTCGGCAGGGTGTGTCTTGTACCAAAATTGTCTCTTTTCCCCTCTCTCTCTTCTATACATTTCTTACCCCTCTTTTTTATTTGTTGCTTAGCAACTAGCAGGGGTCGGAAAGTGTGTCGTTGACCGGGTCACCTGCCAACTTGCGAACTTGTCTTCTAAACGTCTTTCTCACCTCTCTTTCTTCTAAACGTCTTTCTCACCTCTCTTTCTTCTAAACTCTTTAGCCTCTCTCTCTCTCTCTCTCTCTCTCTCTCTCTCTCTCTCTTTTTCTTCCATGTTCATTTTGCCTGGGTGACAAAATATAAAAACAAAAAAACATACACTTTTTGGAGGCCTAAAAATTAAATATTTAAATTTTCATTTAAATGCATAATCCAATTTAAGTATTATGTCACACCAGATATATTCTTGCGTTTCTGAATTTTTTAGATGAGGATTGGTAATTCGTATTATTTGGATTCTTTGGACTACTATTCTCATCTAGAGTGTCATTTTCACAACGTTTCAGTCGATGTAACCTTCGACCTTCTTCAGGTGTATTTTGTTGAACTTAGGAATGTTTCTGTCAAACTCGGGAATTTGAATGGAATTTCAAATGAGTTTGACAAAATACACCTGAAGAAGGTTTTAGGTTACATGGACAGAAACGTGAAAATGACACTCAGAATGAGAACATTAGTCCGAAAATTCGAAATAATATGAATAAACAATCCTCCTCTATAATTCCGAAATGTTAATATACCTTGGTTTTAATGTTTGTTTTAATCGTAAGTTCCAAATGTTGCTTTTCTTCATATAAAAATGAGTTCGAAAATGTTAAGTGAATGCTTTTTATTTCTTAAATTCATTGACAAACTGGTTTTGGCGTATCTGAACTGTGGTGATATACTCTTTCACGGTCCTACGTCTCCGTTCGGTAATGGTATCTGAAAATGTTAAATCTTTTAGTTATATTATTTGACGTCATGAGGTAAAATAGCTGTGACCTGCTTCACAATCAGATTTCTTGAAAATACTACTTTGTTGATTGTGCTTTTCAAACTACTGACGTCATGGACAAGGAATGTTTTTGCTTTGTTCATTTCTTTTCCAAATCTTTGTTCATTTCTTTTCCAAATCTTTGTTCATTTCTTTTCCAAATCTTTGTTCATTTCTTTTCCAAATCTTTGTTCATTTCTTTTCCAAATCTTTGTTCATTTCTTTTCCAAATCTTTGTTCATTTCTTTTCCAAATCTTTGTTCATTTCTTTTCCAAATCTTTGTTCATTTCTTTTCCAAATCTTTAATCATTTCTTTTCCAAATCTTTGTTCATTTCTTTTGGTCTCAAATCTGTTTGCAGAGGGTTCGGGTTAAAATCTTCACCACTTGAGCTGATCATTGTGGGATCATAATTTATGTCTTCAGGGGTTCCATATGTACAGTATATTTCTCTTGTGATATCAACTAGGAACTGACCTGTGAAATAAGAATTTAAAAAAAAAAAAAAAATGTCATCCTTGTTGCAGTCTTTTTTTTATTTATTTATTTTTTTTATTTATTATTATTTTTTTAATTACATTTTCACCCCAAACAAGGCACATTGCCACTTTGGTGTAGGGGGCTACTATCAGGGGCAACAACTACTGGGGTACTATGTAGGGATTTGGGCAGCAAGATATCGGTTCACATTACACTTTGACTTCTGCACGTCAGTACAGTTGGGGAAGCAGGGACCTGGAATGGAATTCCAGAGTCTAGCGGTTCTGGGGAAGAAACTACTGGAATAGAAAGATCTTTTACATCTAGGGATCTCTACTGTGTAGGAGTGGGATTTAGCTGCCTGTCAGGCTTGTCGAGGGTGTCTACATCGTGGGGGCACAAGTGTCTGCAGTTTACCAGAGCATTCGCCATTAAAATACTTGTAGAACAGGCAGAGGGATGCAACATTTCGTCGATGGGACAGAGGCTGAAGCTTAGATGCCAGTTCAGGACCTATCAGGTTAGCGACTCTCTTTTGAACCTTGTCTAGGAGCGAGAAACTAGTAGCAGATGCACCAGCCCAAATGTGACAGCAATACTCCATACATGGGCGAGTGGTGGCCTTATAGAGGTAAAGGATACTTTCGGGTGTTAGTAGTTTTCTAGCATGGTAGAGAGTGCCTACCTTTTTCGCAGCGGCCCTGGCAATGCTTTCAATGTAATTGTTCCAACTCCTGTTTCCTGTGAATGTTAGGCCAAGCAGTTTGAAAGCTGTACTCTAAGATAAAGTCACTGACCATTGCTATTGGTGGCAGAGAAGGTTTCTTGTAATTATTGAAGGAAACCAGTTTAGTCTTGGCAGCATTGAATGTGGCCATCCATTTTTGTGCCCATTCCACTAGATTGGGGGTCATCCTCTAGTGTTTCTGCCATTTCTTTAGATATGTGTTCATTTGTTTTCCTGTCATAGTGTGGTGTCATCAGCATATATACCCATCTCAGAGGCTATTTTGTCAGGGAGGTCATTAATGAATATTAGGAACAATAGACATTCAAGGATAGACCCCTGAGGCACTCCTGCATTTATATCATATTGTTTAGATGTACGACCGAGGACAACCTGGATTTTTCTCTTATCTAAGGATTTAATTATGTTAAGTATTCTATCAGTGATACCGTATGATCTAATTTTCCTGAGGAGATCCTCATGCCATACCCTGTCAAAAGTCTTAGATATATCTAGAGCTACTGCTCTGCCCTCCCCAGCTTTATCCAGTGAATGTTATATGTTCAGAGATTACAGTTAGGATGTCTGCTGTGGAACGGGCTTATCTAAATCCATATTGTTGGTCAGTCAGAAGTTTAGCATTTGTAAGGTGATGGACTAGAGCATTGTTAATTATGGTCTCAAATATTTTGGCGAAAAGTGGGAGGACGTTAATCGGGCGATAATTTAATGAGTCAGTTCTTTCGCCAGAATTCTTGAATACTGATACCACAGAAGCAGTTTTCCAACAGCCTGGAAAGCAAGATTCATTAAGGCATTTGTTGTAGAGTTTGGAGAGAACTGGAGCTACTTCGGCTGAGCACTTTTTTTATTAGCACAGCCGGGATAAGATCGGGTCCACATGCTTTTGAAGTGTCAAGGTTTTTTATGATAACTTGCACCTGAGCAGGGGTGATTTTTAGATCGTCTAGCGTGGCGTCTGTCCGCAAAGGAAAGTCAGGCAGGGGGTGGTTGGAAGGGTCCAGTGTGGAGTGAGGCAAACTGACTGGCAAGCATATTAGCCTTGTCGGTTGCTGAGCAAACAACCTCGTGATTGTTGATTAGTGGGGGAATAGCTGATTGCCCATTATTTACTACACTGTTGTAGATTTTCCAGAAGTCTTGAGTTCTAATTTTTATTCTTCGATGCGTTTTTTAGTGGTTTCAGTAAATTCTCTCTTAGCTGTCGCTACTTCTTTCTAAACGTTACTTCTAGCTTCTATATTCTTCTGTCTGTTTGAACTGGACTTATGTCAGTTAAATCTGCGGTATACATGCTGCCTTTGAGCAATGGCAGTTGCGCAAGAAGTAAACCATTGGGGAGAGTGGGGCTTGCTATAAAATTTCCGCCTGGGAGCATGTGCTTCAATTGCCATTTTGAACCATTCAGTGGTTTCATTTGTGCACTGTTCAGAAGGAAGAGAAAAAATATTTCCCCATGGGGCATCTCTGATAAGATCTCTGATGGCTTCCCTGTCAGCCTTTTTATAATATCTCGTTGTTTTGAGCACCGCGCTTCAGTTTTGGGTCTAGAGTTTAGGTCGATTTTGACCATTATCACTGCATGATCAGCATTCCCGAGTAGGCTGTCAGCATTTGTTATACAATCATCAGGAACTGTGGTCAGAAACAGATCTAGAAGTGATACGTGTTCTTGCTGATCAGGGAAATGGGTTGGAAACGTAACCATTTGTGATAGGGAGTGAGATATAGCGAAGCTATGTGTTGTGCTGCCCGATGCATCTGTATGAGTAGAGAATCCAAGCCAGTTTTTGTGGTGGGCATTAAAGTCGCCAAATACATGTACTTGTGCACTAGTGTCGAGGGAGAGTGCTGTGTCTATGCTGTCAGAGACTTTATTATGGTGCAGTCCTGGGTCGAGGGAGAGCGGTAGAGAAAATAAAAGTAGCTAATGTTGTGTTGCATGATTAGTCTAAAGCACATAAAGGCTTGATCATCCAATTCTAGGTTTGTTTCTCTAGTCAAGGGAAGGGTATTACGAATGTAGACTCCAAGTCTGTGCATATGTCTGTCAGAGTCCTTACGGCAGAGTGGGAGATATCTAGGCATGTTAAAGTAGTTAGAGGGGATGGAGGAGTGTAGGTTAGTCTTACTTAGTGCTAAGATATCCGGGGTATTTGTTAGGAGAAATGCTTCAACATCAGCTAAATTAGTTCTAAGCCCACGGATGTTCGTGAATGCAAGCCTCAAGGGAGGAGGCAAGTTGGATTTGTTTGTCCCTAAGCCTGGTTTAAGCTTATTTTTTTTTTATTGTACTGTCATCATGTTTTTAAAGAGTTTCAGTTTAGGTAAGGGGGAGCTGAACAAGAGGTTATGCAGGGTATTAGACATGCAACACAAGTAGACCATCAGCTGACCTTTCTTCAACTAGGACTGTGGCCTCAGGAAAGCCCATCGGGGATGAGTGCAGGGTCCCTTTCCATGCGCAATATGGCACTACAAACATTCCGATATTATACAACTGTAGATGGAGCAGCCGCTCTAAGCGCTACCAAAGAGTTAGGACCACTGTACTACCAGTCGGAAACAGCAGCCAGGAACTGTCAATCCGGTACCCTCACCCCATCAGAAGGTCAGCCCAATCTAATTGCACAGGCATATGTGGTACTCAAACACTCCCAAATGCCCAGTTTTGAGGGGTGGGATGTCGGGAGTGTGGAAAATGGCGTTCATTGCCCTAGACAAGAAACAAGATCTACCACTGAGTGTTCTGTCGAATCACTGTGATAGCATCTCTGCGCCTGACTAATAGGCAAAGAAGGAGTATGGAAGCCGGGCGATAGACAGAGCCTATCTACTCCTTAAGCAGTTTTGGTTTGCAGACCGGTAATTTGTTTGAGTTTAGCTATAGGAAGGTTGTCATCCAAGACTGGAGAGGCCTCCCTCCCCTTCGATTTAGTTTCAGAGTTTTCCTTCTCCTAGACGGATGATCTGGGAAGATCTATTGGGTCCATCAGCCCTGAGCGGGTTTGCTCCGCACCTAGGTCCTAATCCAGGTATTTCTGCCCCCGCCACCCTGCGTGGTTAGTTTGTAGAGGAATGAATAGTTAAAATCCTCAAAGTGATTTAGGGACATTGCTATTTCATTGTTACTAAGGAGAAAAAAAAAACTCCTGTAGTGGAAGCAACTATGTGAGTAGGCTTGTTAGAAAGGCGTTAGTGTGGATTAAGACTTTTAGATTTTTACATTTTTTAAAATTTATATGTTAGTTTAGGTACAGGATAACGTTACAGTGTGAGTAGGTATTAGGAATTGAGCTAAGAATTTTGCCCAATCACTGTATATTTTAGATTACAGGAGGGTTAAGATGTATGTGCAGTACAGTACAGGTATAACTGGAGGTAAATTTTAAGTCATGGCGTATTCCGTATGTATAATTAAGTAAATAGATATTTGGGCAAGTTTTCAGTAGATGCGAATAAATATAAGTTGTATGTGTTAGTGTGTTTCTACTATGGAAGGAAGATAATTTCAGTTTTCATTTAAGATTCATCGAGCGTTTTGCATAGCAGGGAGTATCGGATTTGGTTTTGTATTAATCGTTGCAAAACCATCTAGGAAGAGGCATTGTTATGTAATGAAGATCGCTTTGCATCTGAGTGCATACTTTGGCTGGTAAGTACAAAACTGGATAAGAATGAACTCTAATGCATGTCTTAGAGGTAGAAATGTATAGATGCTTCGTGATGACTGTTAGGCGGTTAGCATGTGAAGGTTAGAAGCTGGAGGCTAAGGATTCCACTACTAAGGCATGTGTAATGTAGAGTTTTAGTGGCAGCTAGGGGGGGGGCAGATTGTTAGCTTTCAAGGGACGGAGTTATTAACTTACAGAATACAGTAGAGTTTCATCAGTCGGTTGCGTGACACTGCTGTCCGAACTTTCACCTTCCGGTTACCACTGGACGTGTCTTCTCTCCACTCCAAAACGAACTTCTGCAACTTTAGCTTTTCTTTCTCCTTCTCCGACTTTTCTCTTCTACAAATAGAACTTCTCTGCTCGCAATCTAACTTCAGAATGCCTTCCTTCCCCAAATCACTCCTCTTTTATTTCCAATCAGGAGCATCTCATTTGCATACCTCGTGGTCACCCTGTAGGCATAAAGAAACAGGGCAGCCATTTTTGTTTCTTTCTTCATTATGAACACGAGGTAAGCCACACAAAAACGCGGTCGGTCGTTCTTGTTTCTTTTTTTCTTCATTTACACCACACGCCCCCCTGATCTTCGAGATCAATAGGATACTTCGTAATCCTCCATCCAAGCAGGCCGCCTTCTCTCACGTCGAGGCCTCTGGGGGACAACTTCTCGGGGGTTAACGTTTTCAGGTTCACTACAACGCGGGCCTAAGTCAGGTCGAGCAGCATCATTTGCTTCTCGGTGGCCCTCGATTTCTTCTTCTTCACTGCCCTCACTGCATATCGGCAATGTCACACGACGCAGGTCTAAGATATGCCGGGGAACGCCATTCACCATCACATTGTTCTTCGACTGCAATCCTGTTATGACCCCTCTTTTCCAACGAGTGGTACACTGTGCATTGGGGGGTTTCACCCACACCTCTTCACCTACTTTGATAGTGGCTTCTTCACTCTCAATTCCTGCTGCTTTGTTGCACGGATGCCGCCACTTATATGTGAAAACGGCCCTATGAGGCACAGTTGTCTCATCTTGTTTGGTCTTCGGCGAGATGTTATACCAAAACACCGCCTCTATGGGTGATACGTTGCTTTTTTCCACAGCGGTTTTAATGGTGCGATGATTCCTCTCCACTATTCCGTTGCCACTCGGCCGATACGCTGCTCTGAAAAATTGCCTTACTCCCCACTTATCGCACACCCCTTTAAAGGCTTCTGATCGGAAAGCAGGGCCATTGTCCATTAAGAGTTCCTCAACCGGCCCTCTCTCTAAAAATATCTCCTCGATGACCCCTCCGATCGCCCATGCAGCTTCTGCCCTGATCTCTCTCCAGATGGCAAACCTTCCCGGTCCACAGTCGACCATCGACAGATACAATTTGTGGCGATAGTGTGTCACGTCAATGGCCAATCGCTTCCAGTCCTCCGCAACGTGTAGCTCTCCTGCTTCATGTCTGGACGGTCCAGGGTCAATTGATTGGCACTCTCGACAGTTCTCCACCACCTCCCTAACCTCCTCCTCGGTGGTCTCCGGGTAAACCTCTCTGGCTAGGAATAACGTTCGTTCTCGACCAAAGTGGTGCATTTCGTGTGACTCTTTGACTTCTTCCCTTGCACAGCATACCGAGGAGACCTCCTTTCCCTCCTGCAGCCAGGCCTTCTTCACGCGTGTCATCGAATCCGCCTTGTTTTTTTCTGACGGGACCAACACAACAGATACTCTCAACTGGAATTCCGCTATCAGGTCGGTGAGCGCTCCGAGTCTGCGCTTGATCAGCATTTCCGCAGCACCCCTTGTCTTAACTCTCTTATCGCCAGTTACTGCCGACCGAATCCACGACGCTACCGTTGCCGAATCGGTTTTGACTTCAATTATTTTCAATCCCCATTTCAGGGCCAGATTGATTCCTTTTATAGCGGCATCTAGTTCTGCTACGTTGATATGGGAGAAGTCGTTGTTTTTTCTTAGCCACGCCGCATCCTCCACAGTTACACCTCCTATCTCTAGTACGACGCCCAACGCCAGGTTACTGGCATCGCACCAAACCACACCCGTGTCTTCGCCGCTGACATACCATTTCCCTTTCACTGGGTCCTCATTCCTCACTCTCGCAATGACTTCTTGCAGCATGTTCGTGACCTCCTTCATCACACGGCCTTCCCAGTCATCACTGCCTGTTTGTCGTTTAATAAAGCTGCATGCTATCCTGAGCCAGCCAGCGATAGGATAGTGCCCGACCAGCCTCCCGCAGACTGAGAAGAGTTCTCGCCTCGTCAGCTCAGATCCGACTTCGGGTATTGCATTCCCTCGTTCGAAGACAAGGCTGTCTTTTCCATCTCGCCTTAGTTTCAACCCCAGCACCGCTCCTCCATCTAGGGCCTCTGCCGGTTTTGCGGTTAACCCATACTTCTCGACATTGCTTCTTACTTTCTCTGCTGTCACCTCTGCCTCCTCCACCAGGATGTCGTCAATGTACGAGCTAGTGGCCTCCTCCACTGTACAGTCTTTGCTCAGCACTGTCTTCAGTACGGCCGTCATAATTTTGGGGGCTGAACTCAGCCCAAAGCCTAACCTCGTCAGACAATACACCCGCCCCTTGGTACTGCCAGAGTTTTTCATCTACATGGATCTGCAGATATGCCGATTTCAGATCGACAATCTTAGTGGCCCACCCCATTCTTCTCCATTTCCTCATGACATCCTCACATACGTCGATCCCCGTTCCAGTGTGGCAGGCTACATGTCTGTTCAATTCCCTAAAATCCAGCACGGGCCTAATCTTGTTTTTGGTAGGCTGAACAACCGCCAGTAGTGGCAACACTCCTTTTTCTTCCCCTGTCCACAGTTTCAGAATTCCTTCTTTTATCCACCTCTCCACTTCTTCCTCGAATCCTTTTCTTATTTCTCCTCGCAGGGTGTTTTCGTAGCAGCCCACCTTATTCTGTAGTTCTGGGGGCCCGGAGATCCATTTCCATTCCACCGTCCACCTCACGCCATCAAACTTTGCCAGGAAATCTTTGTCCTCAATGCAGCAAACCTCCGGTTTTGGGGTTCTGACAGTTCTATCACCTTCCACTCCTGCCATCCCCACTGCGCCAAGACGTCCAAACGTCACTTGGCCCCCTCTTAACGTAGCGCCCCCCAGTCGGTTAATTGCACTCATACCTATAATCACGTTGACATCACCGACCAGATGATTCAACACTAGGGCTTGCAGTCCAATGGGCACCCCTTGCACCATTACTTCCGCTGTCGTCTCTCCTAGGCATTTCACATCCCTGCCATCCACGGTCCTAATAATCCTGGTTCCGCTCCATGACCTCGCGACATTCCTTGCTAACAGCATTGTAGTGCAGCCTGTGTTGACAAGGGCTATGGCTCTCTTCCCATTGACTACCACCGGTAACCGAGGCAATGTTCCATCATGCGCCATTTCCACACAGAAGGGGTAACCACTGGCGCAATAGCTCCCCTTCACTCGTTTCCCTGGTCCCGTGCAGCAACACAATAGCGGCTAATATGCCCCACTTATCCACATCGGTAGCACGTGATCCCCGGTCTCGGCTCTTTGCAGTCCTTGATCAGATGAGGACCCTGGCACCGGAAACACTTGATGGCAGGTCTCCCCTCCTGTCGCCTCGCCGGCTGCCTCTCATTCAAGTGAGGCCTCATGCACATATTTCCACTCACAGCTGCAGCCACGATTGGGCTTTTAACATTTTTCACTAGGACTCTGGCGTGGACCAAGAGATCGTCCACTTCCATAGAATGGATCCCCGTGATTCTCTGCATGTTCGCAGAGATTTCCTCTGGGAAGCCGTTCACTAGGTACAGCTTTACCGTCCTCTCCAGGCTCCTCCCCACGTAACCAGACAACCCTGCCAGTCTCCTGATCTCTGCCGCAAAGACGTCAACGGACTCGCCGGTCCACCTCAAACTTGACAGCTTGCCAAGTGCTTCAAATGGGCCCTCCGCGAAGGCCAATTTCAGCCTTTGCTCCACTAAGGCAAGGTCTTCCTTGTCTTCATCTCGCATCTGCTGGTAAATCGTGAGGGCTTCCCCCTCTAAGTATAGCGGCAGCAGGGTGACCACATCTTCTATCTTTTGCAGCTTCGCCACCATTTTTAATTTCTCCAGCCACTTAATCAGGTCGCCCTCCCCAGTAAAGGGTCTCAACATCTGAGTGCTCAGTCTCCACTCATGTTAATTGCTTGATGTGCTGAAATAGCTTGTCGGTTGCGTGACACTGCTGTCCGAACTTTCACCTTCCGGTTACCACTGGACGCGTCTTCTCTCCACTCCAAAACGAACTTCTGCAACTTTAGCTTTTCTTTCTCCTTCTCCGACTTTTCTCTTCTACAAATAGAACTTCTCTGCTCGCAATCTAACTTCAGAATGCCTTCCTTCCCCAAATCACTCCTCTTTTATTTCCAATCAGGAGCATCTCATTTGCATACCTCGTGGTCACCCTGTAGGCATATAAAGAAACAGGGCAGCCATTTTTGTTTCTTTCTTCTTCATTATGAACACGAGGTAAGCCACACAAAAACGCGGTCGGTCGTTCTTGTTTCTTTTTTTCTTGATTTACACCACAGATTTAGTTTCAAGTAATGTTTTAGCTTGGGAAACAGAAAAAAAAATTGTTCTTTTTCCCTATTTAGCATGCAGGTTGGACGAAGGCAGTCGTCTTGAAGGTAAAGGGAAACAGTTATTACATGGTAATTCGGAATTCGTATTTATAGGCAGTCGTTTAGGTCAGGAACAAAACATTGCATCTATACAGAAAATGGTCCTAGTTATGCAGCTAAGATCACTGTAGATTTCAGTTACAATTATAGTAACACTTAATTATAAGTTATACCAGTGGTTTGGTAAAGATATCAACAAGGCCTGTTTATCAATACAAGCGAGCATATGGTAAGTGTAGATGTTAAGTATATTACTTAAAGTTATTCTGACTTCTACGGTAGAAAAAATAAATCCACGTTTGTGCTCATTTCAGAAAATTTATCCTGCCTAAGATGTTTTTATCTCTAGCCTTCCTTAGTTCAGAGAGTCTAAAAATAATGCAACCCACAATCGGTAAACATTTTCTTTCCAACTATGTATTCTTCAATCTGTGTTCAACAATTTGGTACCTTGATGTCCAGGATTAAATCATGCCACATCTGGGATGCTTACACTGTCAATATCTGCAACAAAGAAATGAAACTTTCAGGTTATGAATGCATAAGTTCAGTCATAATAACAAGGCAATCTCCTCTGATCCTTTAGGCAGAATAAAAAAAAAATAAGAAACCTTAGTTTTGGAACGTCCGTTGTAAGTATAGAACAGGTTGGCTATAAACGTCAAACTATGGAAAGCCTCGCAGTATTTAATTGCTCATTCAAGCGGAAAAAAAATATATATATAGGCAGTTACTCTCCTCCATAAAAAACAACAGCTGTGATTTTAAACAAAAAAAATCGTTTTTTATTTGTCCGCAATCAATCTTTTTAGTGTTTGACGTTAGCACAAAATACAATTTTAATGTAGAGCATTTTCGTTAGATCAGTCAGACTACTTTCATCTTGAGTATTTATTTTTTAAGTTTTTTTTTTTATTTATTTACTAGTGGGGAGGGGGCGCAGATCTTGCCGGCTGTAAAATATGCTTAAATATATTTTTATTCATACAGATTTCATTTTTTTTTTACATAGGGGTCACCACTTATCAAGGCCTAGGAGCCACTCGGGGATAAGAGTTATTGTGTGTACAGTAATCACTGGGATAGTATCGTAGTAATAGTTAGTATTCGGGATTTGATAAGATGTCATTACTTAAGGAAGCGGTTCATCAGGAATTTGTTTGTCTTTGACTTGAAGACATCCAAGTTGAATTCGGGGGGGAAACAGGCAAGCAGCAGAGAGTTCCACAGCCGTGCAGTTCTAAGAAAGAAGCTTTGTTCATGGAATCTATGTTTTGATTTAGGCACGGATAAAGAGTGGGGAAAATTATTGACAGTGGTTTCAGCTAGTCTGGTGTTTTTTGTGAAAGATTGGCGAGGGGGGGGGGAAGAGAATGGAGCTCAGACGAGCACTTGCCATGGAAATAACGATAAAACAGATACAGGCTCATAATGTCTCTTCTGTGGGAGAGAGGTTGCAGGGAAGAGAAAGGAGCATACCCCACCAAGCCACAAAGTCTGTTTTACACTCTGACAAGGCAGGATAGACTGTTTTTAGCAGCTCCTGCCCAGATGTGGCAGCAGTACTCCATCCTTGGACGTACTTGGCTTTTATACAGATAGAGAATTGCATCATTAGTAAGATATCTTCTGGAGCGGTAGAAGGATCCCACCATTTCCCCAGCGACCTTGGCCACAGACTTGATATGTGTTCCATTTAAGATCAGGAGTAAAGGTCAAACCCAGAAGCTTAGCAACACATGCGGCCTCCCCTAGATGAGAGCCATTCATTTCAATCGATGCTAGATGGGGATCAGAGCGTTTATGATGTAATGATAGGAGCTTGGTCTTAGATGCATTAAAAGTAACCAGCCACCTCTTCCCCCACTGAACCACGTGCTCAAGATCTGAGGAGAGAGAATCAGAGAACCTTGTCATTTACGACCTTTGATGTGTTGCCATAGATGGTCATGTCATCAGCATAGATGTCAACGAATGATTTTAGTATGTGTTTTGGGAGATCATTGATGTAGATCAAGAAGAGAGTTGGGCCCAGAATGGACACTTGAGGGACTCCAGCATTAATACTGCAGGCCTGTGATTTTTGTCCATCGACCACTACTCTTATGAGCCTATCAGAGAGAAATGATATCTGGGCAGGAGCTGCTAAAAACAGCCTAACCTGCCTTGACAGAGTACAAAATAGACTTCGTGGCTTAGTGGGAGATGCCCTTTTCTCTACTCTGCAACCTCTCTCCCACAGAAGAGACATTGCGAGCCTATCCTTGTTTTATCGTTATTTCCATGGCAAGTGCTCGTCTGAACTCCAATTTCTGGTCCCCCCTCGCCAATCTTTCACAAAAAACACCAGTCTAGCTGAATCCACTGTGAAAAATTTCCCCCACTCTTTATCTGTGCCTAAATCAAAACGTGGATTCCATGAACAAAGCTTCTTTCTTAGAACTGCACGCCTGTGGAACTCTGTTCTGTCTGCCTGCTTCCCACCTGACTACAACTTGGATGTCTTAAAGTCCAACGTTAACAAATTCCTCATGAACCGCCCCATTAAGTAAACACTTTCAAATCTCCACACTAACGTACTGTACTTGCAATAACCCTTATCCCTGAGTGGCTTCCGGGCATTGTTAAGTGGTGACCACCATGTAAAAAAAAAAAAAAAAAAAAAAAATTTAATGATAGAGAAAACATTTCCAGTTATACCGTCGTAGCTGGAAATCTTGTGAAGTAGGCCTTTATGCCATACCTTATTGAAAGCCTTTGATATGTCCAGAGCAATTGCCTAGAAATTAAGCCTTAAGCCTTTGTCGAGAGATTCGCTAATTCTCTGTGATATAACTATTAGCACGTCTGCTGTAGATCTAGCAGAACAGAAGCCATATTGTGTGTCACTAAGAAGGTTATTCCTGCTGAGGTGGTTGACTATTTCTCTATTTAATATGGATTCCAGCAACTTACTCATGAGACTTATTGGTCTGTATTGATAGGGAGATGACTTATCACCTGAATTCTTAAATACAGGGCATACTGATGAGGTTTTCCAGAGTGTTGGAAAGCACTTTTCCTTAAGGCAACGTTTACACAGTTTTGTAAGTATGGGGGCAAGTTCTGGTTGGAGCTTTTTTAATACTATAATTGGAATACCGTCAGGGCCAGTTGCTTTACTGGAATCAAGGTTCTTGATTAGCTTGGTGTCTCACATACAGATATTTGTATGTTACCTAGTGTGTTGTGTGTTGTAGGAGGAAATACGGGGAGTTGATGGCCTTCGGTGCATAGGGTAGAATTTGCTGCAAAGTTCTTGGCAAATAGTTTGGCCTTGTTGGATGCTGACGAGATGACATCTGGACCATTTGTAATGGTTGGGATAGAACGCACACTTCTGTTCAGGATTCTATTTGCTATTTGCCAGAACTGGTGGGAATCAAGCCGCTGCTCAGCTACTTTGGATTTAACAGATTGAGCATATAGCTCTCTTGCATTTTTTATTACTCTTTTACAGTGGTTGCTGGCGGTCTTTAGTTGCTGCAGCTTTAGTCTTAGTGCATCTATTACGTTGGTAGCTATGGAAAAAGTGATTTCTGTGCACGATGGCAGCAGCACATTCAGGGGAGAACCATGGCTGGCTGTTAGGTTTTTATTGGAATTTTTTGGATGGTATGAATTGGTCTATGCCAACAAGTAACCATTCAGTCAGGTCTGATACTATAGAGGACACATCCTTTTTAAACATGGAATGGAGAGGTAGATCAGATATGAATGTACAGAAGCTATCCCAGTCAGCCATAGAGTATCTATATACAGTACGGTGGAGAGGTACATCTGTAGACTTATATTTCATTTTTATCTTAACTGATACAACGGAGTGGTCGGAGGATCCTAGAGGAGATAGAACGGCACATGAGCATAGCTCCGGGGAAGTGGAGAGAAAAAGGTCTAGAGGGCTTGCGTACTGACCGGTATATCGGACACACAGGTGGGCTCGCGAACAATCTGAGTGAGGTCATAGGCAATGGCAAAATCATGACAGAACCTCCCCTCATCATCAGTCTTATTGTAGTGGGTCGGCCATTCCACATTGTGGACGTTGAAGTCACCGCAAATGTAGATGTTAGCCGCCGGATGAGCAGACAGGATGTGGTCAATTTTCTCCGATATACTCTTAAAGATAGTAACTCCGCTGTTGTGGGGGCGATAGAGGGAAAATATAAATGTGGTGGTGTAAGCAAGTGCAACCCGGAAGCACATATAAGGTAGATTAGGGTCTTCTCTAGAGATATCCCTGCCACAGGGGAAGCCATCTTTAATGTAGGCACATATTCCATGCCCATGGCGATCTTGGGGGTCAGATTTAGATGTTAGAGTATCCGTTAAGAACTCATCTAGGGAGGTGGTCGGCCCTATTCCAGTTTTGCTTAGAAAAAATATGTCTGGTTTTGTCTCCTGTAATTGGGTTTCAAACTCTGGAAGGTTGGAACGTAGACCCCTGACGTTGGAGAAGGAGACATGGTAGTAGGGGTCTACGTTGGAGGATGGGGTTCTAGGTTTATTCGTGTTTTTTTTTTTTTTTTTTTTTTTTTTTAGATATTTCATGTTGAGGGTTTTGGGATTTGTGGAGAAGGTCAGCATACTTGGTTAGAGGGGAAAGTAAGAGAGAAAAGACGGGAAGATTTTTTTTTTTCTTTTTTTTGTAGCACATAAGGTGAAGCCGTAACAATTACCTACTAGTATACAGCGCTATTTCTGTATTGAATATACAATACTGATTTTGTAAGTTAAAAAAAAAAAAAAAATGGGTACCATCAGCTAGAATCGAAACCAAAACATTTAGCACTTGATTTGCGTTACCTACTGTTTTAGCTATCAACAAATAGATAGCGAGTTAAAATTAAACCACTTCAAGCTATGAATGAATTTATGCATAGACAAAAGTAATAGAAATATATCGGCAAGTTGAAATGAACATATCTTTGTATGTGTTATTCATCCATCCAAACAAGGATTTTACTCGTTATAAAGCATTCTTAGTATATAATTGCTATTCCCTAATTTCGGTGTTATGTGACCGGTAGTTTAAGAGTTTATCGGTTAAATATTTTCACTCGCACATCTATTTTATTTACGTAGAATTTAATTTTTTTTTTGCACCCCCAACCGTGAATCTAAAAATGAGAATTTTTGAGATGAGGATTATTTTTTTTTATTTGAACTATTGTTCTAATCTTGAGTTTTTTTTTTTTTTTTTTTTTTTTTTCTCATTGCCACTTAGAATTGTCTAACAGGAGACTGCAGGGAACTGAACAACGGGTTAGAACAGTCAGAAACGGAAAACGGAGTGAATTTTAAAGAGAGGTGACATGCTTTCGTTCTGTCAGCCATGACTTGGTAGAAGTACTAAATAATTTGCAATTATATTTCGAGTGTTGCAAGGACCCTTGGTGTAGTGGATAAGTTACTTGGTAAAATTTAGTTGTAAGTTGATCTCTTCTGGAGGTTAGAGGTTCAATTCTTAGTGTTGGCGAAACTCAAAATACACTGAACTATTTTGAGCTTTTTATGTCAATTTGATTCTAAAGCATGTTAAAACTGGTGTCAAGAAATAATTGTTGTTGCTAATGGTATGCACTTTGTCACCTCTGCTACTGTGTTGAGCCAAGTACTAAAACTCGTGAACAAAAGAAATGGACTTAAAAGATTTCTTGAACTGTATGACATCTAGTCATGACTTACGCATGTGCTTTTATTTTGTCTATTTATTTATTTTTTTTTATACACGCCAAACAACGTATGTTACCACTTGGACATAAGAGGCTACTATTTTGGATCCTATCAACTGGGTGCTATGTGAGATGGGCAAGAGGACTCTTCACATTACATTTAAACTTTTGCATGTCAGTCAGGGAAACAGGGAAGGAATTCTAAAACCTAGCAGTCCAAGGGAAGAAGCTATTAGTGTAAAAGTCTTTCTGGCATTTAGGGAACTCAATAGTGAAAGGGTTTATCGGTTGTGTATATATGTTGAGGGGGCACAAGTGTAACGAGTTCATCAGAACACATTCAATTAAAATTAAAATACTAGTAAAACAGGTACAAAGATACAACATTGTTGAGACAGTAGTTGGAGCTTGGTTGATGATGCTGGACATATTAAGTTGTTGCATAAGTTCCCACCATTTTTTTTTTCACAAGAAAATCGAATGTTAACAGCAAAAGTAAGTTCGTGTGGGACTCCAGCTCCAAGATTTTGTGTGAATCCCATCGGCTGAAGGTGGCGTGAAATTGTCACAAAATCACACTTCATCTTTTCACCCAATTCTCTTCATGTCTGATGGCCATCTTCCTTCAAAAGAACCTTAAGTTGGTCTTCATCTATTTTGATTCGTCTTCCGGAACGAGGAGTGTCATTAAGGTCAAAATTACAGTGTTTGAATCCGGTAAACCAATCTCAAACAGTTCTCAGCTATAGCGTTTTCTCCATATATTGCACGAATATCCTTGGTCACTTCACTTGCTTTATGACCTCGCTTAAAAGCAAAAAATTGTCGAAAATGTGATTTTTTTATTTTTATTTTTTATTTTTTTATCTAGTTGACAATCGATTTGATGATTCTGAAAAACGAGAAAAAACTATATTATTCAATTGAAATTCATTGAGATGAGTATTATTAATTTTATTTATTGCAGACTATTATCCTTATCTTTTCTTAGTTGTTTCACGACGTTTCAGCCAACTATTCCTCTCGCCTTAATCAGGTGCTAACCACGACGGATATGAACTCTGAATCTCCTAACTGCATTCACTGCAATTATTGCCTTCCGTAATTGTTGTCTCATCACGTTTTGGCCAAGTAAGCTTCGGCCGGCTTTGGGTAGGATTGAAACTGCTATCTTCAGACAATTCTTACCTGGAACCGTAGAGATTCAATGTCTCTATCAAATGCACAGTGTGTGTGTGTATATATATATATATATATATATATATATATGGTATTCATGTGGTTTTAAGTACAAGATACCAGATTGCTGTTATTTATTTATTTATTTATTTATTTATTTTTTTCAAAGAACTAGTTTTGTTGCCATTTCCAAAAGATTCAACATCTGAAAATAACTTTTTTTTTGTGCTCTTTATATTACTCTCTCCTCCACCTTACATACATTATATATATATATATATATATATATATATATATATATATATATATTATGTGTGTTACTTTGCTTTGGATATTATTAATCTCTTGCTAATCTGTCTATCCATTTTGATTCTAGTGCAATAAATCTTTATTCTGTAGAGTTGACAAGAAAGTTCTTGCAGTTTTTAGCTTTTAAAATCAGATGAACATATCTCGGCTCAACCAAAAATTTATTGATCGAAATAAGCACCATCAGAATCAACACACTTTTGCCAACGCAAAACAAATGTATTTTATGCCATTAACGTAAAAGTCTTGTGTTCTGGTGGCGATGAAGTTGGTGAAGGCGTTTTTGATATCGCTTGGGTTTTTAAAGCATTTCTCACGCAGAAAGTTGTCGAGATGCTCGAAAAAGTGGTAGTCGGTAGGTGAGAGATCTGGAGAGTATAACAGATGAGGCAGTTTTGTAGCTCAACTTGTTCAAAGTGTCTGCTGCACTTCATCCATTTGTTGACAGTACTTCACCACCGTAATGCATTAAAAAAAAACTAATGGATGAGACTAGTCACAGACCATCTAACAGTCAGCATGATCTTTTTGTGCAACTCTGGCTTTGGGAAGTGTCTTTGGAGCTTCATTGGCATCTAACTACTGAGCTGAGCATCGCCGGTTGTTGTAAAGAACCATTTTTCATTGCAAGTCCCAACCCAGTCGAGAAATGGGTCGTTCTTGTTGTGCAAAAAGGGAAGATAGCAATTTATGACGTCATTACTTTTGATTGTCGCTCAATTCGTGAGCCACTCATTTATCAAGTTTTCTGTCTTTCCAATCTCAAATAGTTAGACATCGTCCTAATTCAGAGGAAAGTTCTTGAACAGTTGTGCGTGGATTGGCTTTTACTAAAGCTCTTAATGGATCGTAGTCAACATCCGATGGCCAACCACTGTGCTCATCATCTCCAAGTCTCGTTATCGCCACAAAATTTCTTAAACACCCATTGTGCTGTGCGTTCAGTAGTGGTTTCTGGGCCAAACACTTCATTGATATCGCGAGCTGTTTCAGCAGCTTTTTGTCCTAGCTTGACTTGAAATAAGAAAAATTGTGCAAATTTGCATTTTTTCCATCTTGTATTCAACGTTCTGAAAAGACAATTGCTTTTAAACGATTGTAATTTAAACAATTAGAGCGAAAATCACTCTTTAAAATAATATATAAAGTAAAGGTATTATAATGAAAACTTGTTTGAAAATACATCATTTGAAATCAAAATTAAAAATTCTACCAGAACTTTCTTCTCAAACTAATATTAGATCACAAAAATGTTTAAAAATGAAATAAAATATTTTTTGAAGAAAAATACTTCAATTTACACAGAAAAAAATAATTTAGTGTTATGAGCGTAAAGAATATGTGCGTTTGCCCCATTCTTTTGGGAATGGGGTGGGGGCTAAGAAAATACTTTCCTGGAGCCTGTGCGAAATATGTTTTAAATTAAACGCAAATGATTAGTTTCCACTAACAAAGTTGATATGTAATGCGGTGTTATGCAGTTGCAAAGCTTTTGATTGCAACAACGAATTTAGCCCTGAAAAACTATTTTTGTTCCTCACTATCATCTGAATTTTGTTTTTATTTTTATCAGATTTTTTTTTTTTTTCATTTTTTAGAAGGGAAGTCTGGTAAAAGAGCAATCAAATTCCCTTATCGCCAGTCGCCATGATTTTTCTTGTGCGAGATCAGATGCCGACATTTTTTTTTTTTTTTCTTAAGAGATTCGTTTTATGACACAAATGGATGATAATTAGTTTTCATCCTCAACCTGACTAGCTGACTTTGATAGCCCCCAAAGCTCATCATGAAAGATGAGCCATGTAAATCATTTACCCTCAAATGGAAAGATACGACTAGGAGGACATAAGATAACTTATCAACCCCCCCCCCCTTTTTTTTTTTTAAGAAAATTTTGGTACTTTTGTTTCCCTGATATTTTTCTAGTCTGAATTCTTTCTGTTACCACAAATGTTTTTTTGCTGTCCTGTTTATTATTTATTATATCGTTTACTCTTGTGTTTATTGCTAAACGTTTCTGTTTCTAATCGTTTTTTTCTTTTTTTAAATGGGGGTCACCACTTATCAAGGCCCGAATGCCACTCAGGGATAAGGGTTATTGAGTGTACATTAATCAATGAGATAGTATTGTAGTAATCATTAGTATTGGGGGTTTTGATAGTGTCTTAAGGGGGCGTTTTGTCAGGAGTTTGTTTATGTTGGACTTGAAGACGTCCAAGTTGTAGTCAGGTGGGAAACAGGCAAGCGGCAGAGAGTTCCACTGGCGTGCAGTTCTAAGAAAGAAGCTTTGTTCATGGAATATACGTTTGGATTTAGGCACAGATAGAGAGTGGGGAAAATTATTGACAGTAGTTTCAGCCAGACGGGTGTTTCTCGTGAAAGATTGGAGAGGGGGGACGAGGGATTGGAGCTCAGACGAGCACTTGCCATGGAAATAACGATAAAACAGACAGGCTCACAATGTCTCTTCTGTGAGAGAGAGGTTGCAGGGAAGAGAAAAGGGCATCCCCCACTAAACCACTAAGTCTATTTTGTACTCTGTCAAGGCAGGATAGGCTGTTTTTAGCAGCTCCTGCCCAGATGTGGCAACAGTACTCCATCCTTGGACGTACTTGGCTTTTATAAAGATAGAGAATTGCATTAGTAGTGAGATATCTTCTGCAGCGGTAGAAGGATCCCACCATTTTCCCAGCGTCCCTGGCAACAGATTTGATGTATGTGTTCTATTTCAGAGCAGGAGTAAAGTTCAAACCCAGAAGCTTGTAAAAAACATGGAGCCTCCCCAAGATCAGAGCCATCCATTTCAATTGATGCCAGATGAGGATCAGAGCATTGATGATGTAAAGATAGAAGCTTGGTTTTGAATGCATTAAAAGTAACCAGCCACCTCTTCCCCCATTGTACCACACACTCAAGATCAGAGGAGAGAGAATTAGTGAGAACTTTGTCATTTACAGCCTTTGCTGTGTTGCCATAGATGGCCGTGTCATCAGCATAGATGTCAACGAATGATTTAAGTATGTGTTTTGGGAGATCATTGATGTAGATCAGGAAGAGAGTTGGGCCCAGGATGGACCCCTGTGGGACTCCAGCATTAATACTGTGGGCCTCTGATTTCTGCCCATCAACCACTACTCTTATGAACCTATCAGAGAGAAATGATTTAATGATTGAGAAAACATTTCCAGTAATACCGTAGCTGGAAATCTTGTGAAGTAGGTCCTTATGCCATACCTTATCGAAAGCCTTCGATATGTCAAGAGCAATTGCCCTGGAAAGGAAACCTTTGTCAAGAGATTCACTAATCCTATGTGATATAACTGTTAGCACATCTACTGTAGATCTTGCAGAGTGGAAACCATATTGCATGTCACTAAGAAGGTTGTTTCTGTTGAGGTGGTTGACTACTTCTTTATATAATATGGATTCCAACAACTTACTCATGACATACAGGAGACTTATTGGTCTGTACTGAGAGGGAGATGACTTTTCACCTGAATTCTTAAATACAGGGCATACTGACAAGGTTTTCCAGGGTGTTGAAAAGCACTTAAGGCAACGCTTAAACAGTTTTGTAAGTATGGGGGCAAGTTTTGGTTGGAGCTTTTTCAGCACTATAACTGGAATGCCGTCAGGGCCAGTTGCTTTACTGGAATCAAGGTTCTTGATTAGCTTGGCGACCTCACGCACAGATATTTGTATGTTGCCTAGCGTGTTGTCTGTTATAGGAGGAAATACAGGGAGTTAATGGTCATTGTCGCATAGGGTAGAATTAGCTGCAAAGTTCTTGGCAAATAGTTTGGCCTTGTCTGATGCTGACGAGATGACCGCAGGTCCATTGATGATAGTTGGGATAGAATGCACACTTCTGTTCAAGATCCTGTTTGCTATTTGCCAGAACTGGTGGGAACCAAGCCGCTGCTTGACAGACTGAGCATATAGCTCTCTTGTATGTTTTATTACTCTTTTACAGTGGTTGCTGGCAGTCCTGAAAGCAGCTTTAGTCTCAGTACATCTATTACGTTGGTAGCTATGGAAAAAGTGATTTTACGTTTCTTGTTTACTATTCTTTTTACGATTCTGTGGGTATGTATGCTCATATGTATGTTACGTGCAGTTCACTGTTATGTGTGTTTGTTCTTATCCTTACACCGTTTCTTGCCTTGAAAGGTCTCGAGACCTGTATGTGCAATGTAGAATGTGTACATACCTGCTTGCCTTGGCCAGCAGATGATGCCTTGGACGCTGGTGGTCTCCATCTTGTGGGGAGTGGTACTTACTGCTGCAGACAGATGCATCGATAAACAAGATGGATTTGAAGCTTCAATCTTTTATTAAAGGCAAGCCTATCATCTCGAACCCTGGTTGTCGGAGAACCGAATTTACAATCTGCATTCCTCTGCTGCCTAAACCAGTCTCTGCCCATGTGGTCGTTAACCGAAAGGCCTCGACCACGATTCCTGTGTTACCCCTAATTTCCGGTGCATTCTATCTAGGTCGTCAAAAGGTGACTTGAGTTTGACGCCTGTCAAACCCCACCTTTTCTGACCCCGCTAAATCGATGGGAAACAAAATATGCTTACATAACTTTCTATTCCTAAAACTACCTATATAGCATTTAAGCTGGGATTCCCAATACTACATTTCTAGAAAGACATCAGGGGAATACAGGAGGGACCATTTCAAGGTTGCCAACATTCTAAGTCAGTAATTTTTATGGAACGAATTGGATTCGAACTTAAGACACCCAGCTTGTCAGATTGTGTTGTCACCTCTCAATTTTTCTGAAGATGAATTATTTGTATTCTTTGAACTGCTGGTCTCATCCTTTTTCAGGTGTATCTTATTACACTCCCGGAATCTCTTCCAGATAGGATGCATGGCATAATGGATAAAGTACTTAGTAAAATTCAGTTGTAAGTTACTCACTTGGGGGTTGATGGTTCGGTCTTCAATGCAGGAGACACTCAAAATACAATTGCAAATTCTTTAGGATTTCTACCGAGTCATGGCTGATAGAACGAGAGCATGCTACTCCTGTGGATTAAATGAAGGATTCTGTTCAAAATTTTGTGCAGATTCCAGAGTTTGACAAGATGCATCTGAAGGTCTGTGGTTATAACGACCAAGATGTGAAAATGTGAAAATAACACTTAAGATGAATCTGAATATGATTAATCAATCCTCATCTCCAAAATTCAGAAATGTAACTCCATTATCAACCCCTCTCCCCCACTTTTTTTTTTTAGTTAAATTCTGCAAAATCTCTTGAAATCTGCCATTTGTATTTCAATATTAATTTTCTTTGTGTGTGTATGTATGTGTATATATATATATATATATATATATATATATATATATATATATATATATATCAGTGGCGTAGCTAGACCTTTTGCCGCCCCCCCCCGGCATTTGGGTGCCCGGAAAATTCGTCCATGGAAAATTCGCCCGTGCAAAATTCGTCCTTTTTTTATTTTTATTTTTTTTTTTTTGCTAGGTAGGAAAACTGGTCCATTATTATTAAGTTAACATTTATTCTGTAGTTGCTTAATTTTCATACCTTGCGAAAATTAGTTCTACGGTATCTAATTTTCCTAAATTCAATTAAATTAAAATTAAAATATGAAAACTGATTTTTAATATTTTTTATTCATTTGAGATTTTATCTGTTTTCCTTTTGTTTTAAGTAGATGGTGGGGGTTGCCCGGGGTGATTTTGTCCGATCCCCCAGCTAGCAATTATAAAGTTTACAAAGGAGTTATAAAAAGTATGCTACAAAAACAAACGTTTGATACTTTCAAAGTCTTAGCCTCATGAATTGGACAGTAATAACATTAATGAATTCAAACTTTCGCATCTAATGTTATTTCCTCTTTGATGTCGGTGTATATACACCCAAATATCCAACTTTCTTTTCGCACCTATTCGATAAAAATTTATGAAAATTCCCCTTTAAGTATGAATTTGTTAGCATTTTTTTCGATTTTCCCCTTTTACCATCTCAAAATGCCACCCCCATGTCGCCCCCCCCCCGACGCTCAGAAAATAGGGACACATTTTTTCTGATTCCGATACCCCCCAAAATTCCGATTTTTTACAACCTTTTTGGTATAAAATTTCATATTTTTTGTTAGCTTTTGTTTATTTTTATTTATTTATTCTACTTTCTATTTTTACTCTCTCAAAATGCCGCACCCTGACATATGCCGCTCGCAAAATAGGGACACCTTTTTGCGATTCCAATAACTACAAAAGTTCCCATTTTTTACAACCTTTTCGATATAAAATTTCAGATATTTTGTTAGCATTTTTTTCGATTTTCCCCTTTTACCATCTTAAAATGCCGCCCCCATGCCGCCCCACCTGACGCTCAGAAAATAGGGACACATTTTTTCTGATTCTGATACCCCCCAAAATTCCGATTTTTTACAACCTTTTTGGTATAAAATTTCAGATTTTTTGTTAACTTTTGTTTATTTTCATTTATTTTTTCTACTTTCTATTTTTACCCTCTAAAAATGCTGCCCCCTCAGGTGTGCCGCCCGGGGTGGCACGCCCCCCCCCCCCTAGCTACGCCAGTGATATATATATATATATATATATTGTTTGTAAAATGGTTTTTGTTTTACATGTCAACTGTTTACAAGTCATTTAATTTTGAATACAGCAATTTTTTGAAAACGTTTTGTTTCAAGTTCTTTTATATTTTCAAATATTTATTCATGGTGTTTGGTTTGATTTTCTAGAAGAAAATTGTTGCTTTTGACTTTACAGGACATGCTTGAGTTTTGCAAAGGTAGAGAAAAAAAAACCCCAATAACCAGTGTTTGGTGTAATTTTGCTCAGGAAGTCACTATCTTCTGACGGTCAGTTCTAGTAGCACAGGATTGATTAAGACCATTCTATAATCAATGTCGTATATGAGCTGAGAAAAACGATGAAGTCTTATCTATCCACTTAATGCTATGTTGTTAAATGTAAGCGTTTTGGTCTGTGGAGGCACAAGTTGTCTTGTAGTATCACTCAAAGTGGTATTATCTAGGGGAACTTTGCCCTGTCAGTCAGGCTATGAATTTGTCAATTGCAACCTCATGCAGGGAGAGGGGAGGGTAAAACCTTCCCTGAAAACGAGACCATGTGTAGCATAGTGGAAATGTATCAGCGGCAGCGAAAGATGGTTAGCTGCGAAAAAAACCCAGCAGCAGCAATAGTTGAAAAATGCACATATGCAAATTAGGAAGAGTGCGCAAGAACAAAAAAAAAAAGAACACGTACTTAAGAGCAAAACAAAATCGGCGTCAAAGAAAATGGACGTGTAAATAGCAAGGACGAGAATGGGCCAGCTGTGACCGGCATGCAGTTGGAGGAAGGAGAAATGCTACTGGTAAAATGAACATGTGGCAGCATGCGGTTGGAGGAAGGAGGAATGCTACTGGTAAAATGAACATGTGGCAGCATGCGGTTGGAGGAAGGAGAAATGCTACTGGTAAAATGAACATGTGGCAGCATGCGGTTGGAGGAAGGAGAAATGCTACTGGTAAAATGAACATGTGGCAGCACGAGACGTTTTTATGTTTTGCCGAAAGTAACAGTGATAAAGGCTTTTGTTAAAAAAACGAAAAAAATGATGCGGATTTTTATTTCTTTCCAGTTTTTTCAAGTGAAGCATGTTGCAGATCCTGGGGACTGAGCCATTTTTCTACGTCTGCTCTTATTTCGGCTAGACAATAAGCTGGAGAGACCTGATCTGATAAAATGGCTGCTCATGTGATGCCTTAGTAGCTATAAGTTCATTCATCCCTAATTGTATTATTCAATTTAATTCTTTAAAAAAAAAAAAAAATAACAAAACTTTTTTTTTTTTTTCCTGGTGGTTGAGAACAAGAATTACCAACGCCATAGCGTAATAGTCTTCTTCTCTGTCCACTCAGATGTCCGATTAAAATCACTCTAAAAAAAAAAAAAATCAAAAAGACATTTGTCGAAAATCTATGAGCACTCTTCATCTCGGAGCAACTTTTTTTTTCTCTTTCAATTTCTGCATGGCCTTTTTTTTCTGTTTCAATTTCTGTGTGGCCTTTTTTTTCTGTTTCAATTTTTGTGTGGCCTTTTTTTTCTCTTTCAATTTCTGTGTGACCTTTTTTTTCTCTTTCAATTTCTGTGTGACCTTTTTTTTCTCTTTCAATTTCTGCGTGGCCTTTTTTTTTCTCTTTCAATTTCTGCGTGCCCTTTTTTTTTCTCTTTCAATTTCTGCGTGGCCTTTTTTTTTTTCTCTTGTTCCAACCTCTTTAACTTGCAAGTTTATTTGCATGCAATATAAACTATTACACATACAACCGATTAGTTTGTGTTTACGCAAACACACTTACAGATAAATGTGTAGTTGTTGCAATATTTTTGGCATAATTTTATTTGGGATGATCAAACATTTGGACAAATATATTTATAGCTAAGGATGAAAAGAATGAACCAATAGAGTACGAGAATCGTATAAAATATACAGTAGAATCCCAAGATACAGCATTAATCCGTTCCAAGGTTGGGATCGTCAGGTGAAATTACCGTATGGTAGGGTAAGTAAAATTTTATACAGTACATATTAAAAATTAGTAACAAAATACAGTACAGTATATCATACACATGTTTATAATCAAATAACATAAATAACACCGTAAGGCGGAGCAAATACCATAACCAGGGGCCGGAAAAACATCGTATTCCACATTGTAACCTTAAAAAACGTATCCCAGGGTTCTACTGTATACTGAATTTCTGTTATAACTTTTCATTTTGTGCAAGAAAATCAATGCTAATCCTAACTGGGTTAATACTACCATTCTTTATCTGGAATTCGTTACAATTCAAAGTTTCTCTGACTTGATTGCTATTGATAATTTTTGCTTGGGACAACTACATTTTAATATTCGTAATTGGATAATTTTCTTTTATCTACAAGAGTTATTTCTTTTGTAATCAATTTAGATTTTTTTTTTTTTTAAATGAAAAAAAAAAAAAAAATGGCTCTACACAGAAGTTTGTGGATGAAGGTTTAGAGTTTTGAGTGAATATTTCCAGTCTTTTCTGGTAGATTTACTAATTCTTTCTAGACTGTAAATTACAAAAGAAAAAAAAAGTCCTCCCAAAACAAACAAGTTAATGATTATCTAATTTTTTATTGGTTGCAATGTTTGATTTCCTCAATATTTCCAGACAATGCTGGAACACAGGTCTTACTAGTAAAATTTATTTACTAAATGACTAAAAAACAAAAAACAATTGGGTTTGTTTTCTCTCTATCTATCTATCTATCTATATATATATATATATATATATATATATATATATAATTTTTTTTTTTTTTTTTTTTTTACATGGAGGTCACCACTTATCAAGGGCCACTCGGGAATAAGGGTTAAAATATTATATGTTAGTGTGTGTGTGTGTGTGTGTGTGCATCTCTCCTACAGCCCACACCACTGAACTGATCATGACCAATCTGGAATGATGATGGTCCCCCCCCCCTTAGGGATGGTACACACCATATATATATAATATATGTATATACATACACGCACACACAAAGTAGTAGCGTTTGTGTGTGTGTATGTATGTATAACTCTTCTGCAGCCCATACCACTGGACCGATCATGACCAAACCTGGCATGATGATATTCCCCCCACCGAGGGATATTACACACCACTTTTCAAGGTCAAAGGCTAAGGTTAGCTCTTCATGAACTCCCTCAGCTGGGGATGGTGCACAACAAGTTGGGGTTCATCACCATCCCGGGAGCCGGCGCCATGGCGTCAGCTAACTTTGTGAATTTGAATCAGATTACCCCCCCCCGTTCCCCCAACCAATTAAACAAATGTCAACCATTGTGTTTCTTTGTAATTGTTTCAATTTTTATGTGTAACAATATAAATGTCAACTTTGATATAATCTATTTGCTTTAAAGTTCATAATTAGATTTCAGTCACTTCAGGAGGTTGTTAAAAAATTTTAAACACCATAAGAAATAGTTGCTCTTACTACGTTCACTTACTGCAAGGGTGTCAGCAAATCGCGAGTACCTTAGCTAGTATAAAGCTAAGTCTTCTAATTAACGTGCATGTATGTGGTTAGCTTAAATCAATTCAACATGCTACGTCATGCAAATACAAAGACATTCTAAAAGTAATGCTTCCTATTTTTTATTCCGCCTGAACAGATCAGGGGATTACAAATTGCATTGTTATGACTAAATTCATACATTTGTGGCAGATATTGAAGGCGTGAGACTCTAAAAAATCAACCCCCCTGTCATGAATGTGTATCAGAAATGAAGCCGTCATTGAATTCCTGTCAAAAGTGTATTGAGAATGATGGTGACTATGAAGTACTACTTGCGTCTTTGTAGCTCTTCAACTTTTTTGAGTTAAAAAGAAACGAGAGGCTTTACTTTTGGAATGATCCTTCTATATACCTATGGACACTAAAAACTGTAAATCACCAGGGTCTGGTCGTACACGCAGCAAGAAACTACACTAACCCTAAATCCCTGTGGCACCCCTCTTACCTTCGTCTAATGTTGGATCCCTTGAAATATAATCAGACGCTTACTTGTCACTGGAACTACCGTTTTGATGCTCAGAACATGCATAACCCCAAGTCTGTGTGGCAGTACCTTTAGCCTGTTGGCTGGCCGTTTGTCGTCAGATTCTTTGGTGAATGACTGGTTGGGGCGTCGGTGCTGCAAATAACTGGATTTTCAAATCGAAGCAATTCAATAATGACTCGGGAATCTTTTTTCAAATCGAAGCAATTCAATAATGACTCGGGAATCTTTTTTCAAATTGAAGCAATTCAATAATGACTCGGGAATCTTTTTTCAAATCGAAGCAATTCGATAATGACTCGGGAATCTTTTTTCAAATCGAAGCAATTCGATAATGACTCGGGAATCTTTTTTCAAATCGAAGCAATTCGATAATGACTCGGGAATCTTTTTTCAAATCGAAGCAATTCGATAATGACTCGGGAATCTTTTTTCAAATCGAAGCAATTCGATAATGACTCGGGAATCTTTTTTCAAATCGAAGCAATTCGATAATGACTCGGGGAATCTTTTTTCAAATCGAAGCAATTCGATAATGACTCGGGGAATCTTTTTTCAAATCGAAGCAATTCGATAATGACTCGGGAATCTTTTTCAAATCGAAGCAATTCGATAATGACTCGGGGAATCTTTTTTCAAATCGAAGCAATTCGATAATGACTCGGGGAATCTTTTTTCAAATCGAAGCAATTCGATAATGACTCGGAATCTTTTTCTTATAAACGAAAAACATTATTCATAAGATATTTCAGGGTACACTTTGTGAAAATCAAAGTTAATTCTTTGCATTTTTAAAGATTTCAAGATGCAGGATTTTTTCAACTTCATTTGTTCAGACAGCTTCTCAGTTAGAGGAGGAAGAGCTTTTCAACTTAGATCTTTTGGGGAGGTTTTCTAGTCCTGGGCAAGAACCCAAAGCCAATGGTCAGAAGTTCTTCAGTTTATTTTTATCATCTACATCATTGTCCGGCACTTAAAATCAAACACGTGGTTTACTACCGATATCTTCATGGATGCCAACATTTCTTGTCGCTAATGTCAACTTTGTTGTAAAATTACTTTTTTGTCTATCAGCCATAAAAACATATTCCCGATTTTGGAGAAAAGAATGATTTCTTAAACCTCATGTCAAACACCCCACCTAGCCCTTAGTCTGTAAGCAAGGTGACTAGGTATTACCCAGCATGTGCAACAGTGTTAAGTCTTGTAATAAGTATGCATGCAAAGGCAAAATTCTTCATTGTTGTTAGTATGCAAGTGTGCGCGATATTGCTGCTGCTGCTGCTGCTGCTGAATTCTTTGGTTTTTACGCATCAACATGCGAGAATAAAGTTCTTGTATGAGAAGAAATTTTAAGCACAAGATTTTGAAAATAGTTTGATGTGAAGTCGAGGATGAAATTATGCTTGCTTGTGTCCATCAGAACTTTTTCAAACATTAAGATTTTTTGTGTGCCTTGCTCTGATTGGCTAAAAATAAGCTCCAGGAATGCTCATTTTATTACACAACTTATTGTCGAGTTAAGATGTCCACTAACGTTAACAACAACAACACTAGTAACCAACTTGGATGTGTTCAAGTCCAATGTTAACAAATTCCTAATGAACCGCCCCCTTAATTAAACACTTCATCAAATCTCCACACTAACGTAATGTACTTGCAATAACCCTTATCCCTGAGTGGCTTCCGGGCCTTGATAAGTGGTGATCACTGTGTAAAAAAACAAACAAAAAAAAACAATAAAAACTAACGTTAGCAACAACAACACTAGTAACCAACGTTGCAAAGTCTGAGGTTTAGCGAGGTGTCTGTGAAATGTTTTAATTTATATTATTTGGATTCTTTGGATTAGTGTTCTCATCTTGAATGTTATTTTCAAAACTTTTCGGTCGATGCAACCTCAGACCTTCTTTGGGTATATCTTGTCGAACTTGGGCAATCTGCATGGTATCTCGAATGGATCTCTTTATTTAATCCGTGTGGCTAACATGCTCTCACTCCATTATGTTAAGTCCTGAGTAATTTTGCAATTGTATTTTTAGAGTTGAGGATTGAATGTTCAACCTGCAGAACAGTGTAACTTGCAACAATTTTACCAAGTGCTTTATCTGTGAAGCCCCGGGTTCTTGTAGAAACAAAATCTCTTAATCTTCAAATAATCAGGTCTGAATATTGACGGTGTTTTATGTTTTGAAATCCTACGAATCTTGATCCATCAGCCTTTAAACCTAACTTCACAACCGTGTTGGTAGCAGTACTGACAAATTAGAGGTTCATATTAATTGGATGCTTCGGACTACTGTTCGCATGTCGAGTGTTATTTTCGCAATGTTTCGTTCGGTGTAACCTCAACCCTTTTCAGGCGTATCTACTATATCATGGGGGTCTTGGATATGACCTTAAACTATATCCGATGGTGAGGCTTCAGCTTGCGGACTTTGGGGAGTGTGGAGCCACCCTTTAATTGCCATTACTCCCAGGTCCACCCTGACCCGGAGTGGTAGTACCTGTTAGGGTCCCAACTATGGGTTAAATAGAAACCGTCTTGAAAAAAAAAAATTTCTTAAAAATCACTGGATTCGGCATTAAATAACCTGAAAAGGGTTGATATGCCGTAAAACAAAAACCACCAATCAACTATATCCTTGGTCCACAAGCACCTGTGGCATAATAAAGTACTTGGTAAAATTCAGTTGTAAACTTGCACTTTTCTCAAGGTTGAAGGTTCAATTCTCAGTGCGGGTGTACTCGGTACAATAGCGAAGGACTTTTACCTGGTCATGGCTGACTGAACAAGCTAACCGAGTGGATTCAAAAGTTCTATTTAAAATTCTGTGCTGATTAGTTCAACAGAAAGATTCTTGACCTCAACAAGATACACTTGAAGAAGGTCGGAGGTTACATCAACCGAAACATTGTTAAAATAACACTAAAGATGAGAACGGTAGTTTGAATAATCCAAATAATACCAATTATGAATACTCATCTCAAAACTTCACAAACGTAATAAGTTCGAAGTTGTTGTTATAAAGTTGGATTTTTTTTTTTTTTTTTTTTTTTGTGACACTTAATCGGGGAATTTGACTATAACATCTGTTTCCTGCTTTTGTGGCATTCCGTCAGCCGCTTTCCTCCTGTGCTGACCTGCCATGAAAGTAAACGCCACAATCAGCGGTAAATCTGAGGAAATATTCTCGGTTAGAATTAAAGGTAAGTTGGATTCTTTTAATTCAGGGTCAGTGTAATATATTTGTGGTTCTGTGTCTTCTTGATCTGGAGATTCTTTTTATTTTTAATGTAATACCAGTCAAATTTTAATGTGAAGTTTTTTTGTTGAGCCATTTTTCCATTTCCTAATTTTAATGCATATACGGCATAATCACGGTGACACACCGATTCTCGTTAGATCACCGAAGTTGAGCGACGTTGAATCTTGTCACTACTAAATAAACGACCATTTTGGTGATATTGGGTATGTGTTCTGGAGAGGGCTTGGCACCGCCAGACTACTCTTGCCCTAGACATTCGGCATGAAATTATGCAGGGCCCCCATTATACTAAGAGGGTTAAGGGATTCGGCTGTCATCATCCAACCTTCTCTAAAAGTTTTATTAGAAACATGTAAGAATGATCATAGATTTTAAGAAATCCGTTTCCAGCTTTTTTTTTTTTACTTTGTCTGCATTTTTTTTATTTTATTTTATTTTTTTTTCTTTAAATATTTGAACATTTCATCATGTTTGCCCGAATACTTTCGTTGTAAGATGTATCTATAGTTCGCTAACCCTTTCTGTTCATTCTACTTTTTTCGGAAACTACTGATCCGATCACACTGAAATTGTGTGTGGACATTTACGATAAGGTGCAGCGAACTAAGTCTTATGGTATCTATTCGATGTACTGTTAAGGATTAATAGGGATTAGTATTTAATGCAAAAATGAACACAAATGTAACTATATTTAACCATCAATTTGGCATAAAGCATTCATTCTAAACCAACTGTATTCCAAACTAGCAACCCTAATCTCAAAATTTTGAAACAAAACATAAAAATAACTTTGATAATTACATTAAACTATGTAAGAAATTGTTTATGAATTTTCTTAACACAAAAATCTTTTGTAATTTGGGATGAATTTTTTTTTTTTTTTTTGTTTTGCTTTGCAAATTTTTTTTAAGAATTTCTTTTTTGCATAAACAAGTAGAATAAATACCCCCTCACACACACACGAATTCAAACAATTCAGCCTGTCTTTTCCTAATATATATATGTGTGTGTGTGTGTGTGTGTGTGTGGCACTGTGGCAGTGGCAATCTTAAAAGGCTTACTTAGACAAACAAACCTTCATTGAAATACGTGGACGAGGTTGATGAAATCAGATAATTCACTCAAAATGTGATTTGTTAAAAACAAGCTTATTATCATGAAGACATTTCTTTTCACGTTAGGACATTACGAAATTCTTTACAGGAGTCTTCCCTCCCCCCCCTCTTAATTTTCTCTCCCCCCCCCCTCTCTTTTGTTCCTCTTTTTTCTCATTTCTCCCCTCCCCCCCAATTTCCTCCGTTCTTTCTTGTTTATGAATTTAATCTTTCAGAACCAACTGACTATTTGCTATTAGAACGTTTCCTTCTCAAATCTGTGAGAAGCTTCCATCTTTTCAGGTTTTAAATTTCTTTAAACTAGAAAGCACTGTTGTAGCAACTCCCACTCCTTCTCCCTACTGAAGCCAGCAATATTAGTATCGGTGCCCGGTGTTGCTCGTGTCCACATGAAATTCCGTTTGGACACACCTGCTATACTAAGAATATTGAGCACTTTTTCATTATGTCAATTCAGCATAAATTACTAACAAAGCACTCAAAACTATTGGTTAAGATCAAAGTGTCATGTCTGTTTTGATAGTACACATTTTTTTTTACAGTCTTCAGTCAGTAAAAAAAAAAATCCTTTTAAACTTTATATTGTCTGATTACGTCCTTGTAGGGAGGAAAATGAACTAAAATCCATAGAAAATCGAGTTTTTTAACGCTATTTTTTAATTGCAAATTGTAAAGATCATTTAAGAATATTTTGATTATATATGAATTAATGTTTTTACTTGAAGAAATGGCTTAAAACGTTAATTTTATATTGTCTTCCCTTTTCATCATAACTCTTCCAAAGGTTAAAACAAAAAAAATATTTCCGGCAATGCAAAGTGCACGTTACTCCCCCCCCCCGACAAAAGGAGGGTGGACTTGTAAATGCACCCTTGTCCGTTCGTTTGCACTTTTCTCAATAACTACGCCTTTAAATTTTGCACAAACATTAAACATGATATGAGTAAAAAAAGTAACAGAATGGATTTTCCAAGAAAACTCCGATTGCCCCCCTAGGGGTGTCTTTCAGGTTAAAATGGCTAAAATTGCACTTTTGTGCTTATTAAAAAAAAAAAACAAATTTGGCTTTGGATTGGTATAAAATTTTCTGAAAAATTGTAACTAACTATATAATTTTGTTTGTGTATACTTCACGATAATTCTTGGGTGTGCCCCAGGGGATCTTTTAGGGCTAATAAACACTCCATTTTTGGGACTATTTTACGATATTTGTCCAAAATTTTCTGTGGATATCTATTTAACGATTTTGCATGGTGCTGAACTCAAATTTAAATATGTTAAGGCTTTGGGGACTTTTTGGGCTAAATGGGAGGGGGGGGGCAACTGATGAACTTAATTTCTTTTTTGCATGGTGCAGAACTCAAATTTACATGTGTTAAGGCCTAAAACTGCACTGTTTGTTCATTTTTACCAGGATTTGATGTCTCCTGGAGACTTTTGGGCTAAATAGGGGAAGGGGGGAGGCAATACTGAACCTAGCCTTTTTTTTTTTTTTTCTTTTTTTTTTTATGCCTCGTTCGCTATGCACTCACGAGGGACCATGCATGCTTCACTCATAAATCTCTTGAACCAATCTCTAACCAAAATTTCATTGGGTTTCTTAGGATACTTATCCGTGCCATTATTAATAGTTTAAGTTTCAGCAAATGAGCCACCTGCACTTTCTCGGGTGAAGTTTTAGTATATTTTTCACCTTTTTTAAATAGGTGTCACGGGTCTTGTTAATTAACTGAACTATGGCTGTCCCTCTTGCCAAACTTTCACAAAAAAACACTTGTCTACTTACAACCACTATAAATCTGTGCCTAAATCTAAATGTATGTTCCATGAACAAAGCTTTTTTTCCAGAAATGCCCGCATGTAGAACACTGTTCCGTTGGCCTGCTTCCCAGTTGAATACAACATGGCAGCCTTCAAATCCAATGTAAACAAGTTCTTGTTGAGCTGTTCCTATGAATATTCTATTCCACATCAAATTCTACTAAATTTACACCATTAATCTTACATTCATTAACATTTATCCTTGAGTGGTTTTCGAGCTTTGATACTTGGTGACTCCCAAATAAAAAATAAAAAAATGAAATAAAATTAAGATAACATAGGATAATACATTTTTATTATTGTTTTTATTTTTAACTTATTCACCCCAAACAAGCCACTGTGTCACTTGGACATAAGGGGCTATTATTTTGGATCATATCTACAGGGACACTATATAGGGAGTTGAACAGCAAGAAGTCAGGAAATCAGGAGGGAATTCCAAAGTACAAAGTCTAGCAATTCGATGGAAGAAACTATTAGAGTAGGCCTTCTGGCATCTAGAGATTTCTAGTGTAGGGGTGGGATTTTGCTGCTTGTCAAGTTAGTCACGGGAAGCACAAGTGCTTAGAGTTCATTGGAGTATATCCTATTAAAATACTTGTAAATTAGGGACATGGATGCAGCATTGCGGCGATGTGACGGGAGTTGAGTTTGGTTGATAGTGTTGGGGCCTATTAGGTGGGATACTTTCTTTTTTTTTTTTTTTTTTGTCTCAGAGTGACCAGTGCTAGATGCACCAGTAATACTCCATGCATGAGAGAAAGGTGGCTTTGTAGAGATATTGAATACTATCAGATGCGAGTAGCTTTCTAGCACGGTAGAGAGAGCCCACCTTTTTGCAGCAACCGTAGCAATATCTTCAATGTATTTTTCTCCAATTCATGTTGCCTATGAATATTAAGCCAAGGAGTTTGAACAAAGAGCTTTCAGTAGCATATTATTAGTCATGGCAACCAATGGTTGAGAAGGTTTCTTGTAATTGTTAAAGGAAAGAAGCTTTGTCTTGGCATTGATTTACACACGCATTCCATTATAGGCCTTCTATAAGGTTTCAGCCATGCCTTATATATATATGTTCATTCATCTTTCCCTCATGTCATAGTGTGGGGCCAACTTCAGGGGTCTACCCTTGGACCTTTTATTATTCTTAATATTCGTAAATGACCTCCCTGATAAAATTGTCTCTGAGATGGGTATATTTGCTGATGACACCACGCTCTATAACAGGCATGAAAAGAAAACAAATGGACACATATGTAAAGAAATGGCAGAAACACTAGAGGATGACCTCCAATCTGTAGTGGAATGGGCACAAAAATGGATGGTCACATTCAATGCTACCAAGACTAAACTTGTTTCCTTCAATAATTACAAGAAACCTTCTCCACCACCTATAACTATGGCTAAAGATATATTAACTGAAATTACTTCTTTCAAACTCCTTGGCTTAACTTTCAAAAGGAACGCGAGTTGGAACAGATACATTGAGAGCATTGCCAGGGCCGCTGTGAGTAAGGTGGGCTCTCTCTACTGTGCTAGAAAGTACTTCCGCCTGAAAGTATCCTGTACCTCTACAAGGCCACCATTCGCCCATGTATGGAGTATTGTTGTCACATTTGGGCCGGTGCACCTGCTACTAGTCTCTAGCTCCTGGACAGTTCAAGAGTTGCCAACCTGATAGGTCCTGAACTGTCATCCAAGCTTCGACCACTCTCCCATTGACGAAATGTTGCATCATCTCTGCCTGTTTTACAAGTATTTTAATAGTGGATGCTCTGAACTACAAGCCCTTGTACCCCCTCGATGTAAATAACCCTGAATAACTCGACAAGCAGCCAAGTCCCACTGCTACACAGTAAAGATCCCTAGATCTAAGAAGGCCTTCTACTCTAGCAGTTTCTTCCCCAGAACTGCTAAACTCGAACTCCCTTCCGGTTTCATGTTTTCCCAACTGTACTGACATGCAAAAGTTCAAGAGTAATGTGAATAGACACCTTGGTGCTCGACTCCCTACATAGTATCTCTGCAACTACTGTCCCCAACAGTAGCCCCTACTTTAAAGTGGCACCGCGTCTTCGGAGTGAAAATGGAAAAAAAATATATATATATATACCCTTCTCAGACGCTAATTTATCAGGGTGGTCGTTTATGAATTTGAACAATAATAAAGGTCCACGGATCGACCCTTCTTCGCACACCCACATTTATACTATGCTGTTTTGATGCCAGTCCATCGAGGACAACTTGAACTTTTCTCTTGTCTAAGAAGGATCTGATTATATTATTCATCCAGTAATGTTGTGGGATTTAATTTTCATAAGACCTTTGTACCAAACCTTGCCAAAGGCCTCAGATATATCTATGTCCTAGCCTCCCCTGCCTTATCCAGTGCATGGTATATATGTTCAGAGATTAGTTAGGATATCTGCAGTAGAACAAGCTTGCCTAAATCCATACTGTTTGTCGGAAACAAATTTATCTATGAAGTGGTGGACTAGTGCTTGAGTGATTAAGGACCCAAAGATTTTAGTGAAGAGATGGAGGAGGTTGATGTGGTGATAATTGAGTGGGTCAGTTCTTTCACCAGAATTCTTGAATACTGATACCGCAGGAGCAATTTTCCAGCAGTCAGGAATGCAAAATTCTGTAAAGTAGTTTGGAACTGGGACTGACCTTCACTCCTTATCTAAAATGGAACACGTACATCAAATTGGTTGCCAAGATTGCTGGAAAGACGATTGGATCATTCTACTGCTCCAGTAAGTCAATGCGATTCTCTATCTGCATAAGAGCCAGGTGCACTCTACAATGGAATACTGTTGCCACTTTGACAGGAGCTGCTCGGTACACCCTATCCTGCCTTGACAAAGTTCCAAACCGGCATCGAAACCAATAGGTGATGCCCTTTTTTTTCTTCTTTGCAACTTTTCCACAGAAGAGATGTTGCAAGCCTGTCTCTGTTCTATCGCTATTTTTATGGTAAGTGCTCGTCGGAACTCCAATCTATGGTTCCCCTTTGCCAAACTTTCACAAAAACACTCGACTGGTTAAAACCACTATATATTAGTTTCCCCACTTTCTATCTGTGCCTAAATGTAAATGCAGATTCCATGAACAAAGCTTATTTCCCAGAACTACCAGCCTTTGGAACACTGTCCCACTGGCATGCTTCCCGGCTAAATACAGCATGGTAGCCTTCAAATCTAATGCAAATAGGTTTCTGTTGTCGTTCCCATAAATAATCAAATTCTACCCAGTTTACACCATTAACGATTACTTCATTACCACTTTACCCCTGAAATGTGTTGATTCAAAAGATCACCTATCTAAACAAGCACCCAAAACTTTAAGTAAAATAGTAGTTATCTCCCTTACATTATTTTACTCTTAGAAATTGATCTGAGGGTGCTGCATTCATACTTGGTCTCAAATTTGCTGTTAACTATGAATTACTCCTTTATCCGTTTCAAGGTACATAATCTGTAAATGGTTGTGAGAGGACGATGACTTGATTCGCTAACATCTGAACGAGATCAATTTGATCTGTGTGACTTCACACGACCACCTTACAATACTTATCCTCGAGTTGCCTCCGAGCCTTGATAAGCGGTTACTCCCAAGTAAAAACAAAAAAACTTGAGGCAACCTAAGTGGAGCATATTTTTTAATAGTATAGCAGGGATGAGATCATGCACACCCGCCTGCGATGTGTCTAAAAAAAAAATTTTTTTTTTTTTTCTAACTCTAACACGAGAAGGGAGTGATTTTCAGATCATTGAGTGTTGCTTCTGTTTGCAAAGAGAAATTTGGAAGTTGTTTGTTGGGTTTAATGTGGAGTGGAAGGTTGGCTTTCTCACTTGTCGTGCAAACAACCTCATAGTTGTTGCATAGTAGGGGGCGGGGAGTAATTCGTGATGGCCTATTATTTTCCACACTGTATAAATTTTCCAGCAATCGTGAGTTCCTAATTTTTGTGACTCTTTACATTTTCTGTTGATGTTAGTATGCATTCTCTTGACTGCGGCCATTTCAATCTAACGATTATTTCTTGCTTCCCTCAATTGTTGTACTGGATAATAAGCATAGTTAGAAGTGAACGATTGGGGAGAGTGCGGTTTGCTATAAAACTTCCGTGTGGGGAACCTGCGCTTCAATTGCTGTTTTGAACCATTTTAGTAGCTTTATTTGCATACCATTAAGCAATAAAAGAAAATATACTATTTCATAGGGATCTCTGTGATCTCTAATGGCTTCCTAGTCAATTTTCTTAAAATACCTTGTAATTTTGAGCAAAGTTCTTCAACTTGGGTTAAGAATTTTAAGTGATGCTTACCCTCATGTTAAAATGTAAGAAAAAAAAAAAAATGTTTGTACAGGGTGGAACGATAAAATTGTCGTCCTAAAGAAAACATTATAGCTTTATTTGTAAAACTTTTATTGAAAAAAATCAATCCAGGTAACTTGATTATGTAGTAGAGCTGATATCTATTCAATGTAGCCGCCTTCAGCCTCGGTACCACGTCAATACAGGTCCGTAACTAGGAGTATGCTTTTTTTTCACAAGCACCAGCGAGAGCTCGGTAAATACTCAGCAAATGGCAGCAATCAGGCTAGTTTTGGTGTTAGCAGAGGTCATGTTGGTGATGTTTTTGATATATGACCAAACAAAGTAGTCCAGCAGGTTCAGGTCGGAGGGGGGGGCGGGGGGCTAATGAGAGAAGGGTACAAAGTGGTAGCACTCCTTCTGAAGCCAAGCCCGGGTATCTTTGAACTTGTGGGCTGGCGATGAATCTTGCTGCCATACCCAGGGTGTGCCAGCGGCCACCTGATTGACCAGGGGATCACCACCCTCTTCAGCACATCTAGGTACATTTTGATGTTGACTTTCAAGCCTACTTTGAAGATGTGAGGTGGCATGATGTGGCCCTCACTTGAAATCACACCAGAGACCATAACCATGGCTGAAAACTTTTTTTCATCACCTTGGGCATGTCCCTGTTATTTGTGGCAATTCAGCGATGCATTTTCAGGGTGCTGGCAATGGTTCTGTTGTCATAACTTGGATTGGTTGGGCATGAGGTGTACAGCGGTGCATATGATAGAAGGCTCCTATTGCTCAAAGGATTTGTGCACAACTGGCCACCTAGTAGATGGTCTGCAAAAAGAAAAAAGAAAAAAGAAAAAAAAAGCGGTTTTCAAACGGAAATGGAATCATGTCTTTTCTAGGGCAACATTTTTATCATACCACCTTGTAGATAAAGTTCTTCCTCTAACCATTTTAATTTATATTCATTTATTTTTTGCTTCTTTATGATCTGTCAACTCTCGGCAGGGGGCAAGACATTTTTATATTTATTCAAAACTTATCTATTTTAAGTTAACTGCTGCTTGCCTAGTTTTAGTGACATTAATACAGTGGCAGGCTTCTGGATTTGGTTGCCCGAACACTTGACTCTGCAAGCTTTTAAAGGTCAAACTTTGACTTAAAATCATTATTTATAGCATTATTTATTTTTATTTTGTTTTTAAGAAGACAACCATGTTTTTCAAGATTTATTGAAATCAAAGCCATTCGTTATTGTTGGTGTTATATTATTATGAGCAATGAAAATTAATAAACAATTGAAATTGCTTTTAAAAAAAATAAAAACTGGTATGCATAAATAAAAAAAAAGACAAGATCTGCACATTTTAACTTTCGGGGATTTTTTTGTTCATTTTTATTAGTTTATTTTAATCCATTAAAAACTGGTAAAAGTTATAACTCCTGGACTTTTTATGCCAAACTGATTGTTGAATATGGTTTATATTTGTGTTCATTTTTGTAGTAAATACTAATCCCTATTAATCCCCAACTGTGTATTGAACGGATATATTTAGTTTGCTGCACCTTATCATAACAAAGGTCCATACAAAATGGCAGCTAGATCGGCCCAGTAGTTTCAGAAAAAGTGGAGTGGACAACCAGACTAAGAATATAGTTTGTATGTGGAATGTATGTGTATTCTCCTACAATGTCAAGATTGTCTTTATCTTTTCCATCTGTTAAACCACACTACACTCATCCATTTATCTTTGGGTCTCATCTGACTGCAACCCTTATCAATCCTCTCTAACTATCAGCAAACAGTTTAGTCACTTATCTTTGTGAGTGCTGGCGAGGTAGAAGAGTTGTCTGATCAGTCCTCTTTAAGATAACACAAGTTTATCGGGGGGGGGGGGGGCTGTGGCTAAGTGGTAAACAACACACACTCTAAACCTGGGTGTGCCAAGTTCGAATCCAATTCATTTCACAGAAACATTTTTATCAAACCAACACTTGACCTTGTGTCTAACCTCTCGGAAAAGTTAAATAAAATAACACTAATCTACAGTCTTCATCAAAGAAGTGACAAAAATTGTGCATCGGCAGTGTTCGCACTTGCTATTTATCTAGATAGATTACTAAAATCTCGATTATATAAAAGTGTGTGTGTGTGTGTCTTCCTCATAGGTTCAGCCGTTTTGGAGCCTATCTTTTTCAAATTTCACACAGAGCTAATTTATATGTCTGGCAGTGTTCTTAGATATGTTTTTGTACAGAAATTCATCCGATAAGTATTAAAAAAAAATCCGATCTTAAAAATAGCTTTTCTCTTATAGATATAAAAAAAAAATAATTTTTATAGGGGGAATATTTTACGTTACACAGGTCAAGGGAAATGATAAAATCTTAGCAAATCATTTCTTAAAAAACAGATTTATTATCTGGAGATATAGCTTAGTTGTAGATCACTCGACTACAGATCGAATTATCCTCTGTTCAAGCCTGGATGTACCTCTACATGTAATTTAAAAAAAAAATTTTTTTTTTTTTTATTAATGAGTTCAATTTACAATAAGAGATACCATTTAAAATCGCTGCAAATCATTTCTTTGTTTGCATATTTTAAAACTAAATATTAATCAGAAGTGACTTTTTCAGGGCATTCATAGTCAAGCCACGGCCACCGAGCAGCTGACGTGATATTGTAAACGAACACACGCGGATGTTGATGACCGACATTATCATTAATTTTTTTATTTTATATTAAAAAAAAAAAATTTTTTTATTTTATTTTATGCTTATTTATTTTATTTCATTTTTACAAATTAATCCACCGGGCAAATTATTCTTTGCACTATATAATAATCAATAGAGGATTAATTCTATAAAAACACATACGACATCTGCATAAATTAAAATATCATCTTTAAGCGTATTGTACGACCGAGCAGTTTCTGTTTAATTGCCCATTAGAAACTGGGAAAAGTAATAACCCGTTGATGCGGAATGACTTGCTAGTTTCTGAGAAAATGTTGAACGAGGGAGAAACTAAGAAATATATAACGTAGATATGTAAATTGTCGTTTCTATCTAAAAAAAATCCAAGTCCAGCATACATGGTCCCCCGTGAGTGCACAGCGAACGAGGCATGAAAAATATGACTAAGTTCAGCATTTGACCCCACCAACCCCCATTTAGCCACAAAAGTCCCCAGGGACGTCAAATCCTGATGAAAATGAACAAACGGTGCAGTTTTAGGCCTTAACATATGTAAAAAGAAAAGCCTAAGTCCATTTATCCCCCCCCCCCATTTAGCCCCAAAAGTCCCCAAGGCCTTCACATATTTGAATTCTGCTAAATAGACATACACGCAAAATTTTGGACAAGTATGGTAAAATAGTCCCAAAAATGGAGTGTTTTTATTCGCCCTAAAAGAACCCCTGGGGCACACCCACGAGTTATTGCAAAATATAGGCAAACAAAATTATATAGAAATCAGTTGGTTACAACTTTTTGAGAAAGTTTTATAAAAATCAAAAGCATCTTTTTTTTTTTTTTTTTTTTTTTTAAAGCACAAAAGTGTCAATTTTAGCCATTTTAACCCGAAAGGCACCCCTAGAGGTGCAACTGAAGTTTTCTCGGAAAATCCGCTCTGTTACTTTTTTTTTTTTTTTTTTTTTTTTACTCGTATCATGTTTAATGTTTGTACAAAATTTTAAAAATTTCAAGACGTAGTTATTGAGAAAAGTGTGGATGGGCGAACAGACAAGGGTGAATTTACAATTCCACCCTCCTTTTGTCAGGGGGACCAAAAAAAAGTTTTCTGTTCATCATATTGTATGAATACAAAGATTCTAATGTTGGCATTGGTTTCTCCGATATTTTTCTAGTCAGAATTATTTCTAGAAAGATATTGGGTACTTACGAGAGGGATAAACATCCTTAATAAAATTATTCATTGTGTTTTTAGTCTGATGCAGAGTTATGGATTAATAGGATTAATATTTAATGCAAAAATGGGCACAAATTTAACCATATTCAACCATTAATTTTTTATTCAACCATTAATTTTTTATTCAACCATTAATTTTTTATTCAACCATTAATTTTTTATTCAACCATTACTTTGGCATAAAGCACCCATTTTAATTCGATGCATTATAATGTTTGCACGTTTTTTATGAGATAAAGGTTTTAGTGTGTGTGCATGTGGGTTCTGTTTGGATCACTGCATAACTTTAATATCAAAGGAAAATATATTATTGCAGCTATCCACCCTCCAGCTATGGACTAAATAGTAGAGTAGACTAGACTCTCAAGACTTGGTTGTGCAACTCTTCTAAAAAAAAAAAAAAGTCAAAATTAGCTTTTTCTGCATATCCCAGCATTGTTTCCTCAAGTTATCATAGACTTCTTCCTATTAGACTAAAGCACTGCCGGAGAGGTGCGGTTGGTGATGGTACAACACTTGCTTTACTACAGATTCTCTGTGCAGGCAACCTTGCAGGGAGTAGCCATTGTCTCTAGAGATGAAAAAAAACTTTTTTTTATATACATGCACATTTGTGTGCTTGGATTTAAATGAAATCAGTTGTGGGTCACAAAGTGCAAAATGGAGGTCGGAGAAAAAACCAATACAATGAAAAGTTGTCATGACCTTGAGAGAAAAAATGCATTGTCTTTTTTTTTTATTTATTTTTTATTTTTATTTTATTTTAGCGGAAGAGGGGTGGGGGGAGATGTAGGCGTTTCCGGTTTCAGCACAACTTGATATTTAGACAAAATATTTGATTTTCTTTGTGTAGAGTTCATGGCAAGTGCTCAACTTAGCTTTAATCTATAGTGCCCCCCCCCACACCTCTTGCAAAACTTTCACAGCAAACACTTGTCCATCTACAACCGAACCGCTATCAACAATTTCACCCACCCTATATCTGTGCCTAAATCTAAACGTAGATTCCATGAACAAAACTTCTTTCCTAAAACTGCTCACCTGTAGAACTGTACCATGGGTCTGCATCACAGCTGACTACAACATTATCTCAAAGTCCAATGTAAACAAGTTATTGTTGAACCATCCCCTTAATCAAATTCTACCCAATTTTCACCATTACCGGTAATTATGTTGTCTGACATCTTACATTAATTAATCCTTATCCTCGAGTGATCTTCAGGCCTTAATAAGTGGCGAATCCCTTAGTGACCTCGAAAAGTGCATTGGCGGACCTGAAGAATCTTTCCCCCTTTAATTTTTATTTTATTTTAGTCTTTTATTCAGCCAATTATTACTGAATGGACACTAGTCCACCAAATTATCTAAAAAAAAAAAAAAAAAAAAATGAAAAAAAAAGTCAATATTTAAATATTTGTATCGGTCGCTCAGTTTCTAATGCAACGTTCTAGTAAATCGATCACCCAATTTAGAACCACTTGACGTTTTTAGCAAATTTAGCCTTTAAGTAGCTTAACTTTCTTTAGTAGTTGAAAAAAAAAAAAAAGGCTAAATTCACGAAATTCTTTGCACAGAATTAATCTTTCTGGACAATTTTTAGATATTTTTCGTCCGAGAGATTGATCTTTAATGATACAAATTTTGTTACAGCCTGATACATCTGTGAAACGTTTAAACCGAATTTCATGTCCATCTGAGCAACGCCAGGTATCCATGCTAGTAACATATCTATCAAGCAGTTTATAAAAAAGATGATTCTATTGTGTAAAGTTGAATCTTCTTGAAATAGGTCGCTTGGACTTTACCGCTAATGTGAGAAATGGACCTAATTTTTGCCACATATAAATAATTGATACTCAGAAACGAACAGTGTATAGCTCAAAATTTGATGTAGAGCAATTCTGTTTTCTATTAAATTTTTGAATTTATAATTTGAATTTTTTTTTGGGGGGGGGCGATACATTTTTGGGGTGAACACATCCTGTAAATGGTAAAGATTACAAAAATAATGTGCCTAGTAGTGTTGGGACGATTAATCCTGATTGGGAACTGGAAAAATCGGTACTTTTTAGGGTATCGGAAAATTTTATGTCTATTTTCCGATGCCAAAAACGATTCTTTTAATTGTCTTTATTTGATTTTGTCTAAAGCAAAATCTTCCACTGCTGATGATAACGATAAAATAATATTTATTGATTTTAAAAATACCAGTAAAACTAAAATCTATACATCATCTTCCTCAAATGTGTTTTTACGTTTGTGAAAATATCTGCACATTTAAATTTTTTTTTTTTTTTTTTTTTTTTTTTTTTTTTTTTTTTTTTTGCGATCGGCAAAAGAATAGCAACTTTACAGTTAAATATTTAGAGATTTACAAAGAATCGGAATCGGGGGGGGGGGGATATGGGAATCGTCCCATCACTACTCAACATATTACTGAGAAAATATATTCCAAAATTTATAATGATTAGTTTAAGAGATTATCCTACCCATAGATATTAGACATTAGTACCGTCGGTTTCAAATCCAAATAAAGGGAGACAATGTCTGGTCTGACTCTCTTCAACCTCTGTTTATATCTTTCTCTTTTTGGAAATGGCATCTCGCACGCTGTATGTATGTGATATTACAATACTCTATCTTATTTGTATTTATTTTTTATTTTTTGCAATCTCTTTTTGTTTATAATATTGGGTTTCAACCGACAATTTTTTTCAATAGATGAGTACTTGAAGTGAGAAAAATGTAATTCTTTATTTGATAAATTTAAGTAACTTGACTCCTGACTACTCCTCTTTTTTTTATTTCCAGTGTCTGGTTAACAAAAAAATTAAATTAAAAAAAAAAAAAAAATCTATCTTCTATATATATATAAAAGCGAAAATGTATGTTCGCTTTTTGTGTATGTCCAAGAAAGGCTTTTTTCAGAGAAGCGGTCGGTCGCCTAACAACTTAAAATTTTTTATATCACATATAAATCGTAATATCTCAGAGTTAACAACGGAGCTCGCCTGTCTATTTAATTTGCTCAACTTCGGGAAAATAAATATTCAACATTTGTCGCTCGCCGCATGTGGGGTTAGTCTTTTTCCTATAACATCTTGGGAAAATAAAAAAAAAAAGCGTTCCGGCAGTAAATGAAATACTATCCAGCAGTCAAACTTGACCTCATTAAGTCATTAAAACGTGCACCTGTGAAATCCAAGTAATTAAATAAATTCAAACGTGTTTCCGTTAGCATCTCACGGTTTTTTCACTTTAATTTACAACTTTGCCTCAACGGTTCGGGTTCAATCCTCATACTTACCTACCAAAACATTTTTTTTTTATTTTAACCCCCCCTCCCGAGTTTTCACACACACCTCCAAACACCCGGGCAACGCCGGATACCCCTCGCTAGTATAATTATAAAACTCAAATGATCTTGCAACGGGCTTTGTAACCCAACATCTGGTTTATGACTTGCGGTTACGCATGCGTACATAAACAAATAACCAACGCGACAATAAAACATATTGTTTTACTGTGTATTTGTTTTTTTTTTTGTTTTTTTTTGCGTTTAAATTATCCAAATAAACAATTAACATTTTGTGCTTTTTTTTTTTTTACATCGTTCATTTCCGCATTGGCTTAATTATTATTATTTTTTTTTTTTTTACCTTATTATTAACATAAATTAAATATTTGACCCAATGGGTCGTGAAATGAAAAGAAGTTTTATGTTATTTTCATTTTCTATTTAAAAAGCCATTCTTAACATGGTGAGTTTTTAACTATTCTGTACTTTCAACTAACAATTTCATTTAAAAGATATATTAAAATTTGACTTTAACTATAATAAGTATTATGGTATCTGTTCAGTGCACATTTATCTAGAAGTATGGCAAACCACTTATAATTCAATGGCTGTAAGTTTTTTTTTTTTTTTCCAAAAATAATCAATTATAAACAGAACGACTCATAGAAATCTATATTCTTTTTTTCCATAGAAATGTTTGTCACAAAAAACTATTTTCTTTACATCACAAGTGTCACGCTCATACATTAATTCCATAGCTAATATAATCTACTGACCCAACGGGTCACGGATAGTCTAGTTATTTTATAAAAATAAGTTACATTTAATAATAAAAATTTGAATAAATATATATATATATATATATACACACAAACACAAGTGATGGGACGATTCCAATATTTTTCCAATTCTTGATAAATCTCCTAAATATTTAAAGTTATTTTCCCCTGATTACCGTTAAAAAAAAATGTTGAATTTGCAAATATTTTTTCAAACGTAAAAAGCACACAATTGTGGAGGATGATATATAGATTTTAGTTTTACTGGTAGTTTAAAAATTAATAAATATTTATTTTAACATTACTAACAATGGAAGGTTTTGCTTTAAACAAAATCAAATAAAAACAAAAGAATCATTTTTGGCATCGGAAAATAGGCACAACTTTTTCCAATAATGATTCCGATATTCCAAAATGTTCAGATTTTTTGGATTCCCGATTTAGATTAAGCGTCCCAACGCTAATATATACTAGCAGGCCGACCAGCATAAGATATGCTTAAAAATATTTTAATTTATGCAGATTTCGTCTTTATTACGATAGAGCCAATTCTCTATTATATTGCATCCAATGTACAGTAGTGATTTCAAAAGTTAAAAAAAAATGACTTGGGTGTCCTCAGCTAGAATCAAAACTAAAACATTGAGCTTTCCTGCATAATTTGCTACCAAATGACCTAAGAATGGATGGATATAAAAATATTAAAAATTAATGCAGTTTAACATATAAATGTATATTTGTGCATGTATAGAAGAGTATTTAAAGTGTACTTGTGCCTGCCAAGTTTTTTTTTTTTTTTTTTTCTTCGTCAATTTCGACCTCTTAACAGCTATTTACCGGTTAAAAACCAATTCAAATATGTTCTATAGGTCCAAATCCTCTATATCAAATTTCAAGTCTGTAGACTAAAAATTGACAGAGTAGTTTTGTAGAGAATGTTTTACACACACACACACACACACACACGCACAGTCACTTTTATATATTTCTACTATTATATAAGTCATTTTGTGTGAGTTCCTTCTGCATAGGCTCTGAAATGATTGAGCCTATCTCTTGCAAATTTCACACAAAGGTAATTTATATTTCTGGCAGTATTCTTAGATATGTTTTGTACAGAAGTTCATCTGATAGAATGTTTTTGATTTTCGATGCCAATCATAAAAGTAGTCTTTTTTCTTCTCTTATAGAAAAAAAAAAATTCAAAGGGAAATATTTTAAGTTACACCAGTCAGGGTTATACTAGTTTAACATAAAATATTTGCCTGTAAACATTCTTTTTATCTAGAAGAGAGAAAGACTAAATATCGGCTAATATGATATTGTAAACACATATTGAATTTGATGAATGACATTATTTTTTAAATTTATTTTATTTATTTATTTTTTTGTTGTTGTTGCAAATTAGTCCACCGGGCTGAGTATTCCTCATAATATATAATTAATAGAGGATTGATTCTATAATAATACGCAATCTGCTGAAATTAAAATATCAGTGTATTGTATGACCGGGCAACGCCATGTGTCCAGCTAGTATAGATATATATAGATATTAATGTCTTGGTATCTGTGCCTTGCTTTGCCTTATTTCTTTTCATACAATGTTTGTCCTCAATTCATACCAAGCAACTCAACTGACCTCTAAAGGTCACTGTGTCACTAATCTGTGGTTTCTTATCTCGGGTTTTTTATCACTAAAGTCCTATTTATAAAAGTGGATATTTAAGACTTGCACCAATTGATGTCCTGTTTTTAGAAAAAAACAAGAAAAAAAAAACATTGGTTTTTGGTTACAAATTAATTTTGAATCGTGATCTTAATACTCTATTGTCATCCGTTGGGCAAAGTGGTTTGATATATTTAATCCGTTTCTTTGTTAATGCAATGTTTACAAAGTTTTAAATTTCAATATTTTGTTGATCGATTGGCTTCCTAGCCATGGTACTGCTGCAGACTGTTCCGAATTCAATAGAGTTCATGCCATTTCTGAAATTGTCTTTTCTCTATTGACTAGGTCTTGTGCAGTTCTAGGAGGTCCACCTTTCCAGGTTTTGCCTTCTCTTTTTGACAAGGGGTTAGTACATTGCTAATCACTGGAAGCGCCCTTACTGGGGAATGCTGACAGATACCCAGGTATTTTTTACAGGCCAGAGTGCTAGTCACAATTCTCACTGCAGGAAAGAAATAAATACATTATATGCAGAACGTTTTCAATCTATATAATTATAAAACTCAAATGACCTTGTAACGGGTGTTGTAACCCAGCATCCGGTTTATGACTTCTGGTTGCGCATGCATACATAAACAAATCAACGTGACAATAAAACGTATTGTTTTACTGTGTATGCTTTCAGCGTCCCAATTGTTTTTTTTTGTTTTTTTTTTTGCATATAAATGATCCAAATAAACAATTGTTAATACTTTCTGCATTTTTTTTTTTTTTTTTTTTTTTTAATTTTTTTACATCGTTCATTTCCGTATTACGTTTAAGTTATTTTAACGCAATTTTCTTACAAATAAATTTACTTTAACCTGTTGATAACTATAAGAGCATTTTACAACGGTGATTTAACCACCGCCTTCCCTTTTATTTATTTTTATTTTTATTTTTTTAATTTATTCTGTATTTTTTGATACACTTTTCTTAAACATTCATACATTTTTTCTCTACACTACCAACATGAATAAATAACCCCGAAAATGTTTTTTTTTTTTTTAAATTGCGTTATAAATAAATAATTATAAACAGAACGACTCATAGAAACCTATCTATATTCTTTTTTCATTTTAATATACTTTCATAGAAATGTTTCAGTTATGTCACAGAAAAACTATTTTCTTTACGTCACAAGTGTCATGCTCATATATTAATTCCATAGCTAATATAACATACTGACCGAACGGGTCAAGGGTAATCTAGTAACAAATAAAATTCTTTACCTTGTTTATGTGTTGATCTCCCCCCCCCCCCGACAAAGGAGGGATTTGACCTAGCAATTCACTCCCTTTCATCTGTTTGCACTTTTCTCCATAACCATGCCTTGGATTTTTAAAAATAATTTTGCACAAACATAAATCATGATGAAAGTAAATGTCTGTGCATTTTCTCTATGCAAGCATGTGCTCCCTCTTGCTCGACAACAATTGCTGCCCTCAACGCTGTTTTCATGGTTGTCTTTTGGCTGTGTCCTCATCTCTCTTACATTGGCGGCAGTTGTGGGGCATGCATTGGCCCACAACTATAAAAAAACAAACAAAAAACTCAAAACAAAAACTCTGACACATTCTGTAGATATCAATTGGGCTCTTGATGGGTGTGTGACATCACAGTGGAAAATGACCTTTTAAATGCTAACATCCACCTTTTTAGTTGTGTGTCGACTCATCTCAGCTCTCCACAAGCTCTCTTAATCTGGTTCAAACTGTCATCAATAATACTTCGTTATTGCATAACATGGCTGTTACGCTCGAACTGTGTTCATTACAGTTCAAATCTCTCGCCCCACACACGGTGTAGTACAGTTGAAAAAAAAAAAAAATCTGACTCTGCTTTTTTTTTTTCTATTTTAGCAAAAAGCATTTATTTATTATCATTATTTTCCAAACAATGCTTTTTTTTTCCTGTTCATTTCGTCTGCCATGAAATTAACTCCACTCTGCTGTCTTGAAAGCAGCTTAAAAATGTCTTGCCATTACCACGGGGCCACGGGTTCATCCCACTCGGCACATATTCTTTTTTCTTTGCTCAATCATACACCGGCCGTAGCCAGCCATTTCTCTTCAACTTTACACATCCATCTTCTTTATCGCACTAGCCCGTGCATACTTCCTAATTTGAATACATGCTTTTTCGGCTACTGCTGCAAATATCTTTACAAGCCAGCTATCCTACCCCTCCTGCTATTTTCCTACGTGCCCGTTCATGCTCTTTTACAATTGTACAAAATCTAACGGCCAAAAAATTGTTTTCATTAAAAAAAAAAAAAATGTTAGCTACTTACTTTTATTTGTTTATTGTCAGATTCAACAATAAGCAATGTTATCTATGTAATTGTGATGTCACAATTAGTTAAATATTTCTGGAATATTACATAAAACACATACTTCCATTATTATTCAAAGGAAAAAAAGGTTTTAACCATGTTTGCCTTCATATGACGTAAGCACAAGGGAAATAATTCTGTAATGTTAAATAATTTATTAAAATAATTTAAAATCAAAACCGTTAACAAATAAGATCAAGGGTTAAGATCAAAGTATAGTATCTGTTCTTCAGATGCTGCACTTCAATTTCTTGTTCTGTCAGTGGAGGAGAAATCCTTCACGACTGAGACAATTTTTATTTTTGTTCCTTTTCTCCACATTAAAAAACGACCCTGGTGTCTAACTCTGTCCCGTCTTGTAAATAGGAACAAAAAACGAACTGAACATAACGTTCATTGTTTTTGTTTTATTTTGAAATTAATTAAAAATTAACATATTTTTCATTTTTTAATATTGGAATATTTTTTATATAAAAATAAACAAATTTGGTGGCATTTTTTTTTTTTGAATCTGCACACATGCACACAAATCCATCGCTTTTGCTATCTGTTTGAGTTTTCAATACTGAATTAATTACTTTCTCTGCTAATATAAGCGCTCTTTAAAGCTAAAATGGCTGATTTTTTTGGAAACTATTTTCTTTAATAATTAATTTTCTATTTTATCGTTTTTCATAATTTCTGAATATGTTCATTACTGTGACATAACAATTCAATAGATATCATTAGTTTTAAATGAAATTCAATATTTCAATTTTCGAATTTTGCTACAATCATGAAGAACTGATAAAACTGTTAAAAAAACTGGATAAACTGTCTGTGAACTCTAAATATATTGTCCTTGTCCCAGTCATGACCACACCTTCACTCACCATCATATTTTTGAACATCTTTTGTATGCCTTGCTGAATAATTTCGTATATTTATATAGTTGATCAGTTTTTAATTCTATACGTTGGGCCAATAAAGCAGGTGTATTTTAGAATATATTTTGATGCTTTCACTTGAATAATAGAGGGACTAATGTCGAACCATTTCAAGTTCCAAAAGTAAAGAATCCTACTTTTTTTTTTCTTCAACTCTAAAAAGTTGAAGAGCTACAAAGACAGTGGTACCATTTAAAATGAGTGACCTTTTATCCTCCAGGATTTATTTTTCTACATAATCACCACCATTCTCTTGTGCCAGGGATTCAATGACACATCTCGTCTTTCTGACGGGTTTCTTTCTTAGTCTCACATCTCTGGTCATGAATGCATAAATTCAGTCGTCATAACAAGACAATTTGCAATTCCCTTTGCTGCATTAGGACGAATGAAAAAAAAAAAATATGAAGCATTGCTTGTTGAACATCTTATATATTTAATGGAAACTGCTTCAGACAAGACGTGAAGCCACTTGATGTAAGAAACATGCAGGAATGAATGATTATCGCAAAAGCTAGGAGATGCCTACTGAAAAGACCAAAATTGTAGGTAAGAGGAAAACGGTGAGCAGTAAGAGTTCCACAACCTCACAATTCTTGGAATAAGTTGTATTATAATGAGGTATTTTAAGCAGCAAACTGATGGAGACGTTAGACCAACAAATCAAACGAGATTGCAGGAAATAGATCAGGTAATTCTGAAGGATATGTGTCTTTATAGTATTTATAAAATTGACTGAAACTAGCAACATGAGATGTTGCAGAGAAGAAACGGTGGTCAATTAAATGACGGGTTTCTGCACTTTCTCAAGAAATTTTTTTTTTTATATATATAGGTGGGTGGGAGAATCTATCAAATAATTTTTTTAAATAAAAATTTTGAAAGTTTTTTTTTTTTTTTTTTTTTTTTTTTTTTTTTCTGACCTAAAATGCATGAAGTATTGATCTTACTGTTTATTTCCTTTTATCATGTTTTGCAAATTCAAAAACAATTTTGCTCCAAAAAACAAAAGCAACTATAATAAATCTCACCTGTTTGTTTAAATGTATGTATGTCTGCCTAAAACTTTCGACAGAGGCGATGGATTTTTCACGAGATCGGTATCATTTCGAAGCTCGACCTTTCGAACGACAAATATCGAAAAATTGGTTAAAAACATTAATTCCTTCACCCTTAACTGGGCTCTTTTCTACAAAAAAATCGCTTTTTTTTTTGCCAATATTTTTGAAAGCCATCCCTTCTTTTTGATTGACTAGCCTTAATTTAACCCTACGTCACTTCCGGTTTGGTGATGAGCACAACAGCAAAGACATCACTTTTTTTTCATGTTCTTTTCCTCCTGCGCAGTACGGGTTCAAGCCTGCCTGCCTACTACCACTTTTTTTTCTTTTGCTCAGCACACACCTCCAAACACCCGGGCAACGCCGGGCACGTTTATAATAAATATGAATTCATCAAGAACTTGAAGCATAGAAACTTTTTCCAATTCGCATTAAATAACTCTAAAAAAAAAAAAAAAAAAAAAAAAGTTGATATGCGTTAAAACAAAACTTTTCTTTGTAAAATTTGTATTTGTGTTATAAAAGGTGCATGTTTTATCCAATGTTTTTTTTGTTTTTTTTTCCAATTACATTTATTCATTTTAGGTTAAAACATTACATGTTTCATCACCGTTGTAGATGGGGGGGGGAGACAGAACAAAGCAAGCAAAGAGAGGGAGAGCACTGAATTTAGCCAGTCAGAAATAGTTGATTAGCACCTGTCCAACTTCGTCTTGAACTGATCCGTTGTCGGTGCGGTGACAACCTCAAGTTAAAGTCTATTGCATGCTGCCAATATGCGGATGGAAAATGCGGCTTTTCATCGGTTTAGCTGAAATCTCCAATCAAACAGCTTCAGGTCGTGTCTTCTCAGTCCGCATTTGGGTGCCGAAATACAGAAATCCAAGGGAAGTCGTGATCATGTTGGAGGTCATAGGCAAAATTAGGTCAGCCCTCAATCTTTGACATTCTATTTTTGTTGGAGTGAAAGAGGAGGTTATGCAAAATAATTTCTTTGTTTTTGTCCAGAATTCCGCTTATATTTAAAAAAAAAAAAAAAAAAGGGGGCGGGGAATCTGTACCATGTTGAAACAAAAAAAATCATATACCAAAAACTCACGTAAATTGATCAAATTATATATTAGCATTGTCTAAAGATAGCAGTTTCAATCCTACCCAAAAGCAGGCCAGAGGATTAGTTGATCAAAAACATGGTGAGCTGGGGATACAATTACAAGACTCAGCATTCATATCCTGTCATGGTTAATCACCTGAAGAAGGCCAGAGGATGAGTTGGCTGAAATATGAAATCTATGAAGATGAGGATAAGTCTGCAAAAAAAAAAAAAAAAAAAAAAATTGATCAAAGTTATTTTCATAAATAAAATATTTAAGGAATGAATTGGGAATTCATAGGCATTACAACATAACTCTAATTAGTATGAATTATTGTTGAGTTATCTTTTTTTTCTTTTTTTTTTTTTATTGATATTTTTCAAAATTGTAGGCAAGACTCGCATCCTCATAAAATTTTATTTTCTTTAAAAAGTATAACTTGATAAAGCTACATAATTTTTGGAATGTGATATTTTTGTTTCGTCACGGGTATGTACATCAAATTTCTTTGTTTTTAATATAGGGGAAATTCTGAACTAGAAGCATTTTGTTTTGATAAAATTTTAAAAGCTAAATTATTACGTTTAATTTTTCTTGTAACTTTTGTTTGCGTCACATTTTTGTGATTTAAAAAAAAAAAAATAAATAAATTTTTTTTTTTTTTCATAATTTTTGTGTTTATTAATTTTTTATTTAAAAATTTTCCCATCAATTATGCACATTTACTTTTAAATTTTCCCTCACTTTTCATTTCTTTTCAGGAAGATGTAAGGAGCATGCCACTCGTGCAAAAGACGGGAAATCATTTAACGAAGAAGAAACTCTGATAATTACTACAAATCTAAAATGTCACTACCATCATGGAAAGACTGAAATGGAAACGTGTCTTAGCTGCGGGGACAAAAAAACTGCCGACATTCCACCATCTGAAAAGACTACTAAAAAATTACGCTTGATCCGATGGTTAACGAGAAAATTCCACGGTAAAGTAAAACCAGGCAAAACTTTGAATCATGACGCAGATACTCTTTTATCACTTACCGATAGCATGGAATCGTCAACGATGAAGCAGTACATGAGAGCTTGCAGACAAACAAGCGCCAAGAATTTATCAAAGAGCACTAGTGATTTGTGCCGTTCAGATCTGAGAAATTCCCTGAGAAAACAAGAAACGGACCAACACTTAAAATCGCGTTTAGCAAAGTCCGTTATCTTGGATCCGTCTCTCTTGTGCACAAGCACAAAGGAGCTCTCGAAACCAACCTACCTCCCTGTTGGCTACCCTGCCAGCAACCTTAGCCGTCGTTGGCGGTCGTGTATCGGGCTTGAGAACTACACCAGTTCTTCGGACAGTTTTGACCGATCACAGCAAACCATGACTCTAAGTTCTAGAACTCCAACCACGACAAGCCATTCCAAGACGGGCTCAAAGCTAAACATAACTGACCAATGTTTACGAGAGCCTACTGAATCGGACACTCTTTCTATGGGCAGTGGGGTGTCCTCTGACAGTTATTGTAAATTCCGTGACACTTTTGGTTCTGAAAGTAGTCTGAGCATGTGCGATGAATACCGAGGGAACATCGACGAACGTCTATCTCCGATTCTCTCTCGCATTCCGGTTCCGAACTTGTCTCCTGACAGCACCTGCACTTCGGGCTACTTAAAATATCTTTCCGAACAGGATTACAAGGAACAAACAAAACGGTGCTCGTCAACGTCCAACTTTCCGAATCCCAATTTGTTGCTCCCCTGTCCCCTGACCTCTTCCAACTCCTCTGCAAAATACTCCCTCTCTTGCAGTCCGCTCAGCAGCCTGAGTAGCTCAGAGTGCGATTCTGCTATTGACGTTTTCAGTCCTGACGAGGAGTGGCACGATGTAAAACGGACGATACCTTCTTGCAAGTCTCCCTCAAAAATGGACTGTCCCATGAGGTCAGCGGATTTTATGCCCCCTCAAGTCATCATCACAGATTACGACGATTCCATGTGTCAACCGTGTGAAGCAGGATCTGATTTAATGCATTCACTGGATTTCCTTGACTCTAATCTTCGGAAATATTCCTCGAGTTCCATTTGTTCAGACGTATCGGATTATTCCACTATTTCTAGCAGTTCCAATGAAGAACGAACAGAAAAGGTACGCTACTGATTTGTTTTTTGTTTTTAATTCATGTGATACTATCAATCTCTCCAATTTTTATGTTTGCAAATACGCTTCTAATTTTTCTCATTTTCACGCGGGTAATTTTCGATTTTTGTTATTGTAATGAAATTCAAAAACTGAAATATTGAATTTCGAGGGAAACCAATGGTGTCTACTGAATTGTCATGTCACAGTAAGGAACATATCCAAAAGTTATGAAAAACAAGGTAGAAAATTAATCATGAAAATAGTTTTCAAACAATTAGTGTAAATTTAGTTTTGGAGAGAGAGAAAAAAAAAAAAAAACGAAGAGTTCTTTTTGTCATGAAAGGGAGATAAATCTTTTCTTAAAACTGAAAATCTTTGACCAATTTTAACAAAACTTAATTTTTGTTAAAAAATGTCTTCAAAAACTTTTTTCTTTAATTTTCTACCTTATTGTTTTTGTAATTCTTGGATATTTTCATTACTGTGACATGACAATTCAGTAGATACCATTGTTTTCACTTGAAATTCAATATTTCGAATTTCCATATAATAACAATAAGAACCTAATTTTCTTAAAGTTGTCTCCCTTGGCCATTATTGGAATCTGTGCTAGCTAATCCATCATCTCCATAGAGACAGATATATCAAATATATTGTCACCTCACAAGATCCGATGCCTCTGCAGAGTTCAGAATACCTATGGTCAAATCAAAGGAGTTTGTCATTTTAGTTTTTTATTAGTTATTGCTATCGATTAAAACTGATTTACATTTTTTTTTCATAATATGGGTTTCGTCTTCAGATATATCTGTATATATCTAAAAACCGCAGGGCCGAAGTCTGAATAAAATATTAGAATGCATCTTGGTAAAATTTAGTTGTTACACTTTTCGCACCAAGTAAAGAATAGTAAATATATTGAAAACGCACTCAAAAAGAAACCCATTTATTTAAATATCTTTTATTTAAATACATTCGTTTTGTTACTTTAAAAATGTTTTGTAAATATATATTTTTTCTTTTAAATCTTCAAAAGTTTTATAAATATATTTTAAAAAAATCTTGCTTGCGAACATTCAACCATATCTGCTATTTGGTGTGTTTACAAACAAACAACGCCATGTGCTTGTGCCAATGTCAAGGTTGAATAACCATTGTCACTTGAAATGTGTGCCAGTCATCGTCTCCTGCTACAGGGTATCTATTCTTTACTTGGTCCCACTTTTCTATATGTTGAACATTCAATCGTTAGCACGAGCAAAACTTGAATTACTTGACTTCTACACAGTCATGGCTGACAGAACGAGAGCATGCTACCCCCCATGAATTAAATGTTTCCGTTCAAAATTCTGTGTAGATTCCAGAGTTCAATAGATTCTCAAAGATTTACCTGAAGGTCACAGATAACATCAACTCAAACAGTGATTTGAATAATCCAAACATGAATATTATTCTGTGTTTCCATTTATTAAAAATAAAAGGATGTTTTTTTAGGTCTGTGGTTTTAAGTAAAACAAAAACAAAAAAAAAAAAACAGTACTTGCTTAATTGTCATGTTGAAAATGGTAATATATCTAAAAATTCATTAAGTAGAAAATTATTTATAGTTAATGGTAATTTTTACAGAAATTTGCAGGGGAAATTGCATGCAACACCTTAAAGATTGCGAATACAGGGCACATACTTATCCCCCTTTTCGCAACTTTAATGGCCAATGTTTTGTTTTAACTGATAGCGATAGACTTTTTTCTTTATTTTTTTAAACTAAGAACATAATAGCATTTGTTCTACTCTATGAATTTTCATAATTTTTGGATGTATTACTATTTTCGACATGACAACTAAGTAATTAGTTTTTGCTTAAAATCATATATTTAAAAATTCAATCTGTCAACTCTATCTTTACAAGCACAAAAAAAAAAGTTGATTTTATTCTGTTCATAAAGTTCTCTTATCTAATTTTCAAAGTCCGTCTTTGAACTTGTCGGATCAAATTTTAACTTACCAGCATGTCTGACATATGTAAATATTATTTATTTATTATTCATAAATATAACTTAAATTAAATGTAAATATAAATTAAATATTATAAATTAAATATAAATACTGCTTAATTATTACTTATTATTATTTACAAACATAAATGAAATATAAATATTGCTTAATTCAAGCAAGAACTTATTAAATAGATTATCTTGTCATAGATTAGCAGCCAGTCAGAACTAAAATCTTGTTTTTCTGTAAATGTTTAAAAAAAAAAAAAAATCTGTAAGCAAATAAAACTTAGAAACTAAAATGACTGTAATTCCAAGCAACATCAGGTAAGGTAAAACTCGTTTTATATAAAAACTTTTTTTTTTTTTTTTTGGTTTGTTTACCTAAATTATCAATTTGACTGTTTTCTGTGGAAGACTTGGCCATCCTCTGTCCACTTAACACCTTGCCAAGCAATCAAGATTTTACATGGCCAATGAATGGGATAAATCAGACGCTTCAGGTAATGAAGGTAAACCACAACCGATTGTTTGTATCTAGCCGTATAAAATGGACATAAATTCATCCAAATAAAATAAAAGCAATGCAACAATAAAATAATTTCAAGTGAGTGAAAAAAAATAGTTTAAGTGCTTCCACGACATTAACTGGACTTTGGTCTCTGGATCATAGTAACAGACCCAGGTTTCATTTTGTGTAATCAGCCTTTTTCAAAAACTTTGGCTCTTCTTGGTACATCTCCAAATTTATCTTCGCGCACTGTGTTTGTCACTTCTGGAAAAGTGTCGGCAACCTGCGAATCCATCTGGCAAACACCTTATGCATATTGTCATGAATGATAGTTTCCACAGACTCCGTTCTAATCTTGACCTCGTGAGCTATTTCACAAATAATCATTCATCTTCCAAAATGGCAGACTCAGTTTGACTGATACGCTGTCAATGGTAAAAATGGGCAACAAGGTTTGGAAACTGTTTCTACAGATTTCCGGCCATTTTTATGCCAGCGTTCTACACGGGCATCATGCGTTTCTTTCATTTCATCAAAAATCTGGTGTGCATCTTTTCAAATACAAAACTGGATCACTGTGCAACACTCAACAGGCTTCATTTCATACAGGACTTCAAACAGTTGTAAATCGGAAACAACTAAGAGTTATAATTTGACACATAACTCATAGAGATATAAATCATTGCATAAGGAAAATTTCAGCTAGATCAGAAAACTGGAAGTGGATCAGGGACATTACTTATTGAACGACCCTCATAATTGATTTAAAAATAAAGGAACTTTTGATAAATATTGCAAAATTATGATTTTCATAAGGAAAAAGGCAGACGATACTAAGTATGTGATGGGTTTGGTTAGGATTAATAATTTTAGTACGAAAAAAGTGGCTTTCAAATTGTAAATTACATTGACCATTTCCAGGACGAACTTAAAATTCTCAGTCAGTAATCAGAAATGACTTTATTAGTACTGAGATCCTGTGGGTATCCATTCCTTATCTGTACCAAGAAAACATTCTGTGGCATCATTCATTGTCTTCAAAAGATATGATTATAAAATGGGCAACGAATAACAGACGTTAGAAAAATGACTTCACTGATCTTGTCACCTGCGTGTTATGCTACAACCTGTTAGATATCTATTTCTACTATTAATTCGGTGCTTTGACAGATCGATTTTTTTATATATCATTTTAAGTAAAAAACCATATCATTTATATCATTTTAAGTAAAAACCATATCATTTATATCATTTTAAGTAAAAACCATATCATTTATATCATTTTAAGTAAAAACCATATCATTTATATCATTTTAAGTAAAAACCATATCATTTATATCATTTTAAGTAAAAAACCATATCATTTATATCATTTTAAGTAAAAACCATATCATTTATATCATTTTAAGTAAAAACCATATTACGTACTGAATTGTCATGCTGAAAGAAGTAACATATCCCATAATTACGAAAATTCATTGAATAGAAAGTTAAAAGTAATTTTTACAGAAAATTGGGTAAAATTGCATTTTTCTTAGATGTTATAAAGTAGACAGTAAAGAGTTCACACAAGGGGCATAACTCGAAATGAATATTTTAGATTACTTGTTCATGGTTGCACTATGTTTGCCTAAAAACGATAGACTTTTTTTTTTTTTTTTTTTTTTTACTAAAAACGCATTAGCAGTTGTTCTACTTGATGAATTTTCGTAATTTTTGGATATATTACTATTTTGTACATGACAATTATGTAATATTGTTTTTTGCTTAAAACGAATCGATTTGTCGACTATATCTTAACAAGCATCATTAATTCTGTTAATCTGTTTTGCCATTTGACAAAGTAAGTTTTCGTTTTCAGTGCAAGTACACTTAGTTCTGATAGGGCACAGAAATGCAAGACTTCAAAGCTTTTTTTTGTGATCATCTGTATTACATCATCTGTATTACATCATCCAATATGGACCAACGTATAAAATTGAATCTGCAGCTCTGTTTTGCAAGTAGTATAGTCACTTTAGGATTTCTTATTTTATTTGGGAGTGTAATATTTAAACTAGGGTTGCAAACTTAGAAGGTATCATCTCCGATTCCCTCCTGTCATTCACAGATCTCTGACTTGGACTCCTTCCAAAACCTGACTTATTATGACCAACTCTGCTCATAATAATGGATATTTCATCGTTCCTGGAGGAACAATTTTCAATAAGCCATGAACGTGCGTGTAATTGCTTTATTAATAAAACGTATCATGTGACTGTGTTTCTCGCCTCTGCATAACTTCAAGAAATACATGTTTTTTGTTTTCTTGATTTATTGTTTGTTATACATTCCAAACTTCCTTCATACCAGCCACAATTTTCCTCGGCAATCAGTCCGACAAAACAGATTGTTTTGGAACATCAGGCCTTTTGTTTGAATGAACTATTGTTCAGCTCTGTTAGGTGTATCAGAATTTTTGTAGGAATTTTTGACACCCCTAACACGAAACTGCGAATAAAATATAAAAAACTTGTAATTTCTCTGTTAAAAGTGGGTTGTTTATTTTCTTTATGGATTATACTTCCAAAATAAACTATTAAAGTTGCTTTAAAAGTAATAGAAATATTTTTTTTTTTTTTAAACAGTAATGAATTTTACGAACTCAATATTTTTCAATTTTTAAACTTTAAAAATCTATCAATTTTTCTATTCATTCTATTTTTACGATATTTTCAGGGTCAATGTGAAATTTTATGCTCTTTCAAATAAACCGAATATATTTTAGACAAACGTTTTTTTTTTAAATTCACGCCCCCCCCCCATTTTCAAGTGTCTTGTAAAAAGTAAATAATTAATTTTCTCAGCAAAGTTTTATATATCACAAATTGAAGAAAAAAGGTCAATAAATAATATATTCAAATTTAAAACAAAAAAAAGTAGTGTTTTTTAGAAATTTACCCGTAAAGTCCGAAGTTTAAAACCTTTTTTTAAAAAAAAACACGTTTTTTTTTGTTTTTTATTTTTTTTTAATGAAACCTTTCTCCTTGCTCCTTTAATCAAAAAAAAAAAAAAAATAAATTAGGGCTTGAATTACATTTTTCGAGGAGTTATAAGCTTGGAAAGATGGGGTGGAATTATTCACTATTTTTCACGAAATTTCTGACACACAGCTCTGTTCTAGCAGGTGCACTGATGCACCCTTATCGGGAATGCTTATATAGCTATTTTTGTACTCCTCAAAGTCCCTTGCTCAGAAGGAGGGGATGGAGTGGTGCTGGTTTTCCCCTCTTTGACCTTTCCACTGTCAATCGAATCTTTGTTGAAATTTAAAAAAAAAAAAAATCAATGACGGAATTTTTTTCTTTTTCTCGGTTTTCCATCTGGTATTGTTTCGTTTTGGCCAATGAGTTTTAGATCAAATTTTAGTATATCTTTAGTTATTTCCCTTTGATCAATCATTTATTATAAATTTGAGAATTTAACCGTAACTGATCGTTAAAGGGGGGAAAAGTTATCGGTTTCCGGATAATGTCAGGTCATAAGGAAAAAATACGCGCTGTTTTGGGGCCAAACTCTCGACAACTTTTTATACGAGACTAATATCTGAATTGCGAGTAAACGAACTGTTCAAATCAATAAACTAAGAATGGACGCGTAATAATAATGTGGTGGTTTCTATTTTGGTTAACGGATAGCGTCTCTCATGTCAAATTTAAAGCCAGTTCCCACCAAAAGTGAAGACTTATTCGGAAGTTGGAAAGGATCGAAAATAGAATTAAGACAAAAAAAACGTCCATTTTATTTAATGAAATTATATATATATAGATATATATAGGTAATCGTGAAGAAAGAGAGAGCCTGTTTCCTCCGTTCGACTATAGGTGGCGTTACTGTCTGTCCACCCAGTTACGGAAGTACAAAATGTATATAATGCCACCCTTGAAATAAAAATAAATGTTTTTGTTATATTTTAATTTTAAACATGTTTCTTTTTTTTTTGTGCAAACAAATTTAAGTTTTATTTTTTTGCAAACATATTTAAGTTTTATTTTTCCAAACATTTACGTTTTGATGCTTTTTTATTTTTAAACATTTACGTTTTTTTTTTTTTTTTGCAAGCATAAACTAAATGTTTTTGCTATATTTTTCTTTTAAACATATTTATGGGTACAACCGTTTTTCCGCGAGTATTTTTTACGCTCTTATGATAATAAAAAAATCAACGTATTTTCTTTGATCTTTTTTATGGACCCCCCCCCCTTTTTTCTTAATTTTTCTGCACTTATTTTACCTTTTCTGCAAGTATTTATATATATATATATATATATATATATATATATATATATATATATATATTTGAAAAAGGATATTGTAAAACTTGAATCTTACTTGAAACTACTATTAAAAAATAGCGCGGTACCAATAAGTGCATAAGCAAACTTTTCAAAAAGAAAAATATTTCAAAAATATTTAGTTTATGCTTGCAACCCCCCCCCCCCAAAAAAACCGTAAATGTTTTAAAATAAACAAGCAACAACACGTAAATGTTTGGAAAAATAAAACTTAAATATGCTTGCAAAAACAAACAAAAAAAAAACGTAAATATGTTTGAAAAAAAAAAAACAAAACTTAAATATGTTTGCACCCCCCCCCCAAAAAAAACCATGTTTAAAATTAAAATATAACAAAAACATTTATTTTTATTTCAAGGGTGGCATTATATACATTTTGTGCTTCCGTAACTGGGTGGACAGACAGTAACGCCACCTATAGTCAAACGGAGGAAACAGGCTCTCTCTTTCTTCACGATTACCTATATATATATATATATACTCAAACGCACGCATGGGTGTATATAATATATATAACTTTAAAGATTGTCTGTCTGCTTACATACACACATCTATATAAATAGATTTTATAATTAAAATTCGACTTGTATTATTCAAACGTCATATCAAAAGTTATTCCCCTTGGATAACATTTTGATTAGTGAGAAGGAAAACTACAATAAATAAATATAGAAAAATGAAGAAAAAAAAAAATTACATTTATGTTGTGTTCCACGCGATTGTTGACGTCATGCTGTGTTCATTCATTTTTAAATAAAATTCATTAGCTCATTGGAAGGAACGTTAACATTCAGATAAAAAGTAATATATATATATATATATATATATATATATATATATATATATATATATATATATATAGTTATTAGACAGTTTCTTCAGAAGAGGAAATTTTAGACATTTTCTGGAAACCAAATCGTGTGGAGTTTGATTAAAACTAGAATAACGATTAAAGATGCAAGGTTTAATAGTGTATATATAATTCAATCTTCATGAGTAAACATGAAAGTGGTGCAAATTGTTCTGTCAACGAATTTTATAAACCAGCAGAGTATTGTTCAACTGGTTTCTTTATGAAACTCAAAAACTAAAATTCCTGAAATTAATAAATTCTAAACAATTCATAAAAAAGTCAGAATTACTGAATTTCGGTTGAAAAAAAAAATTATATTTTAAAGTAAAAAAATTTACATTATCCTGAATATTTTAATTGTTTTGGTTGCCAATTTTTTGTAAAAAAAAACAATTTAACCAGTGTAAATGCACCTTTCCTTTTCATTTCTGTCCTCCCACTATTGACTTCGGTAAAAAAAAAAAAAAAAAAAAAAAAAAGCATGTGGGGTCTCCGTTCACGAGTGAAAAATTTACTTTACTAATGTTTGTGCAAAATTTCAAAAGTAAAAAAAAATCCAAGAAATGGTTATTGCAAAAAGTGTGAATAAACGGACAAACAATTATGGGGCAATTTCACCCTATAACCCTCACCCTATAAATGTCCCCAGTGTGCAACCAAAATTATCCTGGAAAATATGTTCTGGCAAAAATTTATTTCCACTATGACTAATGTTTGTGCAAAAAAAAATTTGTCTTGGATTTTTTTTTTTTTTTTAATTTTGCACAAATATTAAAGTAAATTTTTCACTCGTGAAGGGAGACCCTGCATGCTCGTTTTTTTTTTGTTTTTCAACGAAGTCAATAGCGGGAGAACAGAAATGAAAAGGTGCATTTACGCTGGTTAAAATGTTTTTTACAAAAAATTGATAAAGTTTGATAATTATAAAATCTCTATATAGATGTGCGTATGTAAGCAGAAAATCTTTAAAGTTATATATATTATATACACCCATGTGTGTGTGTATATATATATATATAATTTCATTAAATAAAATAGACGTTTTTTTGTCTATTAATTCTATTTCCAATCCTTTCCAACTTCCGAATAAGTCTTCACTTCTGGTGGGAACTGGCTGATGTAATCACCATATTTATCATAAATCCGAGTAATTTCCAATCCTTTAGAGTCCATCGTCAGGGATAAATTAATCTAACTGGTTTTGAACAGTTTATAAAAATGTGACAAAGATTGTTATTCAGAAGTTGGAAAGGATCGAAAATAGAATTAATAGACAAAAAACGTCTATTTTATTTAATGAAATATTCCATAGGGGAAAAAAATGTTGCCTATATATATTATATAAAATGAAACTTTTGTAATTTAATAAATTTAAAATTTGACGTGGAATAGTTAAATTGCAAATCAAAAAATTATATGTAAGACAAAGAATACATGTGCAATATTATAACTCCTTATTCTATAGGATTTCGATGTCTACCATCTCTTCAGAGGAGAAAATATTAGCAAATAATTATAATGGTTTATGCCTTATTTGTTAAAACCAGTAAGACATGGAAAAATCACAATTAAAAGTTTTTAAGCATTTAAATATCATAGAATAAGGGGAGTTAATGAAAAGGATATTGGCTTTCACATCCAATTTGCATGGTAAAATCTGATATGAAGGTCTTTGGTATCCATGAAGTAATGGGATCCAATTTTGAGCAATCCAATCAAATTTTTGATTTTAAATTTAACCATTTCACGTCATAAACTTTAAATTTATTGAATTCGGTTTATTTGCTCAATCTTGTATATTGAACAATTTTTATTTAGATGAGATTGTGTTTATAGAATATTACTGCCAATAATATTTTGTAAGACCTATAATCACAGGTTTCCATACCAGGTGAGTTGTTGGATAACTTTATTCTGAAGTGTGTGTGTGTGTGTATATATATATATATATATATATATATATATATATACTAGCAAAAGTACCCATTGTTGACTGGGTTCAAAAACAGCCTACAGAAAATGGGCTCTGATTTATGAAAGTATGATAGGTTATGAAAAGGAAGGGTTGTAAAGAGATAGCTTCGAATTTGAGGGTATCAAAACCAAAGCAAAATATGATTAAAGTAAAAATAAAATAGATAAACCCCATAATTTATTATACCATACCTGTTCATACTGAAACACTTATCACAATATTCTGTGGATTTATATTAAAAAAACCTTGTTAAACTTTGTGACATATTTCCATTCTATGGAGGTTATGTGCGAATGAACACCTCATAATTTTATTATACCATATTTCTTCAAACTGAAACATAATTCTCAAAGTATACTTATGCAGATAGATATGAAGTCTTTATTAAAGTTTGTGCCTATTTCCATTCTATGGAGGCCAGGCGCAAACGCAAACACCCACAATTTTATTATACCATCCTTATTTAAGTTAAAACATACTTATCAAAGTATTCTTATGTACATCTATATCAAAAACACATGTAAACGTTTTTTTTTTTTTTTTTTAAATTTTTAAATTTATTATTTCCATACTTTGTGGACCGGACGCATACGCAGACCCCACAATTTTAATGAATCATCATTATGCCAGATCAAACATACCCATTCCTGTGTCTCGATACATTTTTTATCATTATATGTGATCAGTTTTCTATAATAGTCAACCATATAGGAATCTATTCGTGACCAGACATACACAGACGTTCAGCTTTATATTATAGATATATATATCACATACACACATGCATAAAAATTTTCTTCAAAACTCAAACCTTCTTTCAGCAATTGTAAGAGGAGTGGTCTGATTTAACAAAACGTGCAAAAGAGTTACCTCCCATGAATAGTAATTCATGAATATACAATACAATATACAGTGAGAAGGAACACACACCTGTACACCCGAGATTAGTCTCTCAATAGACATGATCTTTATATTTATAGTCAAAGCGAAGCGGGTGATTCCACCAATGTTTGTCTAGTTTGGCAGATAACACTTCTTCCGTCAGCTGGTTCTACACATTCACGACCTGGGAGAAGTTTGCTCAAATAGACCCAGCTGCTCCCTTCTGATGTCGCTGCTTATCCAAACAGTTTCAAAGGAGGCATCTTGAGACCATCTACGTTGTATTCCTCATGCGAATATTTAAAGATTTATTCAACATTTTTTTTTATTTCAATGTGGATACCATTGTGTGTGACTATATATAATGTGGTCGTTTGTAACTAAAAAAACTATTTAAGTGATTGTTTTGAAATTTTGCTATAGCATTTTAATTGAATACGAGCATGTTTTTTATATGCTTTATATTTGGTGTGTGTGTATATATATATATATATATATATATATGGTGGATTCTCTCATCGAAGACGATGAATGAGGGTTCAGTATGCAATCTTCAGCAGCTCCTAAGCTCTGTGACACCACATGCATGATTGCAATCCTGTAGACGTCTAGCACACACACACACACACACTATATATATATATATATATATATATATATATATATAAAATAGATTCTCTCTATTTTGATGTAGGTTCACACAATTAAGTTGTTCGGAAATCCGCACAAATGTTTTGTTTATAGTGGTGAAAGCTTTGTATAGAACCAAAGACACTTTTTGGTACAACTGTTAACCTCGGTCAATGCAATGACTGTTACAAGACAGAGCAAACAGTAGATCTCGGGAATTTCCTTCTCTTAAATGCATGTTTTAATGAAGACTGAGGGTGCATCTCTACCAGTTGTTTTAAATATGTCCTCAGATATAAACCTGGAAATTTTTACATCCTAGTGCAATACATACAGCTCCTAGTATTCCTAAATGGTCGCTCATCTGATTCTGGCCAGGCTCATCGATGCTCAACTTTGGTGATCTCCTGAGAACCAGTTTGTCAGTTTGATTATACCATGTGTGTAATATATATATATATATATATATATATATATATATATATATATATATATATATATATAAACTGCGTGAATCGCTTTATTGCAGATTAGTAAAATATCAATGTCACAAAAAATAAAAATTGTATAATCAAAGGACTGCTTTAAGGTTAGTTATTTCCACAAATTTTATTCAAATCCATGCAATATCCACACAGTTATGACATTTTATTCTTTATCAAGGAATTTCCACTGTCCATCGCTTTATTGCAAGTCTATTAAAATGTTGTATTAGGGCAAAAATACAATGTCTAATCATGAAAAATTTACTTTTTATTATATTTTTCTGTTAAAGAATAATGAGAAAAAGGTGCTAAGCCTCAAATTAATGAATTATTTATCGCCATATCCACCATTTTCTTTTTCTTTTTTTCTTTTTTTTTTTTAAATAACTTGAAAAAAAACCCTTTTGTCCACCGAAGAAGTCAATTGTTTGATCTGAAAAGGAGTTACGGTTCTGGCGACATCAACTATGTTCCTCCACAGGGCATCATTTGAAGTAAATTGCTCTCCTCCCTCATAAACACCTCTTTTCAATATTGACCAGAGATGTTCAATGGGGTTAAGATCCGGAGAACACGGTGGCCAGCTCATGAGGGTTTCTCCAAAGAAGCCCATAGATTCAAGGAAAGATGCAGTCGCCCTAGCAGAATGGGATTATCATGTATAAAAATCATCTGAAAGCAACATGACAATGGTAGGTCATCTAGCCATGGTGACAAATGTTTATCCAAAAAGGCCGTGTACGCATTGCTGGTAAGAATTACACCCTCTGGAACTCGGCATGGTCCAACCAACTTATCCCCAATGATTCCTGCCCAAAACATGATACCTCCACTTTGTTGGGGATGAACTCTGTAAGGGGTTGGAGTTCCATTCGAGTTCCATCCATTAGGACCGTCAAGAGTAGCACAGGTCCCATCCCTAAATTGGACTTGGAAATCCATTTTCATGTAATTCTGTGCCCAAGCCATTTTTCCCTATGAATGCCTTGGAATAGTTTTGATGTTCTTTGCCATCTTATTCAACAAATTACATCGGGCCTACCTGGATCTTGGAGCGATTCCAGCTCTTGCAAAAATGGAAGCACTGATGCTGTTTGGGTTTCGATTGACTTCCCTGCAAATTTTCCGAATATCACAATGTGAAAGGTTTCTCCTGGTGCTCTTATCCATTGTGGATTTGGTGCTGGATTTGGTGTTGGGATTGTTTACGAATGAAGCTAAAGTTCTTGGATCCCTTACCAGTTCCATAGTTTAATCTTTGAACAATCCTTCTGTGAGTCCAGCAACAATCCTTTCCTTTTCGATAACTGTTAATTGCCCCCCGCCTTTTTTTTTTTTTGTTGCATTTTAAAAGACCTGCAATAAAGCGATGGACAGTATAAATTACTTGATAATTAATAAAATGTCATAACTTTGTGAATATCGCATGGATTTGAATAAAATGTTGGGAAATAACTAACCTTGAAACACTCATTTGATGACACAATTTTTATTTTTTTGTGACGTATATTAAGTAAAATATTAGTATTTTACTAATTTGCAATAAAGCGATTGACACAGTTTATATATGTATTTATATCTAATATATAAAAGGTCTGTCTCCATATTTTCAAACTCCATCTCCTCTGAAACTAAAAGTCGCAGAGTGGCACTAAGGGCCTCAAATGATCGGATTCTTTACAGACCGTTTTTTTTTTTTTTTTTTTTTTTTTTTTTTTTTAGGAGTCTTTAGCTGGTTAAAATTGCTTTTAAAGAGTCAAAATTGAAAAACTCGTTATACATTTTTTTACATTCATCTTAGTTAATTTTTAATCATTTCATATGCGTGTCACATTGGTGCAGTGGTAACGTCACCAGCTTTGAATGCTAGTTTTGCTTTTGGTTTCGATTCTAGCTGATGGCACCCAAATACTTTTTTCATTTTTGAAATCACGATTCTATATTGATATATACAAAATCTGGACAAATTAGAATATCATATTTAAGTATATTTTACACCCGGGCAAAGCCTCCCTCCTTGCTAGTATGTATGTGTGTGTCTGTCTGTATATATATATATATATATATATATATATATATATATATTAGTGATGGGACGATTTCAGTATTTTTCTTGATTCGATACAATTACAGATTCCGATCCTTAATTCCTGATTTTGATACAATCATCGATTCTGATTCCAATTCTTCATAAATTTCTAAATATTTTACTATAGTTGTTATTTTCTCCCCTGATTCTTGTAAAAACCACCTGTTAGATGTGCAGATATTTTCTCTAACATAAAAATGTCACTTGTGAGAGACCGTCTATAGATTTTAGTTTTTACTGATAAATCAATATTTATTTTATCATTACTACTAGCAGTGGAAGATTTTGTCTTAAACAAAATCAAATAAATATACAATTAAAAGAATCGTTCTTGGCATCGGAAAATAGTCACAAATTTTACCGATTCCGATACCCAAAGTTATATATATAAGTGAAATTGTGTGTGTGTGTACATTTTCCTATCAAATAAGTCTGTCAATTTTCGGTCTACAGACTCTAGATTTGACGTATGGGATATTGAGATTTGGAAAAATCTTTTTTAATCTGTTTTCAGCCAGAAATTTGGCTGTCAAAGTTCAACGATTTGACCTTTGAAAACTCTACCAAACTCCTCCGCCAATTTTGGGTCTAAACACTTGAAATTTTAGATGTAGGTTACTTGGATATGGATCAAACTTTTTAATTTGATTTGAGCCGAAAACAAATGTTAAGGGGTCAAAATTGGGATCAAAGTTAAAAAATATTTACCTCTGTGGTCTCTACCAAATTACTCAGCCAATTTTTGGTTTAAATATTTGTAAATTTTTACATAAAGGGTATTCAGACATGCTGCAAGCTTTTTAATCAATTTTTTTGGGAAATCTGGCTGCCAAGAGGTCAAAGTTGAAAGAGTTGATCTTTGCAGACTCTACCAAATTCCTCCGCCAATTTTGGGTCTAAACACTTGAAATTTTAGATGTAGGTTACCTGGACAGGAGTCAAACTTTTTAATAATGTGTGCACATAAAGTTATAAACAGTACATAGAGCCCGAGTAAAGTCAAGAAAAGTATATATATATATATTTTTTTTTTAAATTTATTTTATTTACATTATCAAGTGTCTATTTATTATGCACCCAGAACGGAAATAATAGCTTTAACACAAAATCGACCATATCTCGACTATTTGGCTATAGATTTTAAGTAAAAGTTCACAGAAATATTGACTTATGATGCTAATAAAAATGTGTGAAATTTAAAAGAAATTTTTATTTTAGTTTTTCAGAAATCAAAATTGTAAATTTTACATAATTTTACTGAACGGCAGTAATGGCTTTGTAATTGAAAGCAACAAATATTTACAATTTTATATTACCTAAGGAGTGAAATTAAACGACAGAAATGAGAAAGATATGTATTAAGCAAGAAATTTTTCATTAAAAGTTTACAATTAGTGAATGTCTTATTTGCCAACATGACCATCATGGCGTTTAGTAACTTTAATAATCCTAGAATCCATCAAACTAGTTTATTTATTGTAGAAGGTAAAACTGTCCTTGCTGCAGCGGCAACGGCACCCCACAAGGCATCTTTTGAAATGTACTGCTTTCCATCTATATAAATGTCTCTTTTGAGAAGAGCCCAAATATTTTCAAATGGGTTTTACATTTTGAGAGCACAGTGGCCATACCATTTAGTTTCTCTCCATGGAACCCTAAAAAAGCCAAAAATTCTGTGGTAGCACGAATAGAGTGGAAAGTTGTTATGCATGAAAATAAAGTTTTGTTTTTTTTTTTCAGCAAGGAAAATGATGTTGTGGATCCAAGGCATCCTTTAACATGTCACAATATGATGCAGATGTAATTTTCATGCTATCAGCTGACAAAACCTACAAGTCTGATGCCAACCAATATCATAATGCCTTCTCCCTGTTGTTGGTGCCTTAAATGCTGATAACGCTCAGAAAGCACCCAGCCCTTATTGCAACCATCAGGTCCATCAAGGGTTGTCTAAGTCTCGTCAGCGAAAAGAATGTTATTAATGTTGATCTTCATGTATTTCTGCCGATTCCATCTTCAAAATTTTGTATTAGGGTCAAAGGAGACAATTTCAGAGGGCACTTGACAGAAGCAATGGAGTGAATATCATTTCTTGTGGTTTTAGGCAATTCATGAAGCCCAGTGGTGGTGAAAATTGATTTACTTGTTTGCCCTGGTTTTTTACGTTGCTGACAGACCACATTTCTCCTATCTGTATCTGTAAGAGTCCTTGAACGCCCAGCATTTGATCAGTTTTTTTTTTTTTTTCATGTTGAAGGGTCCTTCAGGAATTCTCATTGTGTCAATATGACTTATTTTCTTGGCAATAACATCAGGAGAGATGCCTTTTCTCCTTGCTAGTTATAGCTTTCCATGTCCCATTGTAGCGAAATATTCAAGAAGCTATTATTGTCATTCATCTGAAAAATAGAAAAAATATATAAATCGGCAATGAAGAGACACAGCAAAATGTAAACAAACCCAAGTGTTGCAATAATATATCACAATTTCCCTTAAAGTTTCATGAAAATTTGTGCATGCAAAAATGAGATATGGTTAATTTTATAATAAAACTATTCCATTCTGAGTGTATATATTCAGTTTAACGTTCATTTTTTACATACTGGTATGTGTTAAACGGTTTTAATAAATTCACTTTTAAAGTAGCCTATCTCTGGCCAGGTCATAATTTATCTCTTTTTCTAAGATCCATTTTTATCAATTCATCCCATGTTTTCCTTTCCATAAAACTATCTTAATACATCAAGTTTTATTTTCATCCAAAGTTTTATTTTCATCCAAAGTTTTATTTTCACCCAAAGTTTTATTTTCACCCAAAGTTTTATTTTCATCCAAAGTTTTATTTTCATCCAAAGTTTTATTTTCACCCAAAGTTTTATTTTCACCCAAAGTTTTATTTTCATCCAAAGTTTTATTTTCACCCAAAGTTTTATTTTCACCCAAAGTTTTATTTTCATCCAAAGTTTTATTTTCATCCAAAGTTTTATTTTCATCCAAAGTTTTATTTTCACCCAAAGTTTTATTTTCACCCAAAGTTTTATTTTCATCCAAAGTTTTATTTTCACCCAAAGTTTTATTCGCTGATTATTTTCAATCCTCTCATGCTATATTATTAAAACAAATCCTTCATCACCTTGTAGATTATAAACTTCTTTCTGACCAACATTATCGATTTAGGCAAGCCCAGTCTATTACAGATATCCTAACTGTAATCTCTGAATATATATACCATGAACTGGATAAGGCGGGGGAGGCTATGGCAGTAGCTTTAGATACATCTAGGGCCTTTGACAGGTTATGGCAGGAAGGTCTTCTCTTGAAAATTAAATCATATGGTATAACTGGATGAATACTTGATACGATCAAATCCTTCTTAGATAAAAGAAAAAAATCAGGTTGTTCTCTATGGTTGTCTGTCATAACAACACTATAAATGTGGGTCTGCTTACAAGGGTCGGTCATGGGACCTTTATTATTCCTGATATTCATAAGTGACCTTCCTGATGAAATTGCCTCTGAGATGGGTATATTTGTTGCTGACACTCTATACTCTATAACACTCTGTAACAGACAGGAGAGGAAAATGAATGAACACATTTCTAAGGCAATGGCTGAAACCTTAGAGGAAGACCTCTAGTCTGTAATGGAATGGAGACGTAAATGGATGGTAATATTAAAATGCTGCTAAGACTAAGCTTTTTTTTTTTTTTTTTTTTTTTTTTTTTTTAACAATTACAAGAAACCTTTTCAATCCCTGATTGCCATAACTAATAATACACTACCTGAAAGCTCTCCGTTCAAACTCCTTATCTTAACATTCACAGGCAACATGAATTTGAACAAATGTATTGAGGACACTGCCAAGGCTGATGCAAAGAAAGTGGGGTCTTTGCCATGCTGGAGGGTTGCTCACACCAGAGAGTATCCAATATCTCTAAAAGGCCACCATTTGCCCATGCATGGAGTATTTCTGCTGTATCTGGGCTGCTACTAGTGTCTTGCTCTTAGACAGGGTCCAAACAAGAGTGTCCAATCTAATAGGTCCCGCACTGTCAACCAAACTCCAACCTCTGTCTCATCACTGAAATGTTATGTCCCTGTGCCTGTTTTAAAAGTATTTAATAGATCCTTCAACGAACTCGAGGCAATTGTACCCCCTCGACATAAATACCACACCTACACTATAGTGATCCATAGATGCAAAAAGGCCTTCTACTGTAATAGTTTCTTCTCTTGAGCTGCTAGACTTCAGAATCCCCTCCCAGTTTCCTGCTTCTTTGATTGTACTGATATGCAGAAATTTAAATGTAATGTAAATAGACATCTTGCTGCTAAACTCTTTACATAGTGTCCCTGTACATTTAGTCCCAAATAGTAGCTCCTTGTGTCCAAGCGGCACTGTGCCTTGTTTTGTGGTGAAATAACTATAAAAAAAAATATCTGAAATGCCTGCTGTTTTCCGGCTACAGCTGAAAATAAGTGATTACTTCAGTGGGAGTGAGGAAACTATAGAGGACAAATGAAAAAGGGAGAAATTGGGTCTTTAGATGTGAGGTGACCTCAAAGATAAATGCCATTGGGGCAGGTCCAATCTGACCCAGAGCAGTGGTAATACCTGTCAGGAGTACTTCATGGATTAGATAGCACGTATCGGTTACACACCATTTGTTTAGCAAATTTTAATGTATCGACAACCAAGATTCTCTCTTTTCATTACAATCGCTCTGATCTTCATCTGACCCCAATTGAAATGAATGGCTCTCGTCTTGAGGAAGCTCCATATCTTGATAAGCTTATGAGACTGACTGCTCAACTCCCTACATAATTTTCCTGTAGATATGGTCCCAAATAGTAACCCCTTGCGTCCGAGTGGCAATATGCCTTGTTTGGGCGGGGGGGGGGGGTGAAATAACGTATAAAAAAAAAAAAATTGTTATTCACTCAACAATCCAGGTATCTCATTCAATCTTATCTGAAAGTGGCTTTTGAGCTTGTTATCAGCGACTAAATTTTTAGAAAAAAAAAAAAAAATCTGTAACAATTTTTTTTTTAATTCAAAAAAATATTTGTATTTTTACAAATAAGTTAAAGATTTTATACGAAAAATTGTTTTGAAATCAAGCCTTAGCGGCATTTCTTAGTATTGTGCGGTGTTGACGTTAATAGCAAAAGATTTCCACCTCATCACTTCTGAAGAATTCTTTGATCGCACAGATATTTTTGTTTTTCCTTAAAAAAAAAAAACATTTAACCTTACCAATAAATAGAAGCTTGTAAAACTTGTTTTGCAGGCAAAACTACAATAATTATTTTTATTATTTTTATTATTTTTATTATTATAGTCGAACATGTTTTGTTGCTTTTATTTCTCACCATGGGTATCTCGTTAAAAGCACTTAATGTGACATGTAAACATATATATAAAAAATTTTTTTGATGTAAAAATTTTTTCAAAACAAATCTTATACAACTATAATTTTAAGCCATAAAAAGCGGACAAAAATTATGACCTTTTTAGTACTTTATGCCAAATTGATGGTTGAATGTGGTTAAACTTGTGCTCATTTTTGCATTAAACCCTATCCCATTATTGCATTAATCCCTATTAATCCTTAACTGTGCATTGGATACCATAGCACTTAGTTCGTTGCACTTTACAAAGATCCATACAAAATTCTAACCAGATCGGGCTAGTAGTTTTCAAAAAAAAAAAAAAAAAGAACAGACAAACAAGTATACATAAAATAATCTTTTTAATGTAAACATTTTTAAAAACAAATCTAATATGAAATTTAGTTGACTGGATTTTCCGAATTCGAATATATACAGCTTCTGTTCTAAAATATCAATATTTAATTCTGAATAGCCATTCCTTTTTTTTTTTTTTTTTTTTTTTAAAACGTTAGTCCATGTTATTAACAAGAAAAAAGTAGGACCCCCCCCCCCCCCGCTCAATCAATCTTCTTTTAACGAGGAGACGAGGTTGGCGATGATGCCTAGGAGACCAGCTGAAGATGTTACACAATATCAAAGCCGACGTCAAACATAGCTCCAATCTGCAAGGCTACGGTGTTTACCGCTGGTTCCAGGATTGGCTGACCATCACTATCTTGGCTGCTGCAGACCGTCGTAATTGATCTACAATCATCTTGGATGGTCTGTGTTCTACTGGAGGAATCGGCTTCCATCCTCTTGGATGAATGTTGCTTAAACAATAGCAAACCCATAAAAACGCTTAACATTTATTAAAGCTTAACTTTTTTATATAACCAACAGCATGTGAGAAAATATCAGCAGGAGCTGTAGGATAGCTGTCTTGCACAGATATTAGCAGCAGTAGCCGAAAAAACATGCAAATTGGGAAGTATGCACAGGTATGCGTCAAAATAAAAAAAAAATACTCCATGTGGTCAGGCAGGAGAAGCAAAGTATGTGCCGGAGAAAATGGATGTGTGGCCCTGTGATGGCGGTGAGACTTAAGCTGGTGTTGAGACTGCAGGGTTTTGTTAATCTTATGGCCGACAGAATGAATAGTTAAAAAAAAAAAAATTAAAAAAAAGCATTGTTTGGAAAGTAACCGTAATAAATGCCTTTTTTATAAAATAGAAAAAAACAAAAACAAATTGGATTTATTTATTTTTGTTTATTTGTAGCTGCGGCGATACCCATGGTATATGCATGTTTTATATTTGGATTTTTTGGAGTACTGTTCTCATCTTGAGTGTTATTTTCACAACGTTTCAGTTGATGTAACCTTTAACCTTCTTCAGGTGCATCTTGTCAAAATCTTGAATCTTCATAGAATTTCAAATAGAACGCTTTATTAAATCCACAAGGGTAGCATGTTCTCCTTCCATCGGCCATGACTGAGTAGAAGTCCTAAGTAATTCACAATTGTATTTTGAGTGACGCTCACACTGAGGATCGAACCTTCAACCTCCAGAAAGGTGTAACTGAATTTTACCAAGTACTTTATCCACTATGCCATGAATTCTTGTAGGCAATTCTAGTATGGATTTCACTTAAGATTTCTACCCAGTCGTGGCTGATGGAACGAGAGCATGCTAGCCTCGTCGATTAAAATTCCGTTTGAAATTCCGTGCAGATTTTCATATTCGATTAAAACTTTGTGAAATTAACATTTAAGATGAGAACATTTGTCCGAAGAATTTTTTTTCTTTCTTTATTTTATTTTGTAATCCATGGTCATAAAAACGTTAGCAAAAGACAGAGTTTACTATGCTAATTAGGAAATGTATAAAACTTACGAACATCTCAATAGTTAGAAAATACAGAACTTAAAAAATGTGACAGTGATAGATGTTCATTCACACAATTCTGAGGCAGCACGTTCAGGATTGCAGAACACAATGAGAAAGGAGATTGCTGATACATCTTTGAACAAACACTGGTGTGATTATGTAGAGGGTCTAATGTGAATGTATATCATCACAGTTTGGTCTGTTCAGCTGCAGCACAGGATATTTAAGCATTGCGATGGGTCAAGAACCTGTAAGCAACAGAAGCAACTGTTACATTCCGTAGATAGCAGATCTAATCGAAACAGATCATATGCTCCGAGGAAACAGGGTTGTGGAAGGGAATATGTACTATGTATCTGTTTTGATGGTCAGAATAATATGAATAATTAATTTTGATTTTAAAAAATTCAGAAGTATGTGTATACTTCGTATGATAGTGGATCTGACTAAACATCTTTGGGTCATATTTTTGATCTCTGGTTTTGTCGTATGCAAATTTTTAATTTTTTTAGTTAGTTGCTTTTTAGTTAGTTGCTACATTTTCTCGTTTACTTGACACAAAATCTTGTATTTTTCCAAAATGCGATTCAACTCTTCTGTTAGAAGAATTGATAAAAACGATACAAAAGAAAACAAAATTCAACAAAAGATGAACATTTAATTTGATTGGATGCTGCACATCTGCTTATGAGATTTCCCCTCTTGTTATTAATCAATGCGTTAATGAATATCGTATTTGGAGAGGGCGTGGCTCAGGCAAAAGATGATGAAATGCTTGCAGGCACTACTATAAATCGGCAAGCAGTTCAATATTTGACTAGCAGGCCACCCGACGTTGCTCGGTCATAAGCTACGCTTAAACGATGTTTTACTTAATACACATTACGTATTTATTGTTGTAGAGACAATTTTCTGTATTACTTGTTTTAAACGGACTATTGTTCTCATCTTGAGTGTTGTGCAACATTTTGGTCGGGGTAGCCTTCAACCTTCGTAAGGCATGTTGGTTGCCATCTTTGTCGAAGACTACATCGAGCGAAACGTTGCACAAATAAAACTCAAGATGAGATCAATAGTCCAATCAAAGCAAGTAATACAATCAGCCCTCATCTAAAAAAAATTCAGAACTTCAAGACAATTCTCTATCGATTATTATATTGAACCTGCTACATAGTAGTGAGATCAAAACTAAAAACATTTGACTTGAGTATCATCAGCTAGAACCAAAACCAAAACGTACAACTTTCTACCCTCATTCTTTAGCCTCTGAGCCATGATCACACACGCACACAAACACATATATATATGTGTGTGTGTTTGTGTGTGTGAAAATGTCTCCGTGTTTGTGTATATTTCCCTACCAAATTACTCTGTCAATTTTCGGTCTACAGACTCGAGGTTTGTCATAAGAGGTATTGAGATTTGGGAAAATCTTTTTAATCAGATTTCAGCCAAAAATTTGGCTGCCAAGGGGTTAAAGTTCAACGATTTGAGCTTTGAAAACTCTACCAAACTCCTCCACCAATTTTGGGTCTAAACACTTGAAATTTTAAATGTAGGTTACTTGGACATGGATCAAACTTTTTAATTGGATTTGAGTCCACAAAAAATGTTAAGGGGTCAAAATTGGGGGTCAAAGTTTAAAAAAAGAAAAAAAAAAAAATGACCGCAGTGGTCTCTACCAAATTACTCGGCCAATTCCTGGTCTAAATATTTGAAATTTTACATAAAGTGTATTCCGAGATAGGGTAAGCTTTTTAATCGATTTGGGTACAAAAATATGAGCTGCCAAGAGGTCAAAGTTCAAAAGATAGTAAACTACTCGGCCAATTTTGGGTCTAAACATTTAAAATTTATGCATAACAGGTATTCAGACATGCAGCAAGCATTTTAATCAGTTTGGGGGCGAAAATTTGGCTGGCAAAAGGTCACACTTGAAAAAGTTGACTTTTGCAGATTCTACCAAATTCCTCCGCCAATTATGGGTCTAAAGACTTGAAATTTTAGATGTAGGTAACTTGGACATGGTTAAAACTTTGTATTTTGATTTGAGACTAAAATAATAAATGTTAAGGAGTCAAAATTAAAAAAAAAAAAAAAGAATTTTTTACCTCTGCAGTCTCTACGAAATTACTCGGACAAATTTTGGTTGAAACATTTGAAATATTACATAAAGTGTATTTCACATGTAGGACAAGTTATGAACAGTAAGCCGGGCTGAACTGCTAATATATATATATATATATATATATATATTAGATATATATATATATATATATTTTATTTCTTTATTTTTTTTTTTTTTTTTACTACCTACAGACACTCATGTTTAATCCTTTAAGGAATCATAAGTTCAGGGAATCACGATTAATGCTTTCAGGAGATTTAAACCGTGTGTGTGTGTGTGTGTGTGTGTGTGTGAGTGAGATATATATATATATATATATATATATATATATATCGATCGATCCCTTTTTTTTTTAAAGGATGGAATCACCTGATCGTTGGAGATAAAATTCAACCAAAGATGCTGGACGGTCCAGAGTTTAAGATACTAGTTCCAAAAGCAAACGGTCTGAGGAAAAATTCTGTTAGAGTAGAATGTTTTCCAGCATTTGGGGAATCTCTATATTGATGTTATTGTCTTTTCCTTTTCAAAACTCAATCATGTTCTACAAAAATAAAAAAAATAAACGAACAAAAAGTTTTCTTCTGCAAAACATCGTGAATAAATATTTGAAGATATAAAGAATTCGAAATACAAAAATTTTTCCCCAAAATTACTGGATTCGGCAAAAGAATTAATATGCCATAAAACAAAACCAACCAAACTAAGTGGTGAGTTGTGCAGCCAGATATTTGTTCACAATACATTTAAATTTTTGCATGTTGGCACAACCATAGGAAACGGGGAGCAGAGGGACTTTGAAAACAAACAGTTTGAGGGGAAAATGATAAAATAGAATGTTTTCCAGCGTCTGGTGACCTCCACAGAGTGCAGAGGCGGGAAGTTGGCTGAAGAAAACCTGGAGTATTATCACCATATTTGGGCTGGTGCACCAACCACTAATCTCTCTCTCTCGCACCATCTTCTAAACTCCAGCCTCTGCCCCATCTCTGCAATGTTGCATCCCTGTACTTGTACAAAATGTGTTCTTGTGAACTAAAAGATGTTTGGTTATTTAATTCCGATTTCCGTCATGCAAATTATTTAAAGTTGAAAGAACACAGAATGCCAACTCAGTTTTTGTTTTTTGTTTTTTTTACTCGCGTTCACCCCCAAATAAGGCGCAGTGTCACTTGAACGTAAGAGACTATGGTTTTGAACCATGCCTAGATTACCATTTAGAAGATGTTAATTTACATTACATTTAAACTTCTGCATGTCAGTACAATGAGGAAAACAGGAGTCTAGCTCTTCGAGGGAAAAACTATTAGAGTAGAAAGCTTTCTGACATTTAAGGGACCTCCACAGTGAAGGGGTGTGATTTTGTTGCTAAACGGGTTTGTTGGGGATAGGAATGAGCTCTGCCAGCGCCATATGGACCTAGCAGAGATCAGGTCTCATTGTCTGAGCTGACCCGTGCATTGAAGTCCCCATGAATCACCAACCCCTCAACAGCTGGCAAACCAGTGATAACAGATCTAAGTGTATGATAAAAAAAAGTAATATCGTCTTCAGACGAAGTGAGAGTCGGCGCATAGAAAGAACATTCATGTAACGGCCAGCAGCAGGGGTATTCCCAATCTTCTTGCACGATCATTTATGTCAACTGGCTCCCCGATCTTGTCAATTAAGGAGTTCTTAACTGCAAAGCTCACACCAGCCTGACGCCTCTTTTTCAGATCTACCAGACCAGAAGATCGTGTAGCCCGACTCACGCTCAATCAGTTGATCCTCACCTGCGAAACGTGTCTCAGAGTGCAGCAATGTCTACATTGTATCTTTGCAATTCTTTAGCCAAAATTGCAGTCTTCCGTTCTAGTCTTTTACCATTATCAATAAGTGTTCTCACATTCCAGCAACAGAGCTGGAATGGGTGTCGTTTAGCATAATATCTTCTGCTCCTGCTAATATGGACAGCCATCAGCTGCGGATTGCTGACCAACAGGTCAAAGCCAGCTTTAAGACACATTTTCCTCTCCTTTTTGTTACAGAGTGTTATAGAGTATAGGGTGTCAGCAACAAATATATCCATCTCTGAGACAATTTCATCAGGGTGGTCATTTATGAACGTCAGAAATAATAAAGGTCCTAGGACCCTTGTGGCAGCCCCACATTTATAGTGTTATTTTGACATACGGCCACCAAGAACGACCTGGATTTTTCTCTTGTCTAAGGATTTGATTATATTCATCCATGTGATTTAATTTTCAAAAGAAGACTTTTCTGCCATAAGCTGTCAAAGACGTTGGATATATCTAGAGCTACTGCCCTAGCCTCCCCTGTCTTACCCAGTGCATAGTATATATAGTATATACACAATGCCTACGAATTCCCATTAATCGCTTTAAAATGGTTTTGTTTATAAAAGTCAAACTACTTGATCAATTTTATGTTATTTTTGGAATATATTTTCGTTTCGTCACGGTTACATCAAAAAGATTTTTCTTTGTGTGTATGGTGGGGAGGTCTGGCCAGGGACCAACATCCGTCCTGGGCGTTTGTTCCGATACAAGCGCTAGAAGTTGTACAATAGTTTCAAAATGGCGAAACCAGTGCAAAAGTGCCCCCCCCCCCCGCCTTCTTTTCAATGTGAAACGAAGATGAATCCGTGGGGTTGAGGAGTGGTGAGAGTGGGGATAGTAAATTACAGAAAACTCAGTCAGTGAAAGAAAAATAAAATCGCATCCACAAAATCTGGCCAGACCCCCCCCCTCCTAAATAAAGACGGAGGGGAAAAAAATGACAATTTATCGCCATCCTTTCTCTTTCCGCCATCAACACTTAATAATTACATACAGCAAAAGGCCATTTTATGATATACTTCTTTTGAAAGTGAATCGTTGGCCTATTTTTTTTTTCCTTCTACGATAAATACTATCATCTAATGTTGCATAATCCGAAAAATTGTTGCCGATTTTAAAAGCTAAAAAAGGAAACAAATCAGTTTTTTAGATTGGTGGCAACAATTTTTGGTACTTATGTAACGTAGTCGTTACAAACAAATAAAGGAAATAAATAAAAATCCGGGTCAGCATTTTTTTTTTTTTTTTAACAAAAGCATGTATTACAATTACTCTCCCGTCTCGACCACACTTTAAGGCTCTCGCTACCCCATGTCCATCTAGCCTGGTTAGTGTTTCTCCTTCCTCTGACCACATGTCGGCCACATCCATTTTTTTTTCTCGTGACCACGTGGTGCATTTTTCTCCTTTCTTTCCTTTTTCTTTTCACACACACACTTCCTAATTTGCATATGTGCGTCTTTCACCTGCTGCTGCTAATCTCTTTGCCAGCCAGCCATCCTTCTCTGCTGCTGGTATTTTCCCATGCGCTCATATGCACTGCGTTACATTTAGAATTCAACCTAAAAAAAAAATCAGGTGTTGCATCATCTGAAAAATTGCTGCCGGTTTTAAAAGCTAAAAATGAAACAAATCGTTAAATTGGTGGGAACAATTTTGGTTTCTTATTTAGAATTTAACGAAACAAAAAAAAGCTACAAAAGAATCTGTATGATGTACGTACTCATCAGGAAACAAAAAAAATTATATTCCAAAATTCATGCAAATTGATCAAGTAGTTTTATCGTTATAAAGAAAGTCAATTTTTAATGATTTAAACAGATTAATGTGAAATCGTTAGCATTACAAGGCTGATCTCAAGTTTGAATTATTGAGGACTCCTCTACCCTTGTTTCTATTTTCAAGATGGGGATGAGATAATCTCTTTTTGCTTACTCGTAAGATTTATTTTTAACTAAAAAAAAAAATCAATTTGTAATACGCACTAGGGAGTGCCGTCAGTCTCTCTCTCTCTTTGGTGGAACGTGCACATGAGCATAAATATGTGCACCAACCCTAAGTCCCAGTGGCTACACTTTTAATTTCGTCTAGTGATAAACCCTTTCAAAATGTAACCGGACACTCATTGGTCACTGAAATTTACCGCTTTAATGTCCTAAGGATCATGCACTAAATATGCATGACCCCGAGTTCATGTGGCAATACACTAAACTAACAAAAAAAAAACTTAGTTTCAATTCTTTTTCAGTATAAACAGGTGGTCAATTTGGCAGACAAGCCTCGTTAGGTCCTACTCATCTTCATTTATCAACCACACATAACTGCCTGACTCACCAAGTTTGCCCAGCAATGCAAACTAGTGTCGCCCAACACCAGAATAGCATTAGAAATTCACAGTACTTTTGGAATATGACATCTTCGTTCTGTGATGGGTATGTACATCAGATTTTTCTGTATTTTTGTGTTTTACTTTGGTTGAATTCTAAATAAGAACCCAAATGTGTGTATCCGTTTGTGTTGGGACGATTGATCAGAATCGGAAAAATTGGAACTTTTTGGGGGTATCAGAATCAGAAAAAAAAAAATGGTTTATTTTCCGATCCCCAAAACGATTCCTTTAATTCTTTTTTGATTTTTACTTTTAACTCATTTTCCCAAACTTAACGTGTTCAACACCGTCTGCCACCATTTGTATTTTTCAAATATACTGATAAAGGCTACATGTTTTCAGACCGATTAAACATTTTACACTAAATAAAAACACTAAAATCTTATTCAGTTAGGTAGAAAAGTAGGTTATCTTGCCTTTGATAACATTTGTTATATCTATTTTTCAACGACTTTTTCATTTCTGTGTTTAGTAATACAAACCCGTTTTATTTAGTGTAACGTTTAGTCGGCTCGAAAAACAGTGTTCATCAGTGTATTTGTAAAAATACAAATGGTGGCAGACACTGTTAAGTTTGGGAAAATGATTTAAAACTAAAAAACTATATAAAATATATTCAGAAACCCACCAAATATGTCAGCCTATGTCACGATAACATATAATCAGTGGGTGTCTGACACTGTTTTGTATAGTTTTTTTAGCTTTTAACTGATTTTCCCAAAGTTAACGTAGTCAACAGAGTTTGCGACCATTCGTCTTTTTCAAATACATCTATAAACACTAAGTTTTTCGAGCCGATTAAACATTTTACATTAAATAAAAACACTCCAAAATTATCCAGTTAGGTAGAAACGTAATTTAGTTTGCTTTACCTTTGCTTTCATTTATTCATTTTTGGACAACTTTTTCGAATTTGTGTATAGTAACCCCCCTTACCCAAATATTAATTAATAACTCACATTTTTGAACACAATGATAAAAAAAAACTCTATTTAGCGTTTCAACGATTTAGCAACGTTCAGCTTAATCCACTGAATGTTGGTTGAATAAGCCATGATTGATGGTAACTCCCGAGGATCCGGATCCAATTCTGCAAGAGTACCATTCTTTTTTTTTTTTTTTTTCATTTTCGCCTTTTTTTTACTTTTTGAGGTGGATTGCTGTACTAAGAATATAAGAAACATGCATTTTCTCTTTTTATTAGAATTTTCCATTACACCAAATTGAGCCACAGCAACGCATGGCAGGGTACAGCTAGTGAAGGCAGAAAGCCATGTAGAAAACCTGAATATTTCAGCTCCAAAGCCAACAGGGTAAACCATTTTAGAAATGGCCTTTTCCCTGATGACTGAAGAACTGATGTCCTTTGCAGTCCTTGGGGGTCCACCCTCCAGGGTCATTGCCTCCCATAAAGTCCTGGATATAACCTTAAACTATATCTGATTGTGAGGCCCCAGCTTGCGGGCTTTGGGGAGTGTGGAGCCACCCTTTAATTGCCGTTGCTCCCAGGTCCACTCTGACTCGGAGTGGTAGTACCTGTTAGGGTCCCAACTATGGGTTAAATAGAAAAGGACTTGAAAAAAAAAAGTATATTCTATTAAAAAAAATTTTCTTCAAAATAACTCGATTCGGCATTAAATAACCTGAAAAGGGTTGATATGCTGTAAAACAACCAACCAACCCATCTTTAAGGTGGGGTAAGTTTATTGATTACCATCTAAGGCGTCCTTACCGAAGAATACCTACAGGGCTGCCCAGGAAATTTAATAGACCAAAGTGCTTCTCCTTCAGGCGCACTGGCTTGATTTCCCCCCCCCCCATTTGCCACCTTCTGGCCTTGTGTCAAAACTTCCTGCAGTGGGAAGTAAATAACACTGGGATGTTGAAGAGATGTGAAATGTGAATAAAAAATGCATTGACAGAAACAGCATTTAAATTATAAGTCTTTTTGTATATCTATATTTCAAAATATCAGTAAATACAGAATTGTTAAATATAATCAGGATGGTATAATGTCTGTAATTTCGAGAACAAACCTCTTTTTCAATAAAGAAAACCAAAATATTTGTTCTGTTTTTATGCCATACTTTGAATTGTTTTCCTTTTTTGAAAAAGACAGGTATACTTGGATAGGGTTAAAAAAATAGTTTCCAATCTAATAGGTCCTGTTTTGTTAACTAGGTTCCAACTCCTATCCCATTGGCGCAATGTTGCATCTCTTTGCCTGTTTTACAAGTATTTTAATGGAATGTGCTCTGAACTAATTGCACTTGTGCCTCCTCCGCATACATATGTACAATAAACCTGCTTAGCAACAAAATCACACCCCTTCACTGTTGGTCTCTCTAAATGCCAGAAAGCTTTCTACTTTAATAGTTTCTTCTCTCAAACAGGGAGACTTAGGAATTCCCATTTTGTTACCTGCTTCCCTGACTGTACTGATATGCAGAAGTTTAAATGTAACGTAAACCAACATCTTGTTCATCTTCCCTAAGCATGGTCTCAATTAGTAGCCCCTTACGTCCAAGTAGTAATATGCCTTGTTAGGGATAAACATGATTAAAAAAAAAAAAAAAAAAAAAATTAATAAAAAAAAACTCTCAAGATTATCAAAGACATTTTACCATTCCAGTTAATAGCATTGCCATATTTAGTGATAAAAGATCTGAAAAACAGATATGTAGATTTGTAAGTTAAATGCTTCAGTTGTCTGCTTTTGCTCATACGTCACATCATTTCACCATCCCGAGTACTCTACATTGCTAACAGCCTTCTTAATCACTCACATATTTGTTTGCAGCAATGCTTCAAGCAAACTATTTCTTCCTTTTATATAAAACTAGCAGGTTGCCCGGTCATAAAACATGCAAAAATATATTTTAATTCGTACAGAAAACGAGATATATGCATATGAGTATTAGGTTTTTCCAAACAATTCACTTCTTGTGAGTAAAAAAAAAAAAAAATTAAAAAAAAAAAAAAAATTCGAGGTGAGATCAAAACCTAAAGACAGTGAGGCAAGTACGATAACCATTAGGCCAGCTTGACGATCTTTAAAGTTTTTTTTCAAAACTACTTATTTTTAACATAAGGAAACTTTCATGTAGACAGTTTACGCATGCGCATTCATGAAACCGTTGACAAATAGATAAAAATCTGATTACCTCCATGTACAAATTTTTCAATTTTTACCCCCTTAGCAGTTTTTTTTTTTTTCTGGGTGAAAACCGATTAAAAGGTTTTCCACGTGTCTGAATACCCTATATACAAAATTTAAAGTCTGTAAATCAAAAATTCATTGAGAATATAAGTTGAGAATTGTCTTCACGCACACTTTTATAAATTACTAGTCTACCTGTTAGCCCTTAAAGGGTAAGATGAAAAAAATGTTCAAAATAAAGTGATTTTGAGATTATATTGTCTTTTATTGTATTGAGAAAACATTTTTTTAATGAGTGAAAAAGAATAAAATTCAGGAGGCATTCAGAGCACTACCGCAAGCACTAATTAAAATTAAGGGGGCTCTACTAAAAGCACTACTAAAACCCAGTTTCTACCTCCTCCCTCCTTGAAGAGAAAATATTTTCAAGTAAGGCCTGAAAAAAAAACATCAGAATCCACAGGAGCGCTACTGAAAGTAGTAAATATGACTATAAATATGATTATAGTTGTATATTTATATTTTAAAAGGTTTGTGTCTGAAGAAATAAATAAAAGGGCATCACATGGTCGGGGAGAAACAAAGTCAGCGCCGAAGGAGATGGACGTGTAAAATGAAGGGGAGTATGGGTTCGCTGTGGCCAACGTGTGGTCGGAAGAAAGCGAAATGCGCCAGGTAAGACAGACATGTGGCAGTGACACTTTAAGTTGTGTCGAAACGGGAAAGTAACTGAAATGTTTTTGTTAAAGAAAAAAAATGATGACCCAAATTTTTATTTCCTTTTCTTTGTTTATTCCTGCAACATAGCATACCTCTAAATTTGTTTGTTCCGGCAACATAACATACCTCTAAATTCTCAAATTCAACTAAATACATCTGAAGGTCAGAGGTTACCTCGGCTGAAACGTTATGAAGATAAGAAGGAAGATTAAGAAAGAAAATGGTTCAGGGTTGGAGGTAAGGTTACACAAGGTTGGTATGCATTTGGGGGGGGGTCTGCTAGCAATAAAATGAGTAAAAAATAAGGAAATTTAGTTATTTTATTTTTGTTTTCCTAAAAATGCTTTATTTCTTGGGATTCTCATACGATTCTCACTGGTAAGAACAGATGTTCCTTGGTGTCTGAATGACAGATTTCACCAGCTTTTCATTGCAAATCACTTAGCATTATTGCAACAACCGTTTACTATTGATTTCTTTCTGATAATAACCGTCGACCTTCTTTGAAATTTGAGTGGCAACAAGCCTCCCCAAATTTTCAGTACTCTTTGCAACATTCTAGTTTAGCCTTCTCTGGCATCAACTGAGCGAGTGACCGTGTGTTAATATTTTTATGGTGTTTGGGTAAACATTAAAGGTCGCGGTCAGAAGAACGCAAGAAAAAGATCTGTATAGACTACAAATGGTTTTAGGTCTTGTTAAATGTTACTGAATAAGGAATTGTCTCTATTTTTAAAATCCAGTTAGTGTTGTTATGCATGTAAAATTGAGAAGCACGTGTTTTTTTTTGTTGTTGTTGTTTTTTTAATAAACATGCTATCAGGTAAAAATTGGTTGCAAATTTTTGTTCGGTATGTTCACATAATGTTGACACATTTCAAGTGAGCTTATCTCAAATTTACATGCACAATTCTAAGTGGATTTTACATGGAAATGATTCCCTGTTTAGGAATACATAAAACATGACACAATTGTTTATGCATATGTTTAGACGTTCATAATTTTTCCTCTGCGTTCTCCTCTGACCGCGACCTTTAACTTTTACCCCACATTTGTTATAATCACTCCTCCAAACCGTAAATGCCAAAATCATTCTCGAAGTACCCAATCATCATATCGTATGAATTCAAAGATTTTATTATTCGCATTGGTGTATAGAAAAGACATCGGGGATTACGGAAGAGACCACGTGAAGGTTGCCAACATCATAAGTGAAAGTTATTTTTTTTATTTTTTATTTATTTATTTTATTTTATTTTTTGAATGAGCTGGATTCGGGCTTGGGACACCAAGGTCGACAGTCCGTGACGTTAACTGCTAGGCAACCGTCATCTCCCGAGGTACTCAACAAAAGCACCTGATTGGAGACTGAAATGATTCTATAAAAGTTACCATTTTTATTTATTTTTAGTAAAACTATTTCTCTGCCGTAAAAGTATATGTTGGGTGGGGTCTGGACTACTCCCGCTTTCCTAATCCCAGCCCCAACCTCTCACTTTTTTGTTTTCTCAAAGTTAAAAAAAAAAAAAAAAAAAAAAAAAAGAAAGAAAGAAAAGGGTGTTTTTTAAGTGTGTTGTTCTATTTCATTTTCCGACTCTATTATTAGCCGGCCACGTGAACGACTGAATCGCTATAAATAAAGCGGACTTTTTCAGGATAAATAGTAACGAAGTTGTCGCTCATTTTACAACCAACTGCTGTGCGTACTCTAAGTTCACGCCTCTATTTTCAAGAAAGAAAGAAAGAAAGACCCTACCCTTATTAAGCCTTCCCTCCCACTCCCAGGTTAAGGCTGTGTTGACAGAAAGAAAGAAATGTTGGGTAGCACTTGAGTCAACTTATGGCTTCAAGAAACACCCGACCCTCAAAACAACACTACCACATATCAACCGTTCAACTACCTGTAAACGGCCCGATGATAATAAAAGCCTAGACTTGAGAAGGTGGGACTGTCGCTGTGGTATTTTTTTTATTTTTTGCATACAAAACTAAAAAAAAAAAATCCGACTCCGTCACAAATTCTAAAAAAAGAATATTAGTTTAAAAAGAATATCGGCTGCTAAATTAATTGATGTCCTGGTTGTGTCACTAAAAAAAAAAAAAAAAAAAAAAAAAAAACGCGAGGAGGATCTTGATGGTGCAAAGAAAACTAACTTCCCCTTGTAGACATTGCAACTCGGCTTTTGATGTTTTTGTTTTTTCTTCATTGCATTCTGTAATTTAAAAAGAAATATATATATGTATAATTAATAATTTATTGACATACACGTGTTGCCAGTGTTGCCTATATATACCCCCTTCCAATACTTGTCTTCTTTAAAGAATTCGATTTTAAACCCTAACTTTCTTGCGGAATATCCCTTGTTTCAAATTGTTGCGAAAGTCCTAGAAATACTGTATTTTTCCTTCATTTTGGAAGAAAATAATTACATTGAACGATCTAAGCTTTTCTCTTGCATTTTGTCCACACACACACACACACACACACACACACACACACACACACTTTTTAATTTTATTTTCGTTTTTATTTTTCGTGTGAACATCTTTGAAAGTTGATAGTCGAGCGCCGTATTATTACGTCACATCTTCATTTGGGGAATCACCCTAACAAGTATTCAGAATCTTTAAAAAGCCGTAATCGTCTTTTTGAAATACTTTAACCTAATTAAAGGAAAGGGGAAGAAAAACAAACTTTCTTTGCTTGGCAATGGAAACTTCAAACCAATTTTAATTTATATAAACTTCCTTAATGAAGGAATATTTTTAGTTTCAAATTCACTTTCTGATTTAAAAACATTTAGATCCTGCTTGCCTATTTTCTCGAAGGGGAATTTGCGCAAAAGAAAGAAAGAAAAAAACTTTTGTCATTTCCCATATTTAATTCTAAAAAAAGAAATGGCTTGTCAAAAAAACGTGTCTTCGACGCAAGTTGGCGACCACCTTTCCATTGATACGGAATTTCAGGACTCGGACAGTGATGTCAGTGATTGGGAAATGCCGATTGAGGTCGACCTTCCTGTTGTAAGTCTATTTCACCATTTTATTTTAATTGTTTTTGGTGCTTAAGATAAAGTCGACAGATCAATTTTTTTTAAATATGTTTTAAGCAAAAACAATATTACGTATTTAATTGTCATGTCGAAAATATTAATATATCCAAAAATTACGAAAAATCATTGAAATTTATTTCTAGTTGAAAGTAATTTTTACGGAAAATTGAGTAAAATCGTATTTTCTTAGACGTTAGAAGTAGGCAGTAGAAGGCTATGCGCAGGGGACATAACTCTGAGAGGAATATTTTAGCTTGTCATGGCTGCAGTATGTTATCTATAGACTTTCTTTTTTTAAAACAATAGCAATTGTTCTACTTGATGAATTTTCGTAATTTTGGGATATATTACTATTTTCGACATGACAAGTATGTAATATTGTTTTTGCTTAAAACTATATATATTTAAAAAATCGATTTGTCGACTATAGTTTAAAAAGTACTTTTTTTTATTATTATTAAATCTTCAATTTCTTTAGAGTTTTTAAGGTCTAACTTTTGAATTTTGTTATTTTGAACTTTCCAGTTTTAAGACGGCTAGCCATTATAGCATTATCTTAAATTAGTTTTATAGCAATTTTAGCACCTTACCTGAGAATTCTACCTTCAAACTCCTCAGCCTAACATTTGCTGGCAATATAAACTGGAACAAGTACATAGATGACATTGCAAAAGCTGCTGCAAAGAAGGTAGGTTCCCTCTATCGAGCTAGAAGACTACTCACACCTGAGAGTATCCTGTACCTTTACAAGGCCACCATTCACCCATGCATGGAGTATTGTTGCCACATCTGGACTGGTGCATCTACCACTAGTCTCTCCCTCTTAGATAATGGCAAAAAAAAGTTGTCAATCTAATCGGTCCCACTTTATCAACTAAGCTCCAGCCCCTGTCCCATCACCGCAATGTTGCATCACTGTGCCTGTTTTATAAATATTTTAATGGAATGTGTTCTGATGAATTCGTTTCATTTGTGCCCCCTCAACATACATATCCCTGACATACTCGCTTAGCAACAAATCTCAATCCTTCACTGTTGTTGTCCGTAAATGCTAGAAAGCTTTCTATTCTAATAGTTTCTTCCCTCGAACAGCTAGACTTTGGAATTCCCTTCCTGCTGCCTGCTTCCCTGGCTGTACTAATATGCAGAAGTTTAAATGTAACATAAACAAATACCTTGTTAATCTTTCCTAGACATGACCCCAAATAGTAGCCCTTTACGTCCAAGTGGTGATGTGCTTTGTAAGGGGTGAACAGGAGTAAAAAAAAAAAAAAAAAAAATTTGGTTCAGTAATTTGATGTTATAATTTTCTTATAACTTATTAAAATGACTTTCGCTTTATTTGCATATCTCCTCTCACATGATTTTGCCGTTTGCTTTTTCTTATTTGAATACTTTCTTTTCTTTCTTTTTTCTTTTCTTTCTCTTTTCTTTTCTTTCTCTTTTCTTTTCTTTCTCTTTTCTTTTCTTTCTCTTTTCTTTCTTTCTTTTCTTTTCTTTCTTTTCTTTTCTTTCTTTTCTTTCTTTCTTTTCTTTCTTTTCTTTTCTTTTTTTCTTTTCTTTCTTTTCTTTTCTTTTTTTCTTTTTTTCTTTTCTTTTTTTCTTTTCTTTTTTTCTTTTCTTTTTTCCTTTTTTTCTTTTCTTTTTTTCCTTTTTTTTTTCTTTTTTCTTTTTTTTTCTTTTCTTTTTTCTTTTCTTTTTTCTTTTCTTTTTTTTCTTTTTTCTTTTCTTTCTTTTCTTTTCTTTCTTTTTTTTTTTTCTTTTTTCTTTTCTTTCTTTTCTTTTCTTTCTTTTTTTTTTCTTTTTTCTTTTTTTCTTTTTTCTTTTTCTTCTTTTTTCTTTTTCTTCTTTTTTTTTCTCTTTTTTTTTCTCTTTTTTTCTTTTTTTTCTTCTCTTTTTTTTCTTTTTTCTTTTCTTTTTTTCTTTTCTTTTTTTCTTTTTTTATTAACATACATTCCTGACCACTTGCCGCATTTGTCGTAAAATTCAGTTGAATAAAGCCTTGGAAAAAAAAGGTCTTTCTGCTTGCGGCTTCATTATATATATACCGTTCACTGGGAAAAACAGGGGAGGATAGAGCGGTAGCCCTCGATATATCAAAGGCTTTTGACAGGGTATGGCACGATGGTCGTCTAATGAAAATCAGATCATATAGTATCACTGGGAGAATTCATAATGTAATTAAATCCTTAAGAGAAAAATCCAGGTTGTACTCTGCAGTCATACGTACATCTAAGCAATATGATATAAATGCGGGAGTACTTCAGGGGTCTATCCTAGGACCTTTTATTATTCTTGATATTCATAAATGACCTCCCTGATAAAATTGTTTCTGAGATGGGTGTATTTGCTGATGACGCTACTCTCTATAACAAGCACGAGGGGAAAACAAATGAACACATATCTAAGGAAATGGCAGAAACACTAGAGGATGACCTCCAATTTGTAGTGGAATTTGGACAAAAATGGATGGTCACATTCAATGCTGCCAAGACTAAGCTTGTTTCCTTCAATAACTACAAGAAATCTTCTCTACCACGAATAGCAATGTCCTAGAACACATTACCCGAAAGTACTTCCTTTAAACTCCTCGGCCTAACGTTTACAGGGAAAATGAACTGGAATAGACACATTGAGAACATTGCCAAGGCTGCTGCAAAGAAGGTGGGCTCTCTAAGGCCACCATTCGCCCATGTATGGAGTACTGTTGTCACATTTGGGCTGATGCATCTGCATTTGTCTCTCACTCCTTGACAGTTCAAAAGAGAGTCGCCAACCTGATAGGTCCTGAACTGTCATCTAGGCTTCAGCCTCTGTCCCATCGACGAGATGTTGCATCTCTCTGCCTGTTCTACAAATACTTTAATGGTGAATGCTCCGACGAACTTCAAGCACTTGTACCCCCTCGATGTGAATACCCTCAACAAACCCAACAAGCAGCTAAATCTCACCCCTTCGCAGTAGAGATCCCTAGGTGTAAGAAAGCCTTCTACTCTAATAGTTTCTTCCCCAGAACTGCTAGACTTTGGAACTCCCTTCCGGGATTCTGCTTCCCCAACTGTACTGACATGCAGAAGTTCAAGTGTAATGTGAACAGACATCTTGCTGCTCACCTCCCTTCGTAATATCCTGCAACTTATGTCCCTGATAGTAGCCCCCTGTCTCAAAGTAGCACTGTGCCTTGTTTGGGGTGAAAATTGAATTTAAAAAAATTTTTTTTTTTTTTTTTTTTTTTTTTTTTTTGTAAAATTATTCGACTGAACAGATCTGACATCTTCTGCAGACCTTCAGGCTAATATTCTTTGGAAACTATGGTACCGAAATTTGACTTACTGTTTGTCTACCATTGATCATTTAAATCCAGACAAACTTGAAGTCCTTTATCTAAACCTATCTGCTACGGTTGCTGATGCTATTGAAGATTGTTCGGAGTTCGAACATGCCATCGAACTACTAAAATCTGTTCACGCAAAGCCTCCCAATGTTATCCACGCAAGACCTCTACTTTCAACACATCTGCAGCGGGACAATCCTCAAATCAGTACCTTCAGGCTTTGAATTGTCTTGCTGCTGACTTCAAAGATGTTATTGTTGCTACTTACAGGGATGAATCAATCCACGATGCCTTTATACGTGGCTTACGGTCTTCCACGTATCAGACTTCTCAAAAATGATACGTTATTCTGTGCCTAAATCTAAACGTATATTCTATGAACAAAGCTTTTTTCTTAGAACTGCATGCCTGTGGAACTCTCTTCTAATTGCCTACTTCCCAGCTAACTACAATTTGATTGTCTTCAAGTCCAATGTAAACAAGTGCTAGCGCATTAGAACAAACCATTTTCGTGTGAAATCATGTCTTTTAAACTGGACCTGCTGCTGCTGCTGCTACTCCAACTCAAAATGTTTCTTTCAATACTGTCACTGCTACTATGACTGTACTCCCTGACTCTCGTATGGAGTTTGATTCTGTACTGTCTGTTGCCCTTCTTACGGCAGATGCTGCAATTGTGGAGGGAAACCTCACCTTAAGAATGATCGTTGCCATTCTCCTGCTCACGATAAAATATGCCGAATTGTGGCAAACTTTGTTATTTTGCCAAAGTTTTGTTCTACAAGACATCTTCACGTTCTACTTCGTCTGTTATAGCAGCCCGTGCTGACGATGTTGATGATTCTCCCGTTACTAAAATGGTAAAGTTAAAAGGTAAACCACTTACCGCTTTTATAGACACAAGCAGCTCCGATAATTTTATTATTGCTAGGCTTGTTAAAACCTTGGACCTGTCTACTCGGAAACGGGACTCTGTAATTTTTATAGCATCATCCGTCCTTTCCCTCAAACTATCTGAATATTGCACTGAGAATATTACATTCAACGGTTTTGAGTATAAAGATATTGACTTTACGATACTCCCTAATTCATGCACGGATATTATATATGGAATACGTTTTTTTTTAAATGTACCCAAGTATTACTATTTCGTTGGCGGATCATAGGATATTTTAAAAATCTCTGCTGGTACTAAAATCGGTTGTGTTCCTGTTAAATTATTCAGAAATTTGACCCCTAATTGTAAACCCATTGCTACTAAGTTCCATGATTACCATGGTGATGATGCTGATGATGATATTGAGGATGCTGATGATGATATTGAGGATGCTGATGATGATATTGAGGATGCTGATGATGATATTGAGGATGCTCGGTTCATTGAAAAAGAAACTTTTAAATTACTTGAGAGTGATATAATTCATTTATTGGAATTTATTGCGATGAGTAATTTTTATATTTTATTGATTTGCAGACTGTTATCTTCATCTTTATAATTGTTGTTTCACGACGTTTCGGCCAACTATTCCTCTGACCTTTTGCAGGTTGTTAACCGCGACAGGATAGGAATGCTAAATCTTCAACTCTATCTTCAGTAATTACTGCCTTCCATAGTTGTCGTCATCTCTGTAAAGATTCAACGTCTCTATCCACTGCATGACAGGCCCTTCGGGTCTGTGGCGCAGTGGGTAGATATTAAATCGCTACAGTTCCAGGTGAACATTATCTGAAGATAGCGGTTTCAATCCTATCCCAGAGGATTAGTTGGCCAAAACGTGGTGAGATTACTGAAGATACAGTTGAAGATCCAGCATTCCAATCCTGTCACGGTTAACAACCTGACGAAAGCCAGGGAAATAGTTGGCCGAAACGTTGTGAAACAACAACCAATAAAGATGAGGATAATAGTTCGCAAATAAAATGAACCGTTATTCTCCATGGCGTGCTCAAATTGTAATTTTTTCATTTAATAACAAGCAACGATTGGTTTTCGATTTCTCCTAAACTATTAATCGTTCCACTTTACTTGATGAGTACTCCTTGCCATGAATCGAAGATCTTCTAAACTAAATGGCCCAGTATCGTATCTTTGACTTGGCTAAAGCATGCTATCAGATTGAAATTTGTTCCTCGGATCACCCCTATACAACCTTTTCAAGCTGGAAATCCTCTATATCGATTTAAACAAATGCTCACGGGTGTCACAAATGGGGTTTCTGCATTTTAACGTTTCATGAATTCTTTTATTTCTGATAACAGATTGTCTGGAACTTTTTCTTATCGAAACAACAAAAGTTTGACCCAGGAGGAGCAAGATGTAAATTTGGAGCGTTTCATAAATAAACTCTACATACAACCTTGAAATAAACTCTACATACAACCTTGAAATAAACTCTACATACAACCTTGAAATAAACTCTACATACAACCTTGAAATAAACTCTACATACAACCTTGAAATAAACTCTACATACAACCTTGAAATAAACTCTACATACAACCTTGAAATAAACTCTACATACAACCTTGAAATAAACTCTACATACAACCTTGAAATAAACTCTACATACAACCTTGAAATAAACTCTACATACAACCTTGAAATAAACTCTACATACAACCTTGAAATAAACTCTACATACAACCTTGAAATAAACTCTACATACAACCTTGAAATAAACTCTACATACAACCTTGAAATAAACTCTACATACAACCTTGAAATAAACTCTACATACAACCTTGAAATAAACTCTACATACAACCTTGAAATAAACTGGGAAAAGTCCAAGTTTTCACTTCGTTCTATTAACGAACTTGAATATAAAACTTGTAATGGAACGATTCAATCCAATCCTGAGCGTTTAAAACCTCTTTTGTAAATGCCCCCCTACCGACTCAAAATAGTTAAAAACTGTTTCTTATAACTTTTTATATACTACCTATAATATCTGATTTACGAAAGGAGGTCGTGTCTATCTTTCATTTAAGTGACTTTTACACGCTATTTCCGCACTATCTTTTTACTCTCCGCATGTTTCTTTTGATTTTCCATATATAAGCGAAACTGAATCTATAGCAAAGGCAGCTCCCTGGTGCTCATGCCAGGTATGTCCAGAAAGTAATGAGCTTTGATCAATGCAGGCAAAACTCGTTATATCAGATAATTGCTATCCATTTGGACACTCCCCTTTTTTATTGAGAGCTGGGTTTTTTTCCAACATCTTGGGGGGAAACAAATACGCAGACACTGGCTTGCAGCCAAAGTTAAGCACGTGATTTCATTCCCCTATGATGTAATGTTTGACCTCCTTAAATTTATGCACCTATAACTAAACTTTTTAATCATTTAATGTCAACCATTCTCACTTTTCTGCCTTTTAGCATTGTGATAAGATGTTGGGCTTTCTTTTTTGCCTTCTCCTCAAGGCTTCGGGTTCGAAGTTACCTTCCTACCAAAACTTTTTCTTTTACGCCTACAAACATCCTTGCAACGCCAGGCACCCCCACTGGTCTATAAATATAAAAGGTAAAAGTAACGCGTGCATTTTTGTTGTCCAGCAAAGGCTTTTTTCGAGGGGGGTGAGGGTCTCGAGAGGGTTACTTTTTTTTTTTTGTTGTTTTTGTTACAACTTTTTGTATACTCCCTGGATTATAATATCTACAATTTGCGAACGCACGTCATATTTACATTTATTTACATCGACTTTTCTAAAAGTCACGCTGTTCCTTCCTCTCACATGTTTGTTTGTGTTTTTCGTATAAAAGTGAAACTAAATCAAAAGCAAAGTCAGCTTCTCGGCCTTTCGTACCGGGACATCCAGAAACCAGTCAGCTTTGATCAATGTGGGGGAAAACCCCTCATATCAGACAAGTGCTATTCATTTGGACGCTCCCTTTTTGTGGGGAGTTGGTTTCCCCTCAACATCGTGGGGAAACAAATAAATGAAACGGTGGAAAGCTGAACTGGCTTTCTGCAAATCAACTTTTTTGATCGATATCGCTAAATTTGAACGCTTTCCACTTTCTATGGCTTCGTAGCGTACCAGTAGAAGTTCACTTTTTCTTTTTTTTCCCCCCCCCCCGCCTTCGTGTCACGGGTTCGTCTAGAGGTGGAACCTGCCTGCCTACTAACACTTTTTTTGGGGTGGGGTGCTCAACACACACCTACAAACACCCAGACAATTCCGGGTACCCCTGCTAGTTGATGATGAATGGAATGTGATGTTTGTTATTGAAACCGATGTGTCAGAAAAAGCTATTGGAGGCACTCTTACAAACTGGGAAACCTGTAGAGTTCTTTTCCCGGTCATTAAACCTCTCTTAAACGTGACCTCATACAGTCAAAAAGAAATGTATACCATAATTGAATATAGTAGAGTTTGTAAATGAAGTGACCTCATTACTGGGAAACATTTCAATATTATTACGAATCAGCGAGCCGTATCTTTTATGTTTAAACTTGCTAATCGCGGAAAAATTCAAAATGATAAAATTATACGGTGGAAAATGAAACTTCTTCCTTTTTTTATCTATAAATTTAAAAGCGAAAATATGTGTATGTTCGCTTTTTGTGTATGTCTGTAAAAGGCTTTTTTCCGAGAAACGGTCGGTCGGCTCACAACTTTTTATATCACATATAAATCATAATGTCTACGAGTTAACAACAGAAGTCGCCTGTCTATTTAATTTGCTCGACTTCGAAAAGATAAATATTCAATATTTTTCACTCGACGCATGTGGATTAGGCTTTTTCGTATAATAAAAGCGGCACTAATTCTGACGGTATTTTTTCGGTTGCGATCGTCGGAAATGTCCAAAAGCAATCAGATTTGATCAATGTGGAAATATTTTCCTTATATCAGACAATTGCTATTCAATTTTTTTTCCCCACTCCTTATCTGTGCCTAAATCAAAACATAGATTCCATGAACAAAGCTTCTTTTTTAGAAGTGCACGCCTGTAGAACTCTCTCCCGTTTGCCTGTTTCCCACCTGACTACAACTTGGATGTCTTCAAGTCCAACATAAACAAATTCCTGATGAACCGCACCCTTAAGACACTTTATTAAATCTCCAATACTAACGATTACTATGATACTATCCCATTGATTACTGTACACACAATAACCCTTATCCTTGAGTGGCTTCCGGGCCTTGATAAGTGGTGACCTCCATGTAAAAAAAAACAAAAAAAACTCACAAATGAATGTTCAATTTTGAAAGGCACCCTTCTACTGGCACAGTTTGGCTCTGTAAACCTGGAAAAGTGTTAGTTAAACGGTTTGGTGGCAGGAGTAAGTATGACCCTATTATTGAGGTAGTGGAACTTCTCAAAGCCAACCATTCACATGCAAGAATTCAGCATCATGATGGTCAGGAGGATTTGGTAGCATTGAGACATTTGCCCCATTTTCCACTATGGTTGCCTCTCCGCCGGTCTAGTAGGACATGTAAACCAGTCTAGCGGCTGGATTTATGAGCTTTCTAATAATAATCTGTTTCAAGTGGGGAGAGTGTCATAATTTTCTTATAACTTTCTTATTAAAGTGACTTTCTCTTTTTTACACTTGGGAGTCACCACTTATCAAGGCTCGAAGGCCACTCGAGGATAAGGGTTAATGAATGTAAGGTGATACTGTAGTAATCGTTAATGGTGTAAATTGGGTAGGATTTCATTATTTATGAAGACAGCTCAAGTTGTTTACATTGATTTGAAGCCTACCATGTTGTATTCGACTGAGAAGCAGGCCAGCGGAACAGTGTTCCAAAGGCAGGCAGTTCTGAGAAAGAAGCTTTGTTCATGGAATCTGCGTTTAGATTTAGGTTGAAGGTTCAATCCTTAGTGCAGGCCTTTACTTGCTTATCTCGTCTCACGTGATTTTGCAGTTTTCTTTTTCTTTTTCTTATTTGAATACTTTATTTTATTTTATTAACATGCATTTCTGGCCACTTGCCGCATTTGTCGTAAAATTCAGTAGAATAAAACCTTGGAAAAACGTCTTTCTGTTTGCGTCTTCATATTACATTAAGCAAATAATGCCGTAATATTTAGGAAGTTCCTTGCCAGAATTACTTCTATATTAAAAAAAATCTATGATGATCTATGTAACTGCAATAAAACGAAAACATCACATTCCAAAAAACACATAAATTAGTACTTTTATTTTTTATAAAGAAAATTATTTTTATAGCACTACCCACCAAGGGGTATGGGTAGCATTACAAGCGTATACTGTATTTTCGTGGACATCGGCAATATTACATACCTAATGTGCTTCAACAAGTCATATCTTTTTTATTTGTTACTCAATTTTTAAAAGGATTACATTGGTGGAAAGAGAATAGAATAAGCATTCCAATGATGTTAATTTAGTTTTCTTTTATGCGTTCAATGTTTTTATGCTCCACGTTAAAAATGAAAAAAAAAAAAACGGTAAAAAATGACTGCAGCAAAAAGATAAACTATTTTTTCAATGTTTACATTTCATGTACGGGGTTAAATTTGATTGGATATGGCTGAAATTTTACAGGCTATATAAACAAAGAAGCCCATCTCTACTGGTGTTTGATTTTTATTTTTACGACCACAGGAAGCAAAGTTATGACTGAGCAAAGGTGACAAAGAATATTTCAAAATTGATAAGATAAATCGGTATATATCATCCATTTTCATATAAATAATAGTTTCAGAATTATTTTCATGTATAATATGTAAATATTTGATAATTATTAATTGTGCGGAAATTTCTTTAAAATGTTATCTTTTATAGAAATTAACAGATAAACGGCTCGCTAATGCTATCGTAATGCGCTGAGCTGACTAAAGTATTTTCTTAAAAATAGAAAGCTGTTTTTCTGCTTTCGTCTTATTAGACTAGTCATGTTTTATTCTGAGTTTGTCAATTTAAAAAATTTTTCAAGTTTTTCAAATTTGATTTCCAAACAATACTATATTGAGACAGGGTTATTTATGCCATTTTCTTTTTTTTCTTCTTTTTTTTAAGAAGTTTTAACATCGTTCGTTTTGCATCACGTTCGTTTTTTTTTGTTTTTGTTTTTAAGAAGTTTTAGCATTTTATTTATATATATATATATATATATATATATATAGATAGATATATGTTTAAACAGGGATATTACTGTGCTTATTTATTTATTTTGATTTACTCCCCACCACCACACATACCTCTAAACACCCGGGCAACGCCAGGTACCCCCGCTAGTAACAAATAAAAGGTACTTGTGCAGTCATGCTACCATGCTGAAATAATAACGTTATTATGTAGAAACCCATTCTAAACATGGGGAAGGAAGAGTGTTTTGTTAACTATTCTGTACTTTCGCCTAACAATTAAATAAAAAAAAGATATTGTGAAACTTGAATTTATTTTTAAGTCCTTGTCAAGACCATTTTTCGAATCTGTAAAACAAACCTGCTTTTTTTTTTTTTTTTTTTTTTTTTTTTTAACTGAGGATATCTAAATAATAATAATAATTAGGCGGTTCGATAAAGAATTTCATTTGTGATGTATTTTATAAATTTTTACCTTGTTTTCACCTTAACACTTTTCTTCAAAATGACTACCTTCTAAGGTGTTCGGGTATGCTGGAATTTAAATTTTCTGCAAATAAGTAGCTTTCTGGATATTAAGCAATGTCATTTCTTACGTTATTGCTGGTGGCTATCTTGGTATGCGCGTTTGTGCATAGTGTCTCAGGGTTGTGTTTGCACGCTTGCATGTACCAAGATGGCCACCAGCAATAACATAAGAAATGACATTGCTTAATATCCGGAAAACTACTTATTTGCAGAAAATTTAAATGCAGTATTCGTTTTCAGCATACCCTAAAACCTTTAAAAGTAATCATTTTAAATGTTAAGGTGGAAACAAGGTAAAAAAATTACCGTTTTATTTCTTTGTTTACATAGTTGAATTTTCAGTAAAACAATAGAAATGACAAAAATTACCATCAACTGGTGATATAGTTGTTGCTTATCAAGATTCCTGGTATCCTGGTACTGTGAAAGTTACATCAAGGATTCATGTAGAGTACGATTTATGGTTGCATCTCAGAAAATAGGGGTATATTTTGGGTCAGATAGAGAGGATTTACAAAATTGAAAATTAGACCAGTCCCAAAATGCATAAGTTCTGGTCGACTATGGAAATTTCCATCTTTTACAGAAATCCAAAATCTATATGAAAAATTTTCTTTCATTTATTTCTGAGATTAATTCATATCTACTCAATTTTTTTTTTCTTTGAGGGGAGTAGTAAATACTGGCCATGAATGCTCTTTAGGCATTCAATGGCTACACCCAAGATTAAGCTCTCCTTTGGTGAGGAAACAGGAAAATGCCTATTCTCAATAAAGATATATTTAAATACCACTATAATACTTAATTTTGTTCATGAATAGACACCCACTGTATGATACCATGCGCCAGTTTAAAAAAAAATAAAATTGTACTTCTGAATTTATAGCTTATGGTAAAGAGATACATGAAATTTGACTGCATAATCCGAAAGAACACAAAATTTTACATAAGAGTGCCAAGTTTCATGAGAATAGCTTGAGAAATAAATAAATGGTGGCGAAATTACCGAATTTCTTGAAATTTAGCCCACTTTTTCTAAAGAAAAATGTCCATGGAAAAGCCTAAATTTTGGCACTTAAAATTCTCGTAACTTTTGAACTACTGATGGTATTTGCATAATTCAAACGGTTTTAAGCATCTTTTACATAGCTCTTTTCATGCAAGTTGATAAAATAACAATTATCTAAAAAGAAAACTTGTAATGCTAGCATGGGTGAGGGTAAGCAGGTCCATATTCTTTTATTTGAATAAGATTCTTCGAATTAATTACCATTTTCTTTGTTCTCTTTTTAAGCAAGTAACCATTAGTTTGTGAATGAATTACAGGTGATTAATTTAATTTTTATTACGCCTGTCGGTGGAGAACAGCCAAGATAAAATTTCCTAAATAATAATGACAATTCGTATTATTTGGGTTCATCGGACTACTGTTCTCATCTTGAGTGATTTTCACAACGTTTCGGTCAGTGTAACCTCCCACCTTCTTCAGGTGTACGTTGTCGAACTCAGGAATGTTTCTGTCAAACTTGAGAATTTTGACGAAATTATGAGCAGAAACTTTTATTTACTTCATGGAGGTAGCATGCTCTTGTTCTGTCAGCCATGACTGGATAGAGGTTCTAAGTAATTCGCAGTTGTATTTTTCGGTTGCCACACTTGAGGATTGAACCTTAACTTTTCAAGTAAATATCACTTTTTTTTTACAATTGATTTTTTTCCAAGTACTCTAACCACTGCGCCACAGGTCCTTAGAAAGGGTTCCGCTCGAAATTCCGTCCAAATTCCCGAGTTCGACAGAAACATTTCTGAGTTCGACAAGATACACTTGAAGAAAGTCTAAGTTTACATCGACTGAAATGTTGTTAAAATAACACTCAAGATGAGAACAATAGTCCAATGATTCCAAATAATACGAGTAACAAATCCGCATCTAAAAAATTCAGAAACGTAAAAACGGTAATTAAAAATGATTTTTTAAAGATTTACGTTTTTGGAAGATAAATCTTATGGGTTCCCTCTATCGTGCTAGAAGACTATTCACACCTGAGAGTATCCTGTACCTTTACAAGGCCACCATTCACCCATACATGGAGTATTGTTGACACATCTGGACTGGTGCATCTACCACTAGTCTCTACCTCTTGGATAGGGTCCAAAAAAGTATTCAATCTAATACATCCCACTTTGTCAACCAATCTCCAACTCCTGCTCCATTGCCGCAATTTTGCATCTCTGTGGATGTTTTACAAATATTTTAATGGAATATGCTCTGAACTCGTTGCACGTGTGCCCCCTCGACGTACATGTCTATGACAAACCTGTTTTTTTTTTTTTTTTTTTTTTTTTTACACGGTGGTCACTCAGGGATAAGGGTTATTGCAAGTACAGTACGTTAGTGTGGAGATTTGATGAAGTGTTTACTTAAGGGGGCGGTTCATTAGGAATTTGTTAACGTTGGGCTTGAAGACATCCAAGTTGTAGTCAGGTGGGAACAACAAGAAATTTAACAACAAAATCTCACCTATTCACTGTTGAAGTCCCCAAATGTCAGAATACTTTCTCCCCTTGAATAGTTAGACTTGAGAATTCCCTTCCTGCTTCTCTGGCTGTACTGATATACAGAAGTTTAAATGTAATGTAAACCAACATCTTGTTAATCTTTCCTAGGCATGATCCCTTGGACATAAGGTGCAAATAGTAGCACCTTATGTCCAAGGGTGAAGTTGAGATAAGTAGGTCCCGCAGACTAGCCTCGTTCTGACATTCGGAAAATTTAGGTTAACGACCGGTGAAGCTACCGAAAAGTAACCCTTTTGAATGAAGATGAATGTTAACAATATTTTTAAAATTAATTTCTTAATTTTACTTAAAAACAAAATGTAAACATATATAAACAAAATATTTTAGAAAATAGTTTCTTAAATTTAAATTAAAAATTGATTGTAAAGAATTTTTTTTAATTATTGAAAAATATTGTGGTGTTTACATCGGTGGTTCTTTGGGATAATAGGGGCGCCTGAAACATCTCTTTCTAAACGAAAAAAGCTTTAGTGTTTTTAGTATTTTAAAGCGCTTCTTTTTTCTTTCTCTTTTTTTTTCTTTTTTTTTTCTTTTTTTTCTTTTTCTTTTTTTTCTTTTTTTTCTTTTTTCTTTTTTCTTTTTTCTTTTTTTCTTTTCTTTTTTTCTTTTTCTTTTTTTTCTTTTTCTTTTCTTTTTTCTTTTTTCTTTTTTTCTTTTCTTTTTCTTTTTTTTTACTTTTCTTTTTCTTTTTTTCTTTTTCTTTTTTTTTCTTCTTTTTCTTTTTTTTTCTTTTTTCTTTAGTTTGAAACACAAGTAGTGGCTAGTTAACTTAGAACAACAAGGGTGCATGGCGGAAATTCTTCAGGGTTTAAATGTATTGTAATGCTTTTATTGGGGTCAAAAAAGGTTTTCAGCCGCCATAGTACTTCCTATTTAATTGCCTCCCCACGAGGGCAGAGTTAGACACAAGGTCGGTTTTTAATGTAGAGAAGCATTTATTACTAAAAAACGAAATGGTGAAATATAAAAGCAAGTTAAGCTAAAAGTAGAAAAAAAAAGTTTTTTTTTAATTCCAAGAATTAAAAGAAAAATTCAAAGAAATTTCGAAAATTTATTACTATAAATATAACGAAGAAGTGAAAATAAAGGTAAGATAAGTCAACGTAAAAAGGAAAACAGATTTTTTAAAACAGCAAAGTTCAAATGTTTGTTTGCATAAAGCAGTTCAACGAATTTTTTTTTTTTTTTTTTTTAATAAAAAAAATATTTTTGTACCTATTTACTATGCCTCCCCACGGGACAGAGTTAGACACCAGGGTCGTTTTTTAACGTGGAGATATTTTTGTAAATTCGGCAAGATTAATTTACTTTCTATAATCCATCATTCAAAGGTCAAAGGTAGTAGCACTGGTATCGCATTTCACGTGACCTAACTGTTCAGATTTTTCAGAACGAGGGTCGTCTGCTGGACCTACTTATCTCAGCTGCACCGGTGTCATAAAAATGGAAAACATGGGTAGTTTTGTTGAAGTACCTCAAATAACAAACGCATTACTTTGCATTTAATTGCCAAGTAATACATTTAAATAGCCTATCTTGCCTTGACTGAGTTCAAAATAGACTTCGAAATCGAGTAGGTGAGGCCCTTTTCTCCTCCCTGCAACTCCCTGCAACTCTATCATTATTTTCATGGTAAGTGCTCATCTGAGTTCCAATCTATGGTCTTCCCTTGCTAAACTTTCACAAAAAAATACTCGTCTATCTGAAACCACTATCAATAATTTCCCCCCACTCTTTATCTGTGCCTAAACCTAAACATAGATTCCATGAACAAAGCTGCTTTCCCAGAATTGCCCGCCTGTGGAACTATTGGCCTGCTTTCCAACTGATTGTCTTCAAGTCCAACGTATACAAATTCTTGATGAACCGTCCCCTTAAGTAATCCAATTTACCAAATTTCCACTAATAATGATTACTACAATATTGTTTCATTGACCACTGTACACTCATTAATCCTTATCCTTGAGTGGCCTCCGGGCCTTGATAAGTGGTGACTCCTTTGAAAAATAGAAAATTAAAAACATTTTTGTTGACATACTTCAAATAGCAAATTTATTGCCTTGCAGCTAATTAAAAAAAAAAAAAACTATTTATGGCACTTATGTATTTTAGGTTGAAGGACGTTTTTTTTTGTTTTTTTTTTTTTTTTTTCATTTTTTGAAGAATTTCACTTGGAACAAGGGAAATAGTTCAAGAAATTAAAGCTTTTCAAAGAATTTCTTTGAAAATGCATATTAATATCTTGAATTTTTGCGATATTTTCGATTCAACTTTAGATAAAAAAACAAAAAACACACAAACTAATAACTTCCGAAACATTTATCTATATAAATGATGAAATGTTTTACACCACCAGTACAAAAAAAATACCTGTTGTAATTTTATTTTGAAATTTTAATTATTTTATAAAAACCAAGAAAATAAATTATTGTAATAAATGTGCAGATAATTGTTTTCTTTTGTGTTGTTAATTTAGTGTTTGTTTTGCTTATACCAATAAGTTAGGATAAAACTTTGAATTGTTTCCCTTTGTTCTGAGTGGCAGTCTTCAAAAATGAAAACAAAAATTCTTTATGTATTGTGGATGTATAGTGGGGAGCATGGGCAGAGGATGTCCTTGCAACTTAGACCCTCTTCGTATCATGTGAACGACTGTTTTCATCTTGAGTGCCATCTCCACAACGTTTCAGTCGATGTAACCTCCGACCTTCAAGTGTATCTTGTCAAATTCAAGGAATCCGCACAGAATTCCGAACAGCACCCTTTAATCCATGGGGGTAGCATGTCCTTGTTCCATCAACATGACAAGTAATTTGCAATCGTTTTCCGTGCAGATTCTCCGAGTTTGACAAGATTGCACTCGAAGGAAAGTTGGAAGTTATATCAGCCGATATGTTTTGAAAATAACACTAAAGATGAGAACAGTAGTTTGAAAAATTCAAATATGAATTATTAATCGTCATCTAAAAAATTCAGAAAAACTGTGACCTTATTTTAACACTTATGTTATCAGTTGTTAAAGAACGGTTATGTTATCAGTTGTTAAAGAACGGTTATGTTATCAGTTGTTAAAGAACGGTTATGTTATCAGTTGTTAAAGAACGGTTATGTTATCAGTTGTTAAAGAACGGTTATGTTATCAGTTGTTAAAGAACAGTTATGTTATCAGTTGTTAAAGAACAGTTATGTTATCAGTTGTTAAAGAACGGTTATGTTATCAGTTGTTAAAGAACGGTTATGTTATCAGTTGTTAAAGAACGGTTATGTTATCAGTTGTTAAAGAACGGTTATGTTATCAGTTGTTAAAGAACGGTTATGTTATCAGTTGTTAAAGAACGGTTATGTTATCAGTTGTTAAAGAACGGTTATGTTATCAGTTGTTAAAGAACAGTTATGTTATCAGTTGTTAAAGAACAGTTATGTTATCAGTTGTTAAAGAACAGTTATGTTATCAGTTGTTAAAGAACGGTTATGTTATCAGTTGTTAAAGAACGGTTATGTTATCAGTTGTTAAAGAACGGTTATGTTATCAGTTGTTAAAGAACGGTTATGTTATCAGTTGTTAAAGAACAGTTATGTTATCAGTTGTTAAAGAACAGTTATGTTATCAGTTGTTAAAGAACGGTTATGTTATCAGTTGTTAAAGAACGGTTATGTTATCAGTTGTTAAAGAACGGTTATGTTATCAGTTGTTAAAGAACGGTTATGTTATCAGTTGTTAAAGAACGGTTATGTTATCAGTTGTTAAAGAACGGTTATGTTATCAGTTGTTAAAGAACGGTTATGTTATCAGTTGTTAAAGAACGGTTATGTTATCAGTTGTTAAAGAACAGTTATGTTATCAGTTGTTAAAGAACAGTTATGTTATCAGTTGTTAAAGAACGGTTATGTTATCAGTTGTTAAAGAACAGTTATGTTATCAGTTGTTAAAGAACAGTTATGTTATCAGTTGTTAAAGAACGGTTATGTTATCAGTTGTTAAAGAACAGTTATGTTATCAGTTGTTAAAGAACGGTTATGTTATCAGTTGTTAAAGAACGGTTATGTTATCAGTTGTTAAAGAACGGTTATGTTATCAGTTGTTAAAGAACGGTTATGTTATCAGTTGTTAAAGAACAGTTATGTTATCAGTTGTTAAAGAACGGTTATGTTATCAGTTGTTAAAGAACAGTTATGTTATCAGTTGTTAAAGAACGGTTATGTTATCAGTTGTTAAAGAACGGTTATGTTATCAGTTGTTAAAGAACGGTTATGTTATCAGTTGTTAAAGAACGGTTATGTTATCAGTTGTTAAAGAACGGTTATGTTATCAGTTGTTAAAGAACGGTTATGTTATCAGTTGTTAAAGAACGGTTATGTTATCAGTTGTTAAAGAACGGTTATGTTATCAGTTGTTAAAGAACGGTTATGTTATCAGTTGTTAAAGAACGGTTATGTTATCAGTTGTTAAAGAACGGTTATGTTATCAGTTGTTAAAGAACGGTTATGTTATCAGTTGTTAAAGAACGGTTATGTTATCAGTTGTTAAAGAACAGTTATGTTATCAGTTGTTAAAGAACGGTTATGTTATCAGTTGTTAAAGAACGGTTATGTTATCAGTTGTTAAAGAACGGTTATGTTATCAGTTGTTAAAGAACGGTTATGTTATCAGTTGTTAAAGAACGGTTATGTTATCAGTTGTTAAAGAACGGTTATGTTATCAGTTGTTAAAGAACGGTTATGTTATCAGTTGTTAAAGAACGGTTATGTTATCAGTTGTTAAAGAACGGTTATGTTATCAGTTGTTAAAGAACAGTTATGTTATCAGTTGTTAAAGAACAGTTATGTTATCAGTTGTTAAAGAACAGTTATGTTATCAGTTGTTAAAGAACAGTTATGTTATCAGTTGTTAAAGAACAGTTATGTTATCAGTTGTTAAAGAACAGTTATGTTATCAGTTGTTAAAGAACAGTTATGTTATCAGTTGTTAAAGAACAGTTATGTTATCAGTTGTTAAAGAACAGTTATGTTATCAGTTGTTAAAGAACAGTTATGTTATCAGTTGTTAAAGAACAGTTATGTTATCAGTTGTTAAAGAACAGTTATGTTATCAGTTGTTAAAGAACAGTTATGTTATCAGTTGTTAAAGAACAGTTATGTTATCAGTTGTTAAAGAACAGTTATGTTATCAGTTGTTAAAGAACGGTTATGTTATCAGTTGTTTGACAACAGCACTTCGAGTCACTAATAAAAATGTTGAGGTTTGTTTAGAAAAACAGGAACATCCGAATAATGGTAAAAGGTGAATATGTTTCTGTAGCAAACGATGAAGATAGCAATCTCAGCATGAATGAAAGAGAAAGCCTAATCGAGCTCTCTTGCAAGGCCAAGCTTAATTCCAGCAATCCTTATCAAGACTTCATTTTTCGTTCGCTGTTTTAACTGGAATGAATAACCATCACTGTATGAATACAATTGTGAATTAAGCTTTGAATTTGAAATCTAGTGGGGATGTCGTCTTCCCTGCAGGCTTTTCTCACAAGAGCTTGATAGTCTTTCTCCACTCTATGATTATGTTCATGGTACTGAGCTCCAATCTCTGGTTGCCCCCCCTCCCTGTAAAACATTCACAATAATAATTCCTCTAACTACAACCATTGCAAATAATTTTCCTTTTTTTTTTTTTTTTTTTTTTTTTTTTTTACCTAAAATTAAACAAAATTTCCATTAAAGCTTTTCTCCCCCCCCCCGCCCCCAAGAACGACCCATCTATGAAATGCAATACTTACTGCATAAATACTTGTCATCTATTGATAATTTTTAAATAAATAAAACACAAGTTTCCATTTAATTTATATATTACAATATAACTTTTTTTTTTTTTTTAATTAATTTCCTTATTTAAATTTTTAACAAGTAGATTCTTAAAATAAACAAAAATGTGTTGTGAAACTCGTGGGGATGACAGAATTCTATTTACAACGGTTTATTCAATTTTAAAACAATTTATGTTTTAATGGGCAAAAATTTTAATTTTTGCCCATTAAAAAATATTTCCCTGTAAAAATTCTTCTTCTCCATCTATAAGAGAAGAAATAGTACTTTTAAGATCGTCACGCCCAAATATCAGCTGACGTGATATTGTAAACAAACACAGATGGAATTTGTATGAATGACACATTATTTTTTTTATTTATTTATTTATTTTTTATTTATTTATTTGCGAATTAGTTCACTAGGCAAATTATTCCTTGTAATATATAATAATCAATAGAGGATTGATACTATAATAATACATACACAATCTGCATAAATTAAAATATCATGTTTAAGCGTATTGTACGATCGGGCAATGCCAGGTGTCCAGCTAGTTTATATATTGTGTGAGTGTGTGTAATATATATATATATATATATATATATATATATATATATATATATATATATACACACACAAAGTGAAAGTGTCTGTGTACATTTCCCTGCGCAATAACTCTGTCAATTTTCAATCTACTCGAAATTTCATATACAGGTACTGAAATTTGGAAAATCCGTTTTTGGGCAGAAATTAAGGGGTCAAAGTTCAACGATTTGATCTTTGAGAATTCTATCAAACTCCTCCGCTAATATTGGGTATAAACACTTGAAATTTTAGATATAGGTTTCTTGGACATGCATCTAACTTAATAACTTGATTTTATAGGGGTCCAAGTTAAAAAAAATTTTTTACCTCTGCGGTCTCTACCAAATTACTCAGACAATTTCTGGTCTAAATATTTGAAATTTTACATAAAGAGTATTCAGAGATAGGGTGAGCTTTTTAATCGGTTTGGGTCGAAAATTTGAGCTACCAATATATAAATGTATGTTTGCATGTTTGCCTAAAACTTTCAATAGAGGCGACTGATTTTTACAAGATCAGTATCCTTTTGTAACTTTACCTTTCAGACAATACCGAAAAATTGGCTAAAAACATTAATTTCTTTACCCTCAAGTGGGCACTTTTCAACAATGAGGGGTCGCTTTTTTTGCCGATATTTTGGGAAAGTCATCTCGTCTAACATTAATTAAAATCTATGTCACTTCCAGTTTGGTGGTGGTCATAACAGCAAAGACGTCATGTTTTTTCCCCCGTTCTTTTCCTCTTTTGCGGTACGGGTTCGAGCCTGCCTTCCTACTACCACTTTTTTTTTTTGTGTAATGCTTGTGTGTGTGTGTGTATATAATATATATATATATATATATATATATATATATATATATATATATGTATGTATGTATGTGTGTATATATATATATATATATATATATATATATATATATATAAAACTCTTCTTAGGGTTAGAAAATTTAATAGCTCTGTGCAGACTGAATTTATTAATCATGATGAATTTAAAAAATAAAGTGAAAACGCTAACTGATTTTAAACCTCGCTCAACAGTTAAAAACGATTAATAACGATTAAGATAAAATGAGATGGAAATATGGGGAGGGTACAAGAGGAGGGAACTAGGAACGAATCAGATAGAAACTACATTAAGTCCTAAAAGATTTTCTCTTTGTTTGCAATATTTATATCTGACAAAAGTCTGTATTCCAAATTTCAATGTTAACCATCTTACCATTTATTTCTTTAAGTACGTTGGCATGCACAATTCTTGATAGCACCTGTTTCATAGCACAGAATCATTCATGTAATTATGTCAATTCTTGAATTTATTTCGCCCTTAACTCATCAGAAGAAAAAGTACTTATCAACTTAAAGAAAATAAAGGCATATGGGCATGATTACAAAATCCGAAAATTCTGTGCTACGAAACAGGTGCTGTCAAGAACTGTGCATGCCAATGTAATTAAAGAAATAAACGGTAAGATGGCCAACATCCTGAAATTTGGAATATAGACTTTTGTCATTTATTTGTATATGCTCTGTAGTTATATTGAGCTTCATAAATTAAAGGATAGATATAAATAAAAGGTGAAATATAATTGAATAAACATTTCTCCACACACACACACACACACACACACACACACACACACACACACACACACACACACACACACATATAAGCTTTTTAATTCTGGACTTCGAAAAGTAAACTTCGCTACAAATTACAATGATGATGGAAATATGTTTAATACCGAAATTTTGCTGTAAATAATTGACGCACTTGAATAATAAATTACCGAATTTTCCTCCAGACGTTATTGTTCCCGTACAACGCCAAGTATCCTTACCGGTACATGATAATTCTTATTTTCTATTGCCCAATGTCCAGGCGTCAGCCTTCGCACCAATATATCACTTTCGAAATGGGTCGCTTTTCATTTCCTGTCGTCCGATTTTTGCTTGTCAATCAACACGCCACCCACCCACTCACACGCATCCATTACCCCGCCCTCACGAAACGAATAACGTCGCATTTCAATGTTTTGAACAATAACCTTCCCCCCTCCACACACACCACCCTTTATTCCTTAATGATTTTTTCAAGTGCATTTATTAGCAACCAGCTGTCCCAACCCAGCTTTGCTCTGGAATCTTTGCTTGCAATTCTGTTTCTATTATTGACCTATCCCCCCACCTCGGTCGCAATTATATTTTTGTAGGAACGTCCTCTGAGGGAGTATTGTTGCCACATCTGGGCAGGTGATGCTCAGAACATCTTATCCTGTCTTGAAAGAGTTCAAAACCGACTTTGTAACTTGGTAGAGGATGCCCTTTTCTCTTCCTTGCAACTTCTTTCCCACAGAAGAGACGTTGCGAGCCTGTCTCTGCTCTATCGTTATTTTCATGGCAAGTGCTCGTCTGAGCTCCAATCTATGGTACATACTTGCCAAACTTTCACAAAGAACATTCGGTTAGCTAAAACCACTATTCCCCCTCCTCTCTATTGGTGGCTAAAACAAAACTTGGATTCCATGAACAAAGCTTCTTAGAACTGCCTGTGGAACCTTGTTCTGCTGGTCTGCTTTCTAGATGACTACAATATTGTCACTTCTAGTTCATAAGTTTTTGTTGAACTGTCCATTAAATCAAATTATACAAAATTGTTTTAATAGCTACTGTACATGCATTAACCCTTATCCATGAGTAGCCTCTGTGCCTTGGTAAGTGATGAACCCTTTGTTGAAAAAAGTTTCTCCAAACATTGACATTGGGGGTGGGTCCCTTTTTCCTTTGCAAAATTCACTTTTTTTTTCTTTTTTTTTTTTTTTTTTTTTTTTACAAAGTCAAAAACAAGTTTCCTTCTACAAAATAACCAAACCAAACACAGCAAATAAATATTTGAAGATATATAAAGAACTTGAAGCACAAAAACTTTCTTCAAAAGTTACTAGATTTGGCATTAAATAAACCAAAAAGGGTTGATACGCTGTAAAACGAAACAAACCTTAATTAGAAGTTCAGTTGATATGATCAGATATCCTGGGCACGAGAGCAATGAGGGGAGCAAACTGCAACACTGACCATATTATGATCCAGACACAAGTGAGATTCAAACTGAGACACAAAATAAAGATAAAGAACCACCCCCCTAAGAAGCTGGATGTCAACGGCTTGAAATGTCAAAATGTAAGAGAAGAGCTGGTGAATGTTCTCAATGAGAGACTTGCTGAACCAACGGGAAATGTAAACTCAGATTGGCTGCCCTTCCAAGAAACTGTTTATGAAACATCCAAAGAGTGCCTCGGGCTGGTCGGGAAACGCCATGAGGACTGGTTCGATGAGAACTGCGAAGAAATCAAGCAACTCATCAACCAGAGAAACGCTGCAAGAAGTTCAATGTTGTTCAGGAACACTAGATCCATCAAAGCAAAGTACGCTAAGGCAAACAGCAAGCTCCAGAGCAGATGTAGGGAACTTAAGAACAGTTGGTGGATGGCTAAGGCTGCTGAACTAGATTCTGGCTGACACCAATGACATGAAGGGTTTCTATGGGAGTATGAAAGCAGTCTGAAGCCCAAATGTGATCCATCCCGATCAACTATTTGCAAGTGACAATTCCACTCTCATCACTGACAAATGCAAGCTTCTAAAACGATGGACTGAGCATTTCAAAACATTGCCAAACTAGACGCCAGACATTGACGAACGAGCAATAATCAACCTGGAGCAGTTCCCGACATAGCACTGGATGGACAGATGCCCTGACAGATGAACTCTGCAAAGCAGTGCTGATGTTACGGGATGGCAAATCAGCTGGGTCTGATGGCATATACCCTGAGATCATCAAGCAAGGAGGACAATAACTACTTAGCACTCTCTGCACAATCATACAGAGTGCCTGGACCACTGCAACTGTCCCTCAAGATTGGAAAGACGCACAGCTAGTGACCATATTCAAGGGAGATCGCAGGCTGTGCGATAACTACAGGGGTATATCACTGCTCTCAGTCCCTGGGAAAGTGTTCGCTCGTGTTCTGAACAGGCTTACAGTGCACGCTGAAACTTTGCTACCTGAGGCACAATGTGGATTCTGTGCAAACAGAGGCACAGCGGATATGATCTTCTCACTCAAACAGATACAGGAAAAGTGTGTGGAGCAAATATGGAGCTGTACATGATCTTTGTGGATTTTACGAAGGCTTTTGACACGGTGGACTGAAGCACTCTTTGGGAAGTCTGCTGAAGCTTGGCTTTCCTGCACACTTCACCAGCCTTGTCAGAGCCATTCATTCAGGCATGAAAGCCACAATTAAGCTGTAGGGCGAGCTTTCCGATCCGTTTGACGTGCAGAATGGTGTCAGACAGGGCTGTGTCCTCGCTCCAACTCTCTTTTCACTCTACCTGTCAGTTGTGCTTCGGCATGCCTTTAGAAATTGTGATTTTTATACGATCTAGGCCAGGAGCAGACCTTTGCAATGTCAATGTATACAAATCCGCAAATAGAACAACAAAGATACTCATACGGGAACTCATGTTTGCTGATGACACCGCATTTGTAGCGCATAGTCACGAGGATGCTCAGGACATAATAACTCACTTTGCAGGATCAGCCAAGGCCTTCGGATTGAAGGTTAACATCAAGAAAACCGAAATGATGTACCAACAATCCCCTGGATCACCAGCAACAAGCCAGCCAATTAAGATTCAAAACCAGGAGCTTTACAATGTCAGCAAATTCAAATACCTACGGACCACGGTCATGAACAACAAAATGGATGAGGAGATTTCTACAAGAATGGCTAACGCCTCCATATCCTATGGAAAACTCAAACAGAAGGTCTGGCAAAATAAAGACCTGACTTTCAGAACTAAATGCTTGGTGTACCGCGCCATCGTCCTCTCATCACTCTTATACGGTGCAGAAACTTGGCTAGTGTACAAACTGGTAGCCTGCAAGGTCAATACCTATATGATGAGACACCTCTGGCAGATTTTAAATGTCAAGTGGTATGACTTTGTCAGTAACAGGGAGATCCTATCACAAGCCAACCTCCCAAGCATGTATGACCTGCTCATCCGGAAAAACCTGAGATGGGCCGAGCACGGAAACAGAATGGAGAACTCTCGACTACTAAAACATATACTGTTTTCACAACTGGAGGATGGGGTACGAGTAATAGGCAGACCTAAGCTCAGGTTTCGTGACACCGTCAAACGAAATTTAAAGGACAGGTTGATCCCTACTGGAAGCTGGCAGACCCTCAGTCGCGACTGTGACAAGTGGAGAATGATGGTTCACAGGAAGTCGTTTTCGGACATGAAGGACAGCACATGATGATGATGATATGATCAGTGTTATGCAGAGATCCAATGCTACTAGGGACCCAACTCTTATATTGTATGCATACAAAAATATATATGTATGTGTGTATATATATATAATATATATATATATATATATATATTATGTTGCATGGATACAAAATATATATACAATCTTATATATATATTGTATATAAAATATATGTATATCTTATATTGTATGCATACAAAATTATAAGTACTGATAAATATGAGAAAATAAAACGGTTTGAATATCATTGAATACTCGGTCATCGCCTTGTCATTCCATCCCGATTGGGCTAGGTGTGACGAAAGTATAAAAGGCGACCGTTACCTTCTCATTAGAGATGATCTGTTTTATTGAAAAGCTGTGGTATTTTGGTTTCACTTGTATGCCAGAAACTGAACCAATTTTTTTTTTCTTTCTCTTGAAACCGTTCGTTATAGCGTTATTATTTGGTGACCTGTCTCCGTATATTGTTGAAAAGATACCAGACATTGAGGTTTTAGCTCGGTCAAACCTTCCGTTAGTACACACCATGTTACAGCAGCCCCAGGTTTATTGGGCAGGTCATGCCTGATTCAAGGCTCCCAAAACATCTCCTTTTATGGTGAACTGTTCAAAGGAAAATAGCCTGCAGGAGGACAGCAGAAACAGTTCAAGGACAATCTGAAGATCTCCCTCAAACAGTTTGGTTTGAATTCTAACTCATGGAGGGGAGGGGGCTTCTTTTATTTCTTTTTCTTTTATTTCTTTTTTTTTTTTATTTTACATGGTAGTCACCACTTATGAAGGCCCGGAAGCCATGCTGGGATAAGGGTTATTGCATGTGCAGTAATCAATGGGATAATATCGTAGTAATTGTTAGTAATGGAAATTTGATAAAGTGTCTTACTTAAGGGGGAGGTTCATCAGGAATTTGTTTATGTTGGACTTGAAGAAATCCAAGTTGTAGTCAGGTGGGAAACAGGCAAACGGAAGAGAGTTCCACTGGTGTGCATTATAAGAAAGAAGCTTTGTTCATGGAATCTACATCTTGATTTAGGCACAGATAAAGAGTGGGAAAAATTATTGACAGTGATTTCAGCTAGACGGATGTTTTTCGTGAAAGATTGGCGAGGTGGGGAAGGGACCAGAGATTGGAGCTCAGATAAGCACTTGCCATGGAAATAATGCTAAAACAGACAGGCTCACAATGTCTCTTCTGTGGGAGAGAGGTTGCAGAGAAGAGAAAAGGGCATCCCTCACTACGAAGTTTTTTGTACTCTGTCAACTAACCCAAGACAGTTGTTCCTAGTGTGTCACAACTCACAAAGGGGCTACAATTGCGTAATTTGCATGCAATGAAAAATGCAAGAGGAAACATAACATTAGAAAAGACAGAGCAATCAATACTTCTGATACAAAGTTATTGCACTGGTGTCCAACATGTGGGAAATACATTAGAGCGCAAATCGGTCTAAAAAGCCATCTTCGAACTGACAGAACAATTGCATGATCACTGTTATCTTCGCAAACGCAAACATCGTTATTATAACGGCCATATTGGAAGGTACGTGGTGGAAAAATCATTTGCATTTTAAATCGTTTATCGACACTTTCGTGTGATGGTAGAATACTACATAAATATGTCAATTCCCACCTTTACCTAGCGTCAATTACACAAAGAAAACTGTTTGAAATTTCATTAAGAAAAAGAAACTATTTAATATTTGCATGAAAGAGTAACTAAGATTAATTTTATTTATGTATTGTTTTTATTAGCAAAGCACATTACATTTTTTTAAGCAAAAGTTATTCACTCTGAACTAATGTTGAAACATCCTTTGTCGATTTTTTTTTTTAATGCGGATTATAAAAAAAAATGTTTGCTTTTTTTATTACATGTAATGTGTTTTGTCAGTTTAATTTGTAACAATTATAATACACTAGCAAAGATACCCGCACTTAGCACTGGACTTTGCTGACACCCTTGCAGTAAGTGGACGTTGTAAGAGCAACTATTTCTTGAGGTGTTTAAAAATTTTTAACAACCTCCTGAAGTGACTGAAATCCAATTATGAACTTTAAAGCAAATAAGGTTATATCAAAGTTGACATCTATATTGACATAAAAATTGAAACAATTACAAAGAATCACAATGGTTGACATTTGTTTAATTGGTTGGGGGAGTGGGGTGGGGGTGGAGGAGGGTGATCACATTCAAATTCACAAAGTTGGCTGGCGCCGTGGTGACGAACCCCAACTCCGTGTGCACCATCCCTGGGTGGGTGGGGGGGGGGGTATGAAGAGCCGCACTAAATATGACCTTGACTTTTAAAAATGATGTGCACCATCCCTAGGTTGGAGATCATGTCGGGTTTGGTCATGATCTCTCCAGTGGTGTGAGCTGTAGGAGAGTATATGTACATGGGCTATGACCGGGACCTTTATCTTGAAAAATGATGTGCACTATCCATAGATGGAGGACAACCATGCCAGGTTTGGTCCTGATCGGTCGTAGTGTGGGCTGTAGGAGAGTTGCACACACACACACACACACACACACACATTTGAAGGTTACTACTTTATACATATAGATGTAGCCAGTTCGAGTACATTTTTATTTTTGCAATTTGTTGCAAAGTGTTGGATTTTTTTTTTTTTTTTTTTTTTTTTTTTTGGCGACGAAATGGGTAGGGGTGGACGGTTTAGGCAACTCGAAGCCCTAAAACCCAAACTCTACATGAAAGGGGAAATCAATGAAACCGTCTCCTTATGTGGCAACTCCTTCATGACTTTTGGGTAAACTTAGAACAGTGCAAAGATGTAACAGATAGACTCGAACTGATGCAACTTATGATATAATGATGGGACCAATTATACAGTTTCACTTTTTTTTTATGCAATTTATATGTATGACCATACATGTGTGACCAGTGTTATATTAGGAATAAGCGTATGGCGGTGTAAACCAAACAATATAGGTTTAAATTTTAAATGATTGATTTCTTAATCGTTTATTTAAAAAACAAACAAAACAAACTAAAGTGTTCAAAGTTTGTGAGAATGTTCAGGAAAGAAGATTTTTGGCGTAAAGTTAATGTTTGTAATTTCTTGGGAGAGAAAAGTCGGGTGCTAATAGGACAAATGATGAAATAAGAAATGTAAATGTTAATTCTCGCCGTTGGGGCTTCCATGTGGAGAAGTTGATGAATGATGCGCATGAAAGTGATTTACGTCTGGAAAAAGAAATCCGACGGAGCCGATGATCACCCCATGCTGGTTGACTGTGATTCTGGGCTCGACTGACTCGTTTGTTTGTCGCAAAGGCTGACGAGTTATAGTGGCGGCGTGGACGTAGTTGTGAGCAAAGAGTTTTAATCATTGGCTTGAGTTTTGCTTTTTAAATGTGTTTATTTTTTTTTGTGTTTAAATGCGTTGTAGAGAATTGTCTGTTTGGTGTATGTATGCATGTGTTATATCGATTTAAAGCTGAGAAAGTTGTGAATGTAATCTAGTCGGTGTTGTTGTATTGTTGCGATGTTTCGTGAAATAGATATTTGCGTTTATATGCTGCACGAGTTGCGTTTACTGCGATGTTTGTGTTTTGTATTTTGGTTTTTCTTTTGATGTGCGGCCTTCTCTGGCGGTTTTCTTTGAAGCGATGTGCGAGCTATTCTATTGATGCGTATACACGAAAAAAAATGGGCTTTCAAGTTGTCGTGTGTATTTAGTGAGTTCATTTGTATTTCATCGACGAACGGGTTTGTCTTAGCGTCGCCATTATTGTCGCTGAGCAGCTGCTGCTGCTGGTTTCTGGTTTATTCATGTAAATATGGAGGGATATGCGCTATAAGACCATACATATATACATGTCTTAATACAATATTTTACATGTAGAATGTTCGTACTTGCGTCGGACGGTCAGGTGGTGCGTCCGTGATGCTATATATCAGAATGTTTTCCCTTCATCAGGCGTGTTTGAATTTCAACTGTGCATGGCAGGTTTTATTGTAAATGGAGCAGGTTTACAAGAAATTGGAAATTAATTTATATTTCAGATGCATAATTTATTAATATCAGACGTGTGTTGTTATGTGATATTTAATTGTTTTTTTTTTTTGGGGGGGGGGTAATATTAATATTTAGTTTTAATTATTTATCTTTGTATTAACTAAAAAAAAAAGTTTCAAAGTCCTCTGCCGAGTGCGGATGTAAAATTCGTTTATATTACACCAGGTATCCCATTGACTGAATCACCAGTGACAATCTCAGTTGGTTCCAGATCAAAGAACATTTTAGAATCTAACAAATACAGGTCAACATTCTAAGCTGAATGCAACATTGAACAATATTCATTCATTTTGAAGATTTAAATAATAATAATAATAATAATAATAATAATAATAATAATAATAATAATAAATAATAATAATAAATCATTTAACGGTTATTTTTAGATGCACTACATCCTGAAAATTTGGTTGGTTCATTTGGTTGCTCTGCCCCTGGCGTTTGGGGGGCAGCATTTTCATTGGTTCTACCCCTCCCCCGCCTCCGGCGTTTGGAGCAGGGCTTCATTCAACGCACAAATTGAAAGCATTATTTATTATTACATTTTCACCCCCAAACAAGGCACATTGCCACTTTGATGTAGGGGGCTATTATCAGGGACATAAGCACCAGGGGTACTATGTAGGGAGTTGGGCAGCAAGATGTCGGTTCAACTTCTGCATGTCAGTACAGTTGGGGAAGCAGGAACCCGAAAGGGAATTCTAAAGTCTAGCGGTTCTGAGGAAGAGGCTACTGGAGTAGAAGGCTCTTACATCTAAGGATCTCTACTGTGAAGGGGTGGGATTTAGCTTCTTGTCGGGTTGGTTCGGGGTATTTACGTCGAGGGGGCACAAGCATGGCTTTAAATACTATCAATTGCTTATCTGCGGTTTAAATATTTTTAACCTATCACGGGATTTTTTTTTTTTTTTTTTTTTTTACCAGTTGCGTATAAATAAAAATTAAAAACAACTCTATTTAAAATAAATCTATTTTAGATCATTAACTCAGCACCATCCCACCCTATCCATCTCGATTACTTTAGAAAATCTTTTCGGGTGGAGGAAGCTGTCGTGTTGGGTCTGTTTTTGACCCAACTCTCTTAGCTCTACCCACAACGATTGTACGTAAACATTCTTTGCTTTGGAATTTGTGTGGGCGGATCTTAAGAGAAAATTCTGTTGTTGTACAAACGACTTGTATTTATTGACGCGTTTGATTCTGATATTTATTAAAACTAAAAAAAAAAAAATAAATAAATAAAAACTCTAACAAAAAACACTGCAATTAAACGTAACGTGTGCATAAAATTGTAATAAATAAAAACTAGTTGAAGTAATTGTCTCTCGACGGGGTCAGAACGATAATGCGAAATATTTGGAAGTTTTGATCGGCGGACGAGAGGTCTGACATTAAAATTAAAATTGCAAACATATTTTTGCTTTCGTAAAACATTTAATGAAACTGCAAGTATGAAGTAGACCATACTAGCGTAAAAATGAAAAACTCGTGAAAAGCAGAGGGAGTGGGGAAAAAATGAAGACTAATTTCATATGAATTGTTCAAATAAATGATGAGTGAAAAAAATGCAAAGACAATAAAATCGAAATTGTTTGTAAAAGTAAAGAATCCAAAGGTGAAAAAAAAAAAAAATCCAAAGACATCAGTTAATGGAAGATATTTCGAAGATCTTCCATTAATGGTAAAAAAAAAAAACTAAAGTTAAATATGCTTAATACTGGATGAAACGATAAAATTGTCGTCCTAAAGAAAACAATACCACAACTTTATTTTAAAACTTTTATTAAAAAAATCAATTCAGTTAACTTGATTATGTAGTAAGGCTGACATCTATTCAATGTAGCAGTCTTCAGCCTCAATTACTGCCTAGATACAGGTTCAGAACTTGGAGCATGCCTTTTCCTGAAGTGCCAACGGGAGCTCTGCAGCGATCAGGCTGATTTTGATGTTGTGGGAGGTCATGTTGGTGATGTTCTCAACATATGACCAAACGAAGTAGGCCAGCGGGTTCTGGTCGGGGGGAAGGAGGTGGGTTCAGTGAGAGAAGGGTATGAAGTCGTAGCGCTCTTGCTGTAGCCAAGCCTGGGTCTCTTTGGACTTGTGGACCGGCGCCGAGTCCTGCTGCCACACCCAGGGTCTACCAGCGGCCACCTGATTGCACCAGGGGATCACCACGCTCTTCAGCACATCCAGGTACACTTTGGTTTTGACTTTCAAGCCGACTTCAAAGATGTGAGGTGGCATGATGTGACCCTCACTTGAAACCACACCAAAGACCATAACCATCGCTAGAAACTTTTTCATCATCCTTGGCACATCCCTGGGCTTCGTGGCAATCCAGCAATGCATTTTGAGGGTGCTGGCAATGGTCCTGTTGTCATAACTTGGATCGGTAGAGAGCATGAGTTGTACAGCATCTCCAATCTCGCTTGTTGAACATTGTGTCACTTTCAGACATGATAAAAGGCTCCTATCGCTCTTGGAGTAAAAAAAAAAAAAATAATAATAATAAAAAAAAAAAACTTTTCGTCAAACGGAAATGAAATTATGTCATCTTTTCTAGGGCGACAATTTTATCATTCTACACTGCAATAAAGAAATGAAAGAATAGACTAGTCTATTATAAACAAAAGGGAATATTACCACAACTAGCAATAGTATTTAACCCACAGTTGGTAAAAAGGAAGAACTATCATATAAGCAGGAGTAAAACTGATTTTGGATTTTTTTGTTAATATTCAACTTGCTTTACAAAATCTTTCTTTTTTTTTTCATATTCAAACAATCCCACTCGAGATCAATGGTTGACCCGACAAGTCACATGTTATCACACACCAAAAAAAAAAAAAAAATCTTTATCTCATGAGAAAATCCTAAACCCATTGATGCACGCATTTTCTTCCGGATTGTCTTGGTAATTGTTTGCTGTGATTCGCTCCAGCATTTGTAAGCATATTATGTCATAGTCCAATATCAACCCTTGCTTCCTTGTCGAGGGGTGGGGTTAGATTGCCATAGTGAATAGTATTGCAGGCTGCGATTAGTTATGCACAATTCGGTAAACGTACAAAATTGTTGACAATCGAACTCAAACAGAAACAAACAAACAAAAAAAAACAAGTAATGTAGGCGTATTATTTGGATTATTCAGAGTTTATTTAAGAATAAAAAAAATACATTAAAGAAAACTTTATTATAAACTATGAGAGTTTAAATTACTTTTTTGAAATAAAATATTTCCATATGAATATATTTTAAATATATAAAAAGAATTATAGAAATATAAAAAAAAAGTTTATTTTTTATTTTATTTTTTCATGATAAAACAAGTGTTTCCATATGGTTTCGTATTTCGTTTCATGCTTAGTCACTTCCGTTCCATATATAGCTAAACTGAGTCTCTTTCAGGTGTCTTAACTTTGTGTATTGAATTTTTGGACTTAACCTTGTGTGTGTGAATATATATATATATATATATATATATATATATTATAATTCTCACTCTTTAATTGATATTAAAAGTTTACTTTTTCTATTCGAAACTTATTAAAACAAACTTAATATACCCAGTTACGGATATGCAAGTGACTTCATAAAGGTTAATTAATTTGCACATTCGCTTGAAAAACGAGTGTTTTAGCGGCGTGGTTTTAGCCTGTATATAAAAAAAGCTGCTAAGTAGTCAAAACTGAAAAAAAAACAAAAAAAAACAGTTAACGTTTGTAGGAGTAAATTTAACTTCTAAGCATGTGTACATATACATTTTTTAGCTTAAAATCACCTAATTTTTTAGCCATTTTTATCCATCTGACGATAGCTTAGACAGTAACAATGAAGGCTGAAGCGCTAAATAATGACTATGGCTGGAGCGCTGAATGTCTTGGTTTCGATTTCAGCTGATGGCACTAAAGTCTTTTTTTTTTTTTTAACTATATATTGGGTACAATATAATAATAAATACAAAATCTGCATAAGTTAAAATATCATTTAAGCATATTTTACGACCGGGCAACTCCAGGCAGCCTGCTAGTATTGAAATGAAAATAAGATGGCAAAACGGGTGCAAAAACGTTGAAAGCGCAGTTCCAGATTGGAGGAGTTGGAGAGGGGGGGGGCAGAGCTTCAGAAGCTATGCTCCAAACTCTGGGAGCTGAGTGACAAAATTTAATTCTGTGATTGCTATAAATTATTTTTTTTATTTTTTTTATTTTGTGAGTTCTTGACTGTTAACTATTCTGTACTTTATCCTAAAAATCAACTTCGATTGGATCCATGTGTTCATTTACCAGCTGTATTTAATCAGCATTGTCCAGGTGGATGTATATTGGGGGGGGGGCTTAGAGAATAAGTAATTCCAGATATATTAAAATTCATATCCTATTTCAGAATACATAACACTCCATGATTGAACTCCATTATCATCTTTCAGAATGTGAACCAGATTTTGGATTCAGGAAGTGAAAGCATTTTTCTGGTTTAAATTGCGAAGCAAATGAAACCTTGTTTCTTGAGATACAATAAAAAGCATCAATTACTACACTCTATCCTTGACTCGCTCTTAAATAACGTAAAAGAATTATAGCAAAGCCCTTGGATGAACAACGTTCAAACTTTTATCTTCTGTTTTTAAAAGTAGAGGATTTTTTTAAATATGAAAATTGAAATCGCAAGATGCTTAAAAGATGTAAAAAGAAATTCTGTATGGATTTGGGGTGCCTTAAACCTAATATTCTCAAGCTATGTAGTATTGCTAGTTAATTGCTATATATCTATTACATTATAAAACTCAAATCGTCTTGCTTGGGCGTTGAAACCGTGATTCTGTTTCCACTTTATGATGTGCATGCGTAAAGAAATAAAAACACAGCCATGAAAGCCTTTTTTAATCAATTTTTTCGCATTTAAAATATGCAAATATTGTAAATCTCTCTTGCTTTTTTATTTTTTTTTTTAATTTTTTTTTTTAATTTTTTTTTTTTTACATCAGCATTTTACGAATTTGTATTTTTTATTGCAAATTGGAATCGTTTTCAAACAAAAAAACAAATTTTTACGATTTAATGTCTTTTATATATTCTCTAGTTGAGTTTGAAGACAACAAAATTCCTCAAATCAGCTTGCCCAATCGTTGAAACAGTGTTAATAAAAAAAAATACTTAACTGTCAACACATAGCATCTATCTTTTTTTATGAATATTTTTTTAATTAGGTTTGCGTTACAAATAAAAAAATTTATACAAAAAATCAGACAAGATTGAAAATTGAGTGGCAAAATACTCTCAATTCCTAAATGACAGGAAACCATTTCCCTAATCACTGTTATGTTACTATGCAGATTTTTATTTTTACATTTTAAACAATATAAATAAAACATTTTATAATTTTCCACAAACTTTTTAATTTTAAACCACGTAAACAATTTTTTAAAACAAATTGTTCCTCATCTTTCATTTAATATATTTTCTTGCTCCTCTTAATAGTGTTGAGCTTTTCTTATCTTGATAAGGTTTTGCTTTGTTGAAGATGTCTTTGATAACATAATTGTATTTAATCCTACTCTACGTCTACTTCGGAGGTCATTGTCGCCTCACACTAGAATTCTCCATATGGACTCTTGATGTTGATGTTAAAGACGTTTAACAATCAGTTCTAAATGAGTCTTCTCGGTGTTGACGGTTCTGTAGCAACTATTACGACTGCTATGTGGCATGAACACAGACAAAAAAATGAGCCACGCGCATGCATCACACAAACGTTGCCGTGTTTATCTGATATTTTGATACAGCAAGGCATCGAGGTCACTTCCTTCTGACCTTTCTTTTTCTTTTCTTTTTCTTTTCTCTTTCTCTCTTTATCTCGACACGACAATGGACACAGGATTCGTGTTGCTTCCAAAAAATACATGCACGTAGAACAATTTTCCTCCTGTACACGTGGGCAAATATTCGCGTTAAGCCTGACTTAATTTCATCATAAAAATTAATGGACTGCAATGAAAAATTGAATTAATTTCACCAACAACATTAATAAACATTTAAGAACTGTGCCTGATCACACGTGTGTACACACACACACACACACACACACACACACACACACACTTATGTTTTTTACTGTTTATAATAAAAATATTGTTTGTATCGCTCTGTACTGTTGGAGTCGAGAACATGCATATTTATCCTCTACAGTTCTGTAACGAAGCACATATAAACGCATGTGAAAATATTAGCAGCTGACATTAAGGCACATATGCAAATTGGTAAGTGTATGCCAGCTTGCGTCACAAGAAAAGGAGAGAAAAATGCACCACGTGGTGAGGAGCAGAAAGAAAAACACTTCCAGGTGAGATGAATATCTGGCCCTCGTGGTGGCGGCAATAGACTTTTGAGCTGGTGTTGGGATGGCCGGGTTTTGTTCATCTCGTGGCAGACCAAATAAACAGTAAAAAAAAAATAGCAGGCATTGTTTGGAAAGTAACGATAATAAATGCCTTTTGCTAAATCAGAAAAAAAAAGCAGTCGGATTTGTTTTTTGTTTCTTTTGATTTTTTATTTGTTTATTCGTTTGTGACGGTACCAGATGGCATGGGGATCCGAGAGAGGTTTGGAGTGCAACAAACACAGTTCGGGCGTTACCGCTAGGTTACAGTTTGATTCTTACTATTAACAGTAATAATTAAGAACAGCATCCACTTATGGCTGATGGGATATGATTTTTTTCAACAAACTGTTCAGTTGAAAATTTCATGTAGGTCCCTGAGTTCATAAAGACTGACCTGAAGGTTAAAGATTACACTGGTTGAAATGTGAAAATAAACATTAAAATAGTTTGAAGCTTCTTTCCCACAGAAGAGACGTTGCGAGCCTGTCTCTGCTCTATCGCTATTTTCATGGAAAGTCCTCGACTGAACTCCAATCTATTATCTCCCCCCTCCTGTTGAGACGAGTCGTACCTGATGTCCAACTCCATCTAAAACTGAGCTCCTCGCCAACCCAACAAAATGTTTTCAATTTGTGAGGCTAGAAAAAAGAATACTGAGAGGAATTTCACTTTTTTGAACGCAGGAATTTAGATAATATATCTAAAGTAAACGGTTTAGTTTATCCAATGAATTTGCCATTTCGAATGTAATTCTCAAAAGTGGTTCAAATTATATTTGGACATTTTCTCAATAAAAAAAATTTACTTTAATACTTAAAATTAGTACTAACTGACAGTTTAGCCTATATTTCTGAGCTTAGCAAATAAAGGTTATGGGATTGTGTTCAAATAAAATACTTTACCATGACTCATATTCTGATTATAGTTTTATTAATTACAATGTTTTTCTAACTTAGACCGTTATCCCCCTCCCACCCTTAGTTCTTGCTTCCCTTCTTCCTCGTTTGGTCCATTGTTTTCTCTCCTCTTTAGTCTGCCGTTTCCCACTATCCCCCCCCCTTCTTTGGTTTCGCTGTTTTTCCCCCATGCCCTGTTCTTTGTTTCTGCCGCTCTCCTTCATCCCCTCTCTCTCTTGGGGTCCACTGTTTCCGCCCATCCCCTCCCTCTTTGGGTCAGCCGGTTTCCCCCCCCCATCTCCTCCCTCTGTGGGTCAACCGGTTTCCCCCCCCCATCTCCTCCCTCTGTGGGTCAGCCGGTTCCCCCCCCCATCTCCTCCCTCTGTGGGTCAGCCGGTTTCCCCCCCCCATCTCCTCCCTCTGTGGGTCAGCCGGTTTCCCCCCCCCATCTCCTCCCTCTGTGGGTCAGCCGGTTTCCCCCCCCCCATCTCCTCCCTCTGTGGGTCAGCCGGTTTCCCCCCCCCCCCATCTCCTCCCTCTGTGGGTCAGCCGGTTTCCCCCCCCATCTCCTCCCTCTGTGGGTCAGCCGGTTTCCCCCCCCCCCATCTCCTCCCTCTGTGGGTCAGCCGGTTTCCCTCCATCCCTTCCCTCTGTGGGTCAGGCTATTCCCCCCCCCTCCACCGCATCCTCTCCTTCTGTGGGTCAGCCGGTTTCCCCTCAGCCCCCCCCCTCCATCACATCCCCTTCCTCTTTGAGTCAGATGTTCTCCCTCCCATCCCATCCCCCAGTTTTTGGCTCTGCCATTTCCCACCCACCCCTCGTCAGTCCGTTGTTCTCTCTCTGTTATTCCTTTTTTCCATAGGTCAATATTTTCTACCTTTTCGTTTACTATATAATCTCGTGCCGTCTGTCCATTTCCATCCAAAGAGTTGATATCATTGCTATCACTTTTATCACGTTTGTTGCTTTACCATGCCTCCTAGTGCCCGGATGTATCCAACTGTATCATATTAAAGAGTTGATGCAACAGGCGGCGCATGATATGTAACCGAACCAACGAAGCGCGTAAGGCATCCATAATTCAACTAATAGTAAGTTTATTCAGATAATAACCCTAACAATAACTACAATAAAAAACGATTATAATTTTATGTTAGGCAAATTTGTTATGGAGTCAAAAAAGTGTTCAGTTTTAATGAAAGCAAATATTAAGATTTGTATTATTCGGAATGTGCTTTGATGAACAAGGCTACTTCCTCTACCATGCTAGAAAACTACTCATATCTACCACTGGTCTCTCTCACCTAGACAGGTTTCAAAAAAGTCTTAAATCTAATAGGTATGACATTATCAACCAAGCTCCAGCTTATGTCTATTATGGACATTATGGAAAAGGACAAACCCAAAATATGTAACTTACGAACCGTGTGAATTTATTATGTGCGACTGGCACTAGATATGTTTATAAGAAAAGAACAGGAGAAAAATCTCTGCATGTTCATACTGAATGGCGTCAAGGGGGAAAGAGAGAAAGAGAAAAAAGTTGATAGCGCGACCTATCAGTTCAAATATGTAACTCTATATCCGATAACCAACCTTGATTCCAGTAACGCAACTGGCCCTGACAGCATTCCTATTATAGTGCTCAAAAAGCTTCAACCAGAACTAGCTCTCATACTTACAAAGCTGTTTAAGTGTTGTCTTAAGGGAAATTGCTTCCCAACACCCTGGAAAACCTCATCAGTTTGTTCTGTTTTTAAAAATTTAGGTGATCAGTCGTCTCCCTCTCAATACAGACCAATAAGTCTCCTGTGCATCATGAGTAAGTTGCTGGAATCTGTGTTAAACAGAAGTAGTCAACCACCTCAGCAAAAATAACCTCAGTGACATGCAATATGGTTTCTGTTCTGCTAGATCTACAGCAGATGTGCTAATGGTTATATCTCATGGGATTAGTGAATCTCTCGACAGAGGCTTCCTTTCTTGGGCAATTGTTCTTGACATATCAAAGGCCTTTGATAGAGTATGGCATAAATGTCTACTCCACAAAATCTCCAGCTACGGTATAGCTGAAAATATCTCTTCAATTATTAAATCGTTTCTCGTCAATAGGCTCATAGTGGTTGATTGGCAGAAATCAGAAGCTCTCAGTATAAATGCTGGAGTCCCTTAGGGGTCCACGCTGGGCCAACTCTCTTCCTGATCTACATCAATGATTTCCCTAGTCACATCCTAAGATCATTCGTAGATATTTATGCTAATGACACGACCGTCTATGGCAACACTTCAAAGGCCATAAACAACCAAGTTCTCTCTGATGCTCTCTCCTCTGATCTTGAACACATTGTGTAATGGGGAAAGAGGTGGCTGGTTACTTTTAATACATCTAAAACCAAGCTTCTATCTTTATATAATCAACACTCTGATCTCCTATCTGGCATTAATTGGAATGAATGGCTCTTGTCTTGGGGAGGCTCCATGTTTTGACAAGCTTCTAGGTCTGACCTTTACTCCTGATCTGAAATGGAACCTGTGCATCAAATTTGTTACCAAGGCTGTTGAAAAAATGGTGGAATCTTTCTATTGCTCCAGTAGATATCTCACTGCTGATGCAATTCTCTACCTGTAGAAGAGCCAAGTATGACCAAGGATGGAGTACTGTTGCCATATTTGGGCAGGAGCTGCTAGAAGCAGCTTATCCTGCCTTGACAGAGTTCAAAATAGACTTTGTAGCCTGGTAGGGGATGCTCTTTTCTCTTACCTGCAGCCTCTTTCCCACGAGAGACGTTGCAAGCCTGTCTCTGCTTTATCGTTATTTTCATGGCAAGTGCTCATCTGAGCTCCAATCTAGCCCCCCCCCCCCGGCCTGACTTTCGCAAAAAACACTCGTCTAGCTGAAACCACTATCAATAGTTTCCCACACTCTTTATCTGTGCCTAAACCTAAACGTAGATTTCATGAACAAAGCTTCTTTCTCAGAACTGCACGTCTGTGGAACTCTCTTCCGTTTCCCTGCTTTCCAACTGACTACAATATGGTCATCTTCAAGTCCAATGTGAACAAATTCTTGATGAACCATCCCCTTTAGTAATCCAATTTATCAAATTTCCACAACTAACGATTACTATAATATTTTCCCTACTGTATACTCCTTTACCCTTATCATTGCTCGGCCTTGATAAGTGGTGACTCCTTTGTAAAAAAAAAAAGGTCTCTAACGTGAAGATATTGTGCATTATGTCTGTATATATGTTGCATATGAGTAAGGCTGAAATAATAGTTTGACGCGTCTATATATTACCCTTCCATGCAATATTGTGCCCATGTGCCTGTTTTTTACAGGTACTTTAAAGGAATGTGCTCTGAACTCCTAGCACATGTGCCCCCTCAACTTACTTACCTGACAATTAACCTGACAAGCAGCAAAATCTCACCCCTTCACTGTTGAGATCCCTAGATGCTGAAAAGCCTCCTAGTCTGACGGATTTTGCCCGCAGACTGCTAAACTTTGGAATTCTCTCTCTGTTTCATGTTTCCCTGACTCTACTAACTTGCGAAAATTTACTTGTAAAACAGGCAGACGAATGCAACATTTTCATCGATAGGACAGAGGCTGAAGCCTAACTGACAATTCAGAACCAATTAAGTTAGCGACTTTGCGTAACTTAAAGTTTCAGTCAAGAATGTTCAACAGTCTTAGTTTTATCACCATTTAATGATAAACACATATTTTTTGACGCTTTGTCAGATGAAGATTGATAATTCGTATTGTGATTATTCAGAATGCTGTTCTCATCTTGAGTGTTATAACGTTTCGGTTGCAACATCCGATATTATTATGTCGTCTCTTGTCGAACTCTGCTTAAAGTTTCCGTAATTCATGCTAGAATTGTTCGATAAATTACACAATACATTCACTTGTAAGATTTTCTGCGGGTCGAACATTCAATCTTAAGTGCGTGCAATACTCCAAATTTGATTGAGAATTAGGACTTCTACCCAGCCATGGCTGTCGGGAGCTGTGTGTATCAAATAAACTTTTACGTTTCAAATTCCGTGCAGATTCCCGAGTTTGACAGACACATTGTCAAGTTCGATAAGATACACTTAAAGAAGGTGAGATGTTTCAGCAACCAATACATTGTGCGAAGTTAAGAATAATTTGAATTGCCAATCCTTCTGACAAAGTATTCTCTTGGGATTGATAATTCGTATTATTGTGACTATTCAAAGTATTGTACTCATCTTGAATACTATTTGCATAAGGTTTCGGTCAGTGTTACCTTCGGTCTTCTTCAGATGTGTCTTGTCCAACTGTACAATCTGCATGGGTCTGTGGCGTAGTGGATAAAGTACTTAGTAACATTCAGGTGTTAGATACACTCTTCTCAAAATACAACTTCAAATTAGGACTTCTATCCATTCATGGCTGGTGGAATGAAGGCATGCTACTTCCCATGGATTAAATAACGGATTCTGTTCCAAATTCCACGCAGATTCCAGAGTTTGACATAATATACCTGAAGTTCAAGGGTTACATAGATTGAAACGTGAAAATAGCACTCAAGATGAGAACAGTAATCCCAAAAAATCCAAAGTGAATAATCAATCCTCATCTAAAAACTTTGGAAACATGAAGTTTCTTTGATACACTGTGGTAGATTGTTCTCGTTCTATCAACTCTGACTGGAACTAGTTATAAAAATAACCTTATTGTCTTCAAACCTCCATTCACTTGGGCCGTCTCTGGTAATAGCAACATACTACACCTCCTCTCAATCCTCCTTCACCTCGAAAGCAATCGATGCGAGATAAGGCTTCTGGAACTGATTTTAATTTAGTGAAAGTCAATGTCTCTATTAGTCAAGGCCGTCATTTGGCCAGTTTTGAGTTTTGAGTCATCTAATGTCATTAAACGTTTTTAACCTGTAGCTGTCACCGATCACTGTTAAATAACACACTCGCACACACGTTTGTATTATACTGAAGCTGAGTTAGTCTAAGGCTCATACAAAATACATGCTAAAATATTCCTCAGTTTTGAAATTGATTTATTTTGAAAAAAATAAATAATTTCCATTTTTATTGTTTTGGAATTTGTCTTTCAAACAAAACCCGCAACTCGAGTTTTAAGTTTCATTTTGAGCTTAAAATGAGATCTGTTTTCGCCACAAAATAATTTTTAAAAAATTGCAAAATCGATAAACATGTCTTCTTACAAGAGTCCCTACATCTAAGGTCCCAAATGTCGCTTTGTCTCTCAGACTAACCGTCCCCCACTCTTGCTCGTTTTTCTGCTATTGGTAGCATTCTCTCTATTTCTCTTTATTGGTTCCCCCGACAAAGAAGGGATTGAACTTAGTAATTCACTCCCGTTCATTTGTTAACACTTTTCTCAATAACCACGCCTTGGATTTAAAAAAAATTTTGCACAAACATTAGTCATGATGAAAGGAAATTTTTCACTTGTGAAGACGCTCCTTGCATGCGCGGCTTGTTTACATTTGATATCGGATATTGGATTCTTTTTAATAACAAGTTAGTGATAACAGGCACGCGGGAAAAACAAATGAGAAATGGCAGAAACACTAGAAGATGACCTCCAATCAGTGATGGAATGGAGACAAAAATGGATGGTCACATTCAATGCTGCCAAGACTAAACTTGTTTCCTTCAATAATTACAAGAAGCCTTCTCAACCACCAATAGCAATGGCTAAAGATACATTATCTGAACGTCGCTTAACGTTCACAGGGAACATGAGTTGGAACAGATACATTGAGAGCATTGCCAAGACTGCTGCAAAGAAGGTGGGCTCTCTCTACCGTGCTAGAAAGTTACTTACTCCTGAAAGTATCCTGTACCTCTACAAGATCATCATTCGCCCATGTATGGAGTATTGTCACATTTGGCTGGTGCATCTGCTACTAGTCTCACTCCTGGACCGGGTTCAAAAGAGTCACGAACCTGATAGATCCTGAACTGTCATCTAGGCTTCAGCCTTTGTCCCATCGACGAAATGTTGCATCTCTCTGCCTGTTCTACAAGTATTTTAATGGTGAATGCTCTGATGAACTACAAGCACTTGTGCCCCCTCGACGTAAATACCCCCGACAAGTAGCAAAATCTCACCTCTACTCAAATCACTAGATGTAAGAAGGCGTTCTACTTTAATAGTTTCTTCTCCAGAACTGCTAGACTTTGGAACTCCCTTCCGGGTTCTTGCTTTCCTAACTGTACTGACATGCAGAAGTTCAGGTGTAAGGTGAACAGACATCTTGCTGCTCAACTCCCTACATAGTATCCCTGCAGTTTGTGGCCCTGATAGTCCCCCCCCCTACATCAAAGTGGCACTGCCTTGTTTGGGGTGAAAATGGAATAAAAAAGATAAAGACGACACCTGATCATTTCTTCTTTAACAATTCTTTCAAGTTTTTCTTTCTTTTCACATTAAAAACTGCTGCTGCTATTAGGTCATTATTTAAGATGCCGTCTATTTTAAACATCTTCCAAGGCGAATAAATTATATTTTGAAAGAAATTAAATTGAAGTACTTTTTTTTTATTGTAAAGAACATGGGCAAATCCTTCACAAGAAAAATTGCAAATCAGAATAAAATATTAATTTGTGTAAGAAGAAAGCTATTGATAACAAAGATTCAAACTTTTTTTACTTTATATATTAGGAATATCTTTATATATTAGGAATATCTTATTTGAAATCTGGTTTAAGTCTGTATGAAGTGACTGGACTGATATCGATCCTATGGATCGAACTGCATGGAAAGCAAGCATGAGACGTTTACTCCAGATTGCAAGACACTTACAGCACCTGTTTAAAATGCCAAAAAGGTATCTGACCTTCGGGCTAGGATCCAAGTGTAGTATCTGTTCTGATTCTACACTTCAGTTAATTTATCCTTAGTCAATCTCTGAGACACCCTTCTATACTAAGGCAATTTGTATTTTTGACTACTGCCAGAGTGCCCCCTTTTTGGAGAGCTGGGTTTCTCCCCACATTAAAAACAACCTTGTCACATTTTGCTCTCGTGGGGAAGCAAATAAATACAAAAATACCAAAACCTGGTGATTTAGATGTTTAGTCGGTTTTTTTTTTGCTGTTTTTGCCTTTTTTTTTCTTTTTTGGGCCTATTTTTCTTTTTCTTTTTTTTTTTTTGCCTTCTTTTGTTTTTTGTTTTTTTTGCCTTCTTTTGCATTTTTTTTGCCTTCTTTTGCATTTTTTTGCCTTCTTTTGCATTTTTTTGCCTTCTTTTGCATTTTTTTGCCTTCTTTTGCATATTTTTGCCTTCTTTTGCATTTTTTGCCTTCTTTTGCCTTTTTTGCCTTCTTTTGCCTTCTTTTGCCTTTTTTGCCTTCTTTTGCCTTTTTTTGCCTTTTTTTGCCTTCTTTTGCATTTTTTTGCCTTTTGCCTCTTTTTGCCTTTTGCCTTCTTTTGCCTCTTTTTGCCTTTTGCCTTCTTTTGCCTTCTTTTTGCCTTTTGCCTTCTTTTGCATTTTTTTGCCTTCTTTTGCCTTCTTTTGCCTTCTTTTGCCTTCTTTTGCATTTTTTGCCTTCTTTTTGCCTTTTTTGCCTTCTTTTTGCCTTTTTTGCCTTCTTTTTGCCTTTTTTGCCTTTTTGCCTTATGCCTTCTTTTTGCCTTTTGCCTTTTTGCCTTCTTTTGCCTTTTTGCCTTCTTTTGCCTTTTTTTTTGCCTTTTGCCTTTTTGCTTTCTTTTGCCTTTTTGCCTTTTGCCTTTTTACCTTCTTTTGCCTTTTTTTTGCCTTTTGCATTTTTTTGCCTTCTTTTGCCTTTTTGCCTTCTTTTGCTGTTTTGCCTTCTTTTTACCTTCTTTCGCCTTCTTTTGCATTTCTTTTGCCTTCTTTTTGCCTTTTTGCCTTCTTTTGCATTTTTTTTGCCTTTTTTCATTTTTTTTTTTTCTTTTGCTTTTGTGTTGCTTTGTGTTAGTTTTGCTTGTTTCTGAATTTTTTTTGAGATGATTGATAATTGGTATGTGAATTATTCTGACTATGGTTTTCATCTTGGATGTTTTTCGCACAACATTTCAGTTGCGTCTTGTAGAAGAACGTTTTAAATACACAGGTTGAACCATGACCTGCTAGAAGTTTTCAGAAATTTATTCTATTATCATCCGTAATGGGTATTTCTGGTACTATCAAATCTTGCTTCCTGACCTAAAATGCACCAAGCAGTGTTTTTTTTGTTGTTGTTGTTTTTCCTTTCCCTTTGCAAAACTCAATCATGTTTTGCAAAGTAAAAAAAAAAAAAAAAACATGAATAAATATTTAAAAATATAAATAACTCGAAGCATATAATCTTTTTTCCAAAATTACTGGATTCGGCATTAAATAACTCGAAAAAGGTCGTTAAACCTTTGACCTCCAGAAAATAATCAGTTTGAACTGATTATTTTTTAGCACTTATATCCATTTTGCTATGGATTTCTTGTGTTTTTATTTTTTTCACAATGCTTTTGATCACGCCGTTCACTCTAAGTAGAGTTTTCACGAGAGATCGTGAGGATAAATTGAATTTCCAAATTTTCTATGTTGGCTTAATTTGATACTGAAGATTTTTTTTTCTCTCACTCACATGCCCTTGCTCCGAATTCGTGGCATTGGGCCGACATCAGTGGATTTTTTTTTCCAGTGGACAGTAAAAATAATTAAAACAAAAATCATTAGTCAAACACAACTTTTTTTTTATGGCCCGGCCACTGCCAGATAGCCCTACTAGCCTTTTTATATAAGTTTCATGGAATTTTTGTAATTGTAGTAAATTGTCTGAAACAACCGAAGCAAACCATACCAATGGTTTAAACTTTCAACCTCAGAAGATAATCAATTTGAACAGATTACTTAGCAATTATGTCCATTTTGTACGGCACAATCACGTTGACACATTGGTTCTTGCCATATCACCAAAGTTAAGCAACAATGAGCCTAGTCAGTACCAGATGGATGACCGTTTGGAAGACTAAGCGCTGTATGTAGCATGCAGAGTTGTAGTGATTACCAGGTTGGTATATGGAGGCACGTTTAACTTGCTGGGGAAGATGCACCTTTAAATTAAGACGGAAAGCAATGGGAAATTACCGTCTTTACTTGTCTTCCCGGGATTACCATGGCTCTACAATTTGGAGTGTTGTGGTCGCCGACGCTGTTAAAGCAGCAGGGGTGCTGCTGCTGATATCCATTTTTGCTATGGGTTTCTTGTGTTTTTATTTATTTATTTTTTTTTTATCCTCAATTTTTCCCGACACTGTTCTCTCTCAGCACAGTTTTCACAAATGATAAATTGAATTTCCGAATTGTTTCCATGTTGGCTTAATTTGGCACTGAAGAATTTTTTGTTATTTTTTCTTCCACAGAACCATTGGAAAAAAATCAAGAATGCTGTACAATGGACGCCTTTCATCCAACATTTTAAAAAGCATAAATATCCTTGGATACAGTTGGCTGGACATCAAGGTAATTCTACTTTTTTTTTTCTATAGATCTTATCTACATATATAAATGGCTTTTATAGCTATATATATATATATATACATATATATATATATATATATACATATATATATATATATATATATGTATATATATATATGTATATATATATATATATATATATATAAAATAAACTTTTGTAATCATTGCTATATATTGGATAATAATCAATAGTAAATTGGCTCTACAATAAATATGGAATCTGCATGAATTAAATATTATATTTAGTCATATTTCATGACTGGGCAACGCCGGGCAGCCTGCTAGTTTATTTTATAAAAGCAACTAGAAAACTGCCTTATCCCAGGACGCATACAATGAACGAGTTTTATTTAAATATTAAAATCAATATATCATGCTACTAAATCTTATGTCTAGAATCTTTGATTCTTATCCTTAGAATTTCTCCTATATTAAAAGAAAAACAAAAACTTATGCACCTACCACTGATGGAATAAAAAATATCATATTCCAAAATTCACATAAATTGATTGGGTAGCTTTTAAATAAGAAAATAACATTTTATGAATAAGGATTGACTGCCTGACATCGCCATCTTGAAAATAATCTCAGAAAACAAAGAAGATAACTCAATAATTCAAACCTGCGAGATTTTTGTAATGTCTACAAATTCCCATTGTTTAAAAATAATTTGGGGGGGGGGGCATAAGAGGTCTTCAAAAGAAATTGGAATTCGGAGAATCCTGTTTAGTCAGTATAGTGATGACTATGAATCAAACTTGGTGTAAATCTAAAATATTCTAATTTTTAAAATCGAAATGTGCTCTTGTTGCAAAGAAACGGAAGAATTGGCTGGTGAGAAACGATTCGATTATTTTTTGTTCAATGAAACTCTGAAAATATTGTCATTTGTTTTGTGTGTAATGTGTGACGACCTAATTGAGCGTACGCTTTTGCGATTATTTTTTTTAATGAAAATTGAAGCAAGGAATCTCCCGAGGGCGACAATTTCTATGTTGTCAATCGTGTTGAGTCTTGATTTAGGACATTTTCTTTTCATATTTTTCCTCCCCCTCTCTCTCTCTCTCTCTCTCTCTCTCTCTCTCTCTCTCTCTCTCTCTCTCTCTCTTCGTGTCTCTCTCTCTCTCTTCGTGTCTCTCTCTCTCTCTTCGTGTCTCTCTCTCTCTCTTCGTGTCTCTCTCTCTCTCTTCGTGTCTCTCTCTCTCTCTTCGTGTCTCTCTCTCTCTCTCTTCGTGTCTCTCTCTCTCTCTCTTCGTGTCTCTCTCTCTCTCTCTTCGTGTCTCTCTCTCTCTCTCTTCGTGTCTCTCTCTCTCTCTCTTCGTGTCTCTCTCTCTCTCTTCGTGTCTCTCTCTCTCTCTCTTCGTGTCTCTCTCTCTCTCTTCGTCTCTCTCTCTCTCTTCGTCTCTCTCTCTCTCTTCGTCTCTCTCTCTCTCTTCGTCTCTCTCTCTCTCTTCGTCTCTCTCTCTCTTCGTCTCTCTCTCTCTCTCTTCGTCTCTCTCTCTCTTCGTCTCTCTCTCTCTTCGTCTCTCTCTCTCTTCGTCTCTCTCTCTTCGTCTCTCTCTCTTCGTCTCTCTCTCTTCGTCTCTCTCTCTTCGTCTCTCTCTCTTCGTCTCTCTCTCTTCGTCTCTCTCTCTTCGTCTCTCTCTCTCTCTTCGTCTCTCTCTCTCTCTTCGTCTCTCTCTCTCTTCGTCTCTCTCTCTCTCTTCGTCTCTCTCTCTCTCTTCGTCTCTCTCTCTCTCTTCGTCTCTCTCTCTCTCTCTTCGTCTCTCTCTCTCTCTCTTCGTCTCTCTCTCTCTCTTCGTCTCTCTCTCTCTCTTCGTCTCCCTCTCTCTCTTCGTCTCCCTCTCTCTCTTCGTCTCCCTCTCTCTCTTCGTCTCCCTCTCTCTCTTCGTCTCCCTCTCTCTCTTCGTCTCCCTCTCTCTCTTCGTCTCCCTCTCTCTCTTCGTCTCCCTCTCTCTCTTCGTCTCCCTCTCTCTCTTCGTCTCCCTCTCTCTCTTCGTCTCCCTCTCTCTCTCTTCGTCTCCCTCTCTCTCTCTTCGTCTCCCTCTCTCTCTCTTCGTCTCCCTCTCTCTCTCTTCGTCTCCCTCTCTCTCTCTTCGTCTCCCTCTCTCTCTCTTCGTCTCCCTCTCTCTCTCTTCGTCTCCCTCTCTCTCTCTTCGTCTCCCTCTCTCTCTCTTCGTCTCCCTCTCTCTCTCTTCGTCTCCCTCTCTCTCTCTTCGTCTCCCTCTCTCTCTCTTCGTCTCCCTCTCTCTCTCTTCGTCTCCCTCTCTCTCTCTTCGTCTCCCTCTCTCTCTCTTCGTCTCCCTCTCTCTCTCTTCGTCTCCCTCTCTCTCTCTTCGTCTCCCTCTCTCTCTCTTCGTCTCTCTCTCTCTCTCTTCGTCTCCCTCTCTCTCTCTCTCTCTTCGTCTCCCTCTCTCTCTTCGTCTCTCTCTCTCTCTTCGTCTCTCTCTCTCTCTTCGTCTCTCTCTCTCTCTTCGTCTCCCTCTCTCTCTTCGTCTCCCTCTCTCTCTTCGTCTCCCTCTCTCTCTTCGTCTCCCTCTCTCTCTTCGTCTCCCTCTCTCTCTTCGTCTCCCTCTCTCTCTTCGTCTCCCTCTCTCTCTTCGTCTCCCTCTCTCTCTTCGTCTCCCTCTCTCTCTTCGTCTCCCTCTCTCTCTCTTCGTCTCCCTCTCTCTCTCTTCGTCTCCCTCTCTCTCTCTTCGTCTCTCTCTCTCTCTCTTCGTCTCCCTCTCTCTCTCTCTCTCTTCGTCTCCCTCTCTCTCTCTCTCTCTTCGTCTCCCTCTCTCTCTCTCTCTCTTCGTCTCCCTCTCTCTCTCTCTCTCTTCGTCTCCCTCTCTCTCTCTCTCTCTTCGTCTCCCTCTCTCTCTCTCTCTCTTCGTCTCCCTCTCTCTCTCTCTCTCTTCGTCTCCCTCTCTCTCTCTCTCTCTTCGTCTCCCTCTCTCTCTCTCTCTCTTCGTCTCCCTCTCTCTCTCTCTCTCTTCGTCTCCCTCTCTCTCTCTCTCTCTTCGTCTCCCTCTCTCTCTCTCTCTCTTCGTCTCCCTCTCTCTCTCTCTCTCTTCGTCTCCCTCTCTCTCTCTCTCTCTTCGTCTCCCTCTCTCTCTCTCTCTCTTCGTCTCCCTCTCTCTCTCTCTCTCTTCGTCTCCCTCTCTCTCTCTCTCTCTTCGTCTCCCTCTCTCTCTCTCTCTCTTCGTCTCCCTCTCTCTCTCTCTCTCTTCGTCTCCCTCTCTCTCTCTCTCTCTTCGTCTCCCTCTCTCTCTCTCTCTCTCTTCGTCTCCCTCTCTCTCTCTCTCTCTCTCTTCGTCTCCCTCTCTCTCTCTCTCTCTCTCTTCGTCTCCCTCTCTCTCTCTCTCTCTTCGTCTCCCTCTCTCTCTCTCTCTCTTCGTCTCCCTCTCTCTCTCTCTCTCTTCGTCTCCCTCTCTCTCTCTCTCTCTTCGTCTCCCTCTCTCTCTCTCTCTCTTCGTCTCTCTCTCTCTCTCTCTCTCTTCGTCTCCCTCTCTCTCTCTCTCTCTCTTCGTCTCCCTCTCTCTCTCTCTCTTCGTCTCCCTCTCTCTCTCTCTCTCTCTTCGTCTCCCTCTCTCTCTCTCTCTCTTCGTCTCCCTCTCTCTCTCTCTCTCTTCGTCTCCCTCTCTCTCTCTCTCTCTTCGTCTCCCTCTCTCTCTCTCTCTTCGTCTCCCTCTCTCTCTCTCTTCGTCTCTCTCTCTCTCTCTCTCTCTCTTCGTCTCTCTCTCTCTCTCTCTCTCTTCGTCTCCCTCTCTCTCTCTCTCTCTTCGTCTCTCTCTCTCTCTCTTCGTCTCTCTCTCTCTCTCTCTCTCTTCGTCTCTCTCTCTCTCTCTCTCTCTTTCTTCGTCTCTCTCTCTTCGTCTTTCTCTCTCTCTCTCTCTTCGTCTCTCTCTCTCTCTTCGTCTCTCTCTCTCTCTTCGTCTCTCTCTCTCTCTCTCTCTCTCTTCGTCTCTCTCTCTCTTCGTCTCTCTCTCTCTTCGTCTCTCTCTCTCTTCGTCTCTCTCTCTCTTCGTCTCTCTCTCTCTTCGTCTCTCTCTCTTCCTCTCTCTCTCTCTCTCTCTCTTCGTCTCTCTCTCTCTCTCTCTCTCTCTCTTCGTCTCTCTCTCTCTCTTCGTCTCTCTCTCTCTCTCTTCGTCTCTCTCTCTCTCTCTTCGTCTCTCTCTCTCTCTCTTCGTCTCTCTCTCTCTCTTCGTCTCTCTCTCTCTCTTCGTCTCTCTCTCTCTCTTCGTCTCTCTCTCTCTCTCTCTCTTCGTCTCTCTCTCTTCTCTTACACAAAAATATCTCGACATGTCCACTGTTATTCGATACAGTGATTGAACTCAAACAACGTATGAATCATCTCATCTCAGTCAAAAATAGTGCGTTGTTATTTCAAAAACAAACAGCAAAACAAAAAAAACAATTCTTTTTATAAAGAGTCCGAATTTAGAAGTGTCGCTTTGGTAAAGAGGTATTAGGAGGAGGGGGTCATTTTATTTTATTTTCTCTTCTATAGATGCGTCCACAATATATCTCTGAGAGAACTTGTCTGACCGTACGTTTGTCACACTCATGTTTGAAATCGTATTTTATGGCCGAATTTTAAGAATGTTTTTCTTTACGCCATCGACAAATCTAAAAAAAAAAATTACCTCCCTGCCAAGGGGTTAGACACAAGGTCAAATTGTTGTTTTGAGATACCAGCACAGTAGGATAAGCACACTCTTGTCTAGAAAAACTGCCTGTTGGTGTTCCCTAGGATGGGCGAATTGTGACTTTGTAAAAATATAAGATGTTTTCTGATGCTCGTAATTTTCTAGCACGAGAGAGGGAGCCCACTTTCTTTGAAGCAGCTTTCGCAATGTCTTTAATGTATTTGTTTCAATCTGCTGTCTGTGAATGTGTAATTCATAAAAATTGAGGATATTCCTTTACAATCAGTCCGATAAGTGCCTTTTATTTGACTGGGGTATGATTCTGTACAGTCCTAGGTCTACCCTCCCAGCCTTTACCTCCTCTCTTTGTGAAGTGATTGATTTATTATTGATTGCGTGAGATACCCCCACTTTAATTCTGCTTAGATCTGAGCATACCGTTCCAAAAGATATTAATGTAAGTGATAGAATTTAAATGCAGCTGATTTGATTGTATGGCTCGGATGCATTTTTCCAAGGCCTAAAGGCCACTCGAGGATAAGGGTTAATGAGTGTTAGGTGGTCAGTGAGACAACACCGTAATGAATAGTAACGGTAAAAATTGGGTAGAATTTGATTATTTAAGAGCATGGCTCAACAAGAATTTGTTTACATTGAACTTAAGTGCAACCATGTTGTAGTCAACTGTAGTATAGAGTTCCACAGGCAAGCAGTTCTAGGGGAAAAAAACTTTGTTCATAGAATTTTTGTTTTAGGCAGAGAGTAGGAGAAATTGTTGTTAATGGTTGTAGTAGCTAGATTTTTTTTTGTGAATGTTTTACAGGTGAGGAGGACCATAATTTGAAGCTCAGTTACACACCTACCATGAAAATGATAATAGATCAAAGATAGACTTGCAGTGTCTTTTCTGTGAGAAAGAGTTTGTAAGGAGGAAAAAACGTTATTGGCCACTAGATTTTGAAGTTGGTTTTGTATCTTGGAAAGGTTGGTTTTGTATCAGGAAAGGTTGCTTTGAGCAGCTGTTTCCCAGATGTGGCAACAGCACTCCATCTTAGAACGTATTCAGCCTATGATGGAGTATTTCTGCCACATCTGAGGAAGTGCCTCTCAGCGCTCTTTCTTCTACTAACAAAGAACAAAATCGACTTCACAATCTAGCAAGGGATAATCTATTCTCCACAGCTCGTTTCTCATATAAGGAACAGTTGTTCTTTGTTATAATAGCAAAATTCACCAATCGAAATCTTGAATTTCAAGTAAAACCAATGGTATCGGTTTGTCATGTTGCAATAATGAACATATCCAAAAATTATGAAAAACGATAAAACTAATTATTAATGAAAACAATTTTTTGATGACAATTAGTAAAAATACTGATTCGCTAAATTGACCAAAGGTTTTTAGTTTTCATAAAATAATTACCTCCCTTTTACGATTTGAACTCTTTTTTTTTTTTTTTTTTTTTTTTTTTTTTTTTTGCAAAACTCTATTTTTACTAATTTTCTTTGAAAACAATTTTCATTAATAATTAATTTTCTGCCTTCATCGTTTTTCATAGTTATGGACAAATCCAAAAATTGTGTCATGCCAGTGAAGTAGACACTATTGGTTTTACTTGAAATTTAATATTTCGATTTTCACTCTTATAATGAAGAACCAAGAAACATTGCTAGTCTTTCTCTGCTCCTCCTTATGTATTGCTACCTTGTCGTGGTGAGGAGGTTTGAGTGTTTCTATGACCCTGAAGGCTATACCGGCAGGGGTCATACTCCTAGCAGGTCCAACCAAGCCGGGCAGGTTTCAGGATAGAAGCCAGACGAAAAGCAGTACCTAGTCGGTCCTTAGTATAACCTTTTAAAAGCCATAGACTGGTGTGGCTTTCCAAACCCCTCACATAGTAATCCTCACATAGTAATCCTCACATAGTAATCCTCAGTAATGTTGGTCTTTTAAAGGTTTGGATTACTCCTTAGTTATCATTACTTCCCTGTTCACTCTGACCTGAAGTGATAATACTCATTATAGCCCCATCTACTTCCTTTGACTGTCCGTATGAACTATCATCGCTAGGGATGATCGATGACACACACTGGGAGTTTGTTCGAAGTGAAAATAATTTGCACGGATACAGCCTCGCTCTCTCGTCCCAACCAGCCTGATCCAGCAACAGGACAGGATCGAAATGGGAGCTGCCGAAAATGTCAGCATCCTCCTACATACAGCGCCTAGTATTCACAAATAATTACCCATTTAGTATTAACCAGGTTTAACATTGCTTAAATTTGGTGATCTAATGAGAACCGGTATGGCAACGTCATTATGCAATATAAAGGATCCATCTTTGAGTTAACTAGAACTTATACTGGGTAAAACACTAAAATTATGTCCAGCCCTGTTGGCAACACTTCAGAATATGCCAAAATGCATTTTTACAGTGGATAAAAATTCCTCAAAGCAGTCGCTTGTTTGCCATATCTGGGTGACTGAATGCTTCATGAACGTGCGGGATCATGCATACCATAACATTTTACTTTGACACATGTTCGAATTGACAGGAGGTCAGAGAGGTCCGATCCTATTACTCAACTGGTCACATCAAGCTCCGTGATATATAACCGACACCAAACCTACAACTTCCACTCCTTCCTCAGCCCTCCACTGATACCCACTACCAAATAAAAATGTAATGGAGGGCAGCGATTATGAATCAATCAAACCGGAAAGAAAGGAATCGACATGATTGTGAAATTCTAAAAATCTTACCTACTTGGACAATGGAACACAAGTGTTCAGGAAATTCCAAAAAAGTATACCTTCGATGTAGCCAGTTATGGAGAGATGAATTCACCCTTCCTAGCATGTTCCAATTTCAAATTTTTTTAATTTTTTTTTTTTTTTAATTTTTTTTTTTAACAAAGGAGTCACCATTTATCAAGGCCTGGAGGCCACTCGAGGATAAGGATTAATGAGTGTACAGAAGTCAATGGGAAAATATCGCAGTAATCGTTAGTGGAAATTTGGTAAATTGGATTACGTAAGGAGATGGCTTATCAAGAACTTGTTTACATTAGACTTGAGGACTACCATATTGTAGTCAGTTGAAAAGCAGAAGAGAGTTCCACAGGCATGCAGTTCTTAGAAAGACGCTCTGTTCATGGAATCTACGTTTAGGTTTATACACAGATAAAGAGTGGGGGAAATTATTGATAGTGGTTCAACTAGACGAGTGTTTTTGTTTTTTTTTTTGTTGTGAAAGTCAGACAAATGTGGGCCATAGATTGGAGCTCAGACGAGCACTTGCTATGAAAATATTGATAAAGTGGAGACAGGCTCGCAACGTCTCTTTTGTGGGAAAGAGGTTGCTGGGAAGAGAAAAGAGGCATCCCCTACTAGATTACAAAGTCTATTTTGAACTCTGTCAAGGCAGGATAAAGTGCTTCTAACAGCTCCTGCCCAGATGTGGTAGCAGTGCTCCATCCTTGGACGTACTTGGCTCTTATACAGGTAGAGAACTGCATCAGTTGTGAGGTATCTTCTGGAGCGGTAGAACGATCCCACCATAGTTTGTTCTAAATAAATTGGCAGGACTCCTTTTCACTGATGCTGTAATTTGCACCACCTCTTAACTTCACTGTGTTCTCTCGGCTCCAAATAATGCATTACGCCTCAATGTAGCACGTGTGTACAGCTTGCCTTCCTTAAAATGAACTCTCCCATTTTTCAAATGGCTTACTTTTATGCTGCTCAAGATCATCTAATTTGCATACAAACGGCAAGAATTTACGTTAGTTCATGCAACCGTTGAAGCTTAAATCAACTGTTGCCATTTTTGTTTTTTTATTCTTATTCAACAGCTGAATCCTTCAAGATGCACAGACACATTTTTCAAACATAATTTTTTTTTTTCGCACTATCTACAATTTTCTGAACAAGCAGTGTGAAAAGTTATAAAAAAATTTTTTTAAATGTTTAAAATAATCATGGCTCCCAAAAGTCCAAAAAAATTACATAAACTCAGATTCGGAGATTAAATCTGAAAATGAAGACTTTCCATAATTCTTATAGAAGTAGGTAACCCTAACCTAAACCAAAACTTGATTCCTTATTTTGTTATAATGACAATGCCGATACCATTTTCAGACAGTATTCCAAATGAAAATTTTATTTGTATAATTTCTAAACTTTTAATGCGTCCACATAATTCTTTTCAAAACAAACAATGATACCAGATTTAAGTATGGCCATTCAACGTTCGTAGGAAATTCGAAAATTTGTCATCTTATGTGCTATTAGTTTAGAAATCAATTTTTCATGATATATAAGTAAAAATGCAGGATTTCAAACAAGTACAAAATCATTAGAAATCTGTTTCAATCTTTTTGTAAATGAAAATTAATAATAATGGAAGTCATATTAGATTTGAACCAGCTAACACACTGAATCTTTTTAGTATGATTCATATCACATCACAGATCAAGATTTTTCTTTTAATAAAAAAAAAAAAAAATTGCAAATTTTGTCCCATAAGTTTTATTTACTAGAATTTTCAACATGAATTTTTTTTTGTGTGTGTGTGTGTGTGAATGTGTGTGTGTGTGAAGGACAACTTCAAATTTTATATTGCACCCACCGTAATAATATTGCACCACATTGACAAGATGAATGACACTAACAATGGTCGAAAATTTATTTTGGGAGCTCAATGTGTCAGCGAATTATGACTGTTAAAAAAAAATTGTCATCTTGTGTGCTTATTATTCCAGAATCCAAATTTCACAATGAATAATTAAAAATGTTTCATACAAATGTAAAATCTAGTGAAAATAAATCATAATGGAAACAATTTTATGATGAAGCCAACCTAAACATAACGCAACATTCCTTTTTCTTAAGAAATGTACAAAAAATGACATGGCAGTGTAAGTTTGAATGTTCAGATAAGATTCATTTCAACAGCTAATACATTGAACCTTCTTGATATGATTTGCAGCATATTAGAGATCAAGCTAGACTTTTCTTTTAATAGTAAGCTAAAAAAAAAAACAAAAAAACTCAAGATTTTGACCATGTAAAAATAGACAGAATCGCAATTTGATAACTGAGCAAAATTTTCATTCACTAAAGTTTTCAGCTTATAAAAGACAACTTAAAATATATATTAATCCACTATATTAACGAGTGGCTTTATTTTTTTAATGCTGGTACAGTCTTTCAATGCATAGACAAACAATATTCAATTCAATTTTATTTGGCATAGGTTAAAACATTACATGTTTCATCGCCATTAAGAAGAGCGCGGGAAGAGGGGGGGGCGTTGCGAATTTTACTGTAGGAAATACAGTTGACCAACACCTGTCCAACTTCATCTTGAACTGATCCGTTGTTGGTGCAGTGACAACCTCAATATTGTGTACATTAGGCTGAAAAAAAAAAAATTGAACATCACTGAAAATAAGTTAAAGCAATCTGAAAAACAAAACTATTGAAACAAACGAAAGAATTGTACATTAAATTTTGCTTACATTCAAATTTGCTAAAAAAAAAAAGCACAAGTTGAAATTGAAAACAATTTCACTATTTACTCGGTTTTTTGCACATTAAACTTTAAGCTGGTTTATAATTTATCTATTATATAAAAAGAACTTTGTGTACGAGTTCGTTCCCTATGGACTCATAAACGGCTGGGTTAATTTTTTTTAAATATTTTTTATTTCACACAAATGTACTTAATATATCTGACAGTGTTCTTGGATAGATTCTCTATTAGAACGTCTTTAATAAGTATTAATAATAATAAAAAAAAATCCAATGAAAGAAGAAACAGGCGATTTTAACCAACGTTAACACCTTATACAGCCTAACACCACAAATGCATTTGATAACTTTTACTACCACACAAATAGAAAGGTCCGGCATATAAAATCAACAGTAGGTTCTTTTATAAGACAGGGGTACATTCGAAACGAATGTTTATGTGTAAAGCACAATTGAAGCATGATACTTGACTTTTGCATTTTAAACTTTAATTGAAACTGTTATATATAAAAAATAATTTTATAAAATCAACAGGTTTTCTGCATCAGTAGGTGTATCAGAATTTTTGTAGGAATTTTTGACATCCCTAACACGAAACTGCGAATAAAATAGAAAAAAAACTCGTAATTTCTCTTTAAAAGTGTTTTTTTTTTCCTTTTTTTTTTTTACATGGGGGTCACCACTTATCAAGGCCCAGGAGCCACTCGGGGATAAGGGTTATTGTGTGTACACTAATCAGTGGGATAGTATCGTAGTAATAGTTAGTATTGGCGATTTGATAAGGTGTCATTACTTAAGGGGGCCGTTCATCAGGAATTTGTTTGTTTTGGACTTGAAGACATCTAGGTTGAAGTCGGTGGGGGGGGGGAACAGGCAAGCGGCAGAGAGTTCCACAGCCGTGCAGTTCTGAGAAAGAAGCTTTGTTCATGGAATCTACGTTTTGATTTAGGCACGGATAGAGTGGGGAAAATTATTGACAGTGGTTTCAGCTAATTGGGTGTTTTTCGTGAAAGATTGGCGGGGGGGGGCAGAGAATGGAGCTCAGACGAGCACTTGCCATGGAAATAACGATAAAACAGAGACAGGCTCGCAACGTCTCTTCTGTGGGAGAGAGGTTGCAGGGAAGAGAAAAGGTCATCCTCCCACCAAGCCATTTTCTTTATGGATTATACTTCCAAAATAAACTATTAAAGTTGTATAAAACGTAATAGAAATATTATTTTTTTATTTTTTAAAAAACAGTAATGAAATTAATTGAATTTTACAAGTTCAGTATTTTTCAATTTTTAAACTTTAAAAATCTATCAAAATTTTTCTATTCATTCTATTTTTACGATATTTTCAGGGTCAATGTGAAATTTTATGCTCTTTCCAATAAACCGAATATAATATTTTAGACAAACTTTTTTTTTTTTTTTAATTCACGCCCCCCCCCCCCATTTTTAAATGTCTATTAAAAAGTAAATAATTAATTTACTCATTAAGGTTTTATATATCACAAATTAAAGATAAAAGATCAATAAATAATATATTCAAATTTAAAACAAAAAAAAGTAGTGTTTTTTAGAAATTTACCTGTAAAGTCTGAAGTTTAAAACCTTTTAAAAAAAAAACACGTTTGTTTTTTTGTTTTTTTAATGAAACCTTGGTCCTTGCTCCTTTTTAATTGAAAAAAAAAATTAGGGTTTGAATTACATTTTTCGAGGCGTTATTATCTTGGAAAGACGGGGTGGAATTATTCAATATTTTTCACGAAATTTCTGACACACCTAGTGCAGCGCAATGTAGACCACAATGTATTGTGGAGTATGTCACTGCGGGGAAATATAGGAAGCTTCCTCCTGGTGCACCACGATGGGTCCCCAACTAGAGCAAGCAATTAATTTATTTGCTTGAAAAATTGCACGAATTCATCGATTTCAATGACAATAAAAATATGGGAGTGTGAAACTTTCGTTGATCATCATTCAATCTCGGGCAACACCACAAGCAATAAATAACAAACATTTGACTAAGATGTGTGTGTGTTTCTTTTATTTTACTACAGCTACGAAAATGCCATGAAAGTAATATAAAAAGATTAGCAGGGCTACCCGGCGTTGCCCAGGCCATATAAGGAAATGAAGTTGCGTTTGACTACACTTGCTGAATGATTTTTGTTTTAGTTTTAATTATTTTTACTGTTCAATAATTTATATCAATTTGAAAAAAAAAAAAAAATCCATTGATGTCGGCCCAGTGCTATGAATTTTGACTAAGGGCATATGAGCGAGAAACAGTTTTAAGCGGATACAATATAAAAAATTTTTTTTTGATTTACGTTAGTAATAACTAGGGCTATGACAACAGCATATTTTTTAATTTTAATTTTCAGGTATATATATCCATTGATATCTTATGTTTTTATGCAGAGTGATGTGGTTCTCGGTTGATTAATCATGTCTGTGTCGGATATATACTAGAGAGTTAAAATAATGAAAATAATATGCTGTTGTCATAGCCCTAGTAATAACTCAACCCTCAGCTAAATCAACCGTCAATAAACAAACTCTGAAATAAAAAAAATGTTTTGTCTTTTTAATTAAAATAAAAAAAAAAATTCCTAATTTGTATTAAGTCAAATAGATACTACAAAGTACAAAACAAAAAAATACCCCGCAAAAAACCTGTAATCCTGTTTACATGCAAAAGCTTACTGAAATAAACGTTTTCAAAAATGTTAAAGATAAAAAACGAAACACCTGCTGTAAGGTGGGCGCAAATGTCAAAACTGATAACCATAAGAAAACCCTCTAACGCATTCGGCTACGGTAAGTTACAAATTTATTTACTTAACGTATCTAAGAGGTTAAGCAGTTTACGCATGCATAGATGTTAAACTCGTTTAAGAAGAGACTATTTGACCGTGATCCCTCTCCCAACAGATTCTGTGGTCATTAAGGTAGAAAAAATAAATTTGTTGCAAATTTCACATGGTATGCTTCCAAGTCCCTTTCCTTTAAGACCATACCGGAATCATTCTTATTTGATTTGGATTTCGAAACTTTTAGTGAGACATACAAACACACACACATACATATATACATACACACTAACAGACATCTCTATATAATAGATGAGATGCGAAAGGCTGGATCTGATAAATCGGCTGGCAAATCCTTTCATATGTAACTTAAACAAAACCTACAATGACTCGCAATCATCCTCCCAACCATTCGCAATTATATGATGGAAGGTGGTGGTTATCTTTTGGAAATAAACTCAAATTCATGCAAACTTTTTCCACATAAAACTGGTCAGTTTTCAACTTGACGACTGGAGTCATCCATCAACTGAGGGTTTATTACTTATGCAGAATACGGACCACAATAAAATATTATTTAGAAACCTATTCCTAACATGGGGGGGACGTTTTGTAACTATTCTATAGTTTTACCTAACAATTTAATAAACTATAGATGCCATAAAAATTAAGTTGTACTTGAAAATCCTATTTAAAACGTAGCAGTCCGTATTTTACATAATTGCCGACGGTTTTCCTTTGTCTATGAAAATTTTATGGTTATATGATAGTTTCATGCTACTTCAGTCTCTTGCAATATTCTCTAACTCTACGAGGTCTTTTAATCTGCACTAGTTCAATAGGGGAGGCAATGCTATATTGTGTGGTTCTTCTCTGCACGTGTGCATATGATTGAGTCAGTTTAGTAGCCCCATTTGGCCATAGCATCTTTTGATCGCCCCATTCTCATTAGTAAAGTGACTGCACATGACTCACGGTGATTGTGAGCCAGGTAGAACTGCTTCAGAAAAGAGGATTCTCGTATTAGTAGAAGGGGGGGGGGTGATTCTTCATCCTTCTGATTCACATTCGAAGTATGGTCTCTTCCTGAGATGTTGTCAAGGGTTAGACGTAGCTGAAGAAGCTTCATCTTAAATCAACAGCCAAATAGATGAAGTCTTGTCTGTGAAAGAGATAGAAGAGAGAACAGACGAGGCATCGTATGTATTAATGTACTCCTTACAAACAACCAGTCTCAGCTAAACCACCATTTTGTCAGAAAGGAAATTACAGTTGGGGAAGGTCCAAACAATTGCACTTAAAGGGAAAGGTAGAATTTAAAAAAGATTTCTCGGTTGGAATGTTTGAGTCAGTCAATGTCTGGCATCAGTTAGGATACTCCATCCCCAGCTAGAACAAAATAAGAAAACCACAATGGTTGATCGGTCGTTAAACTTAAACCAAATCAAACCTTTTTTTTCCAAGGGAGATAACTCTAACCTAGAAAGCAGTTTCTTCACAAGGGAGATAAATCTATAATCCTTTATCTTTAACACATGTGGTCAAACAAGTTTCCCACGTTTTTTAGCTTTTTTTATGCAATTCTTTGCATTATTGTTGTATTCTGAAAGATCTTTTAAGCTGCACTGGTTGAGCAGTAGAGGACGGACAAAGCAGTGTTGCATCGTATGGTCCCTCTCTCCATATTCGCAGATGATTGGATCAGTTTTGTAAGGCCATCTCCTCTCAATTTTTTATCTCCTCATTCCCGTTCCAAGCTTCTTGGTCTGATCTTTTGTCCTGATCTGAAATAAGCACGTACATCAACTCTGTTGCCAAGGTCACTGGGAAAATGGTGGAATCTATCGTATCAGTAGATATCTCACTACTGATGCAATTCTCTACCTGTATAAAAGCCAAGTACGTCTTAGGATAGAGTACTGTTGCCACATTTGAGCAGGAACTGCTAGAAGCAACTTATCCTGCCTTGACATAGTTCAAATTAGAATAGATGCCCTTTTCTCTTCCCTGCAACCTTTCCACAGGAGAGGTATTGCAAGCCTCTCTCTGTTCTATTATTTTCATAAAAAGTGCTCGTCTGAGCTCCAATCTATGTCCCCACTTGCCAAACTTTCACAAAAGACACTCGTTTAGCTAAAACCACTATCAATAATTTCTAATTAATCTATACCTAAACCTAGATTCCATGAACAAAGTTTCTTTCTTAGAACTGCATGCCTGTGGAATACTCTTCCATTTTCTTGCTTTTCAGCTAACTACAATATGGTTGTCTTCAAGTCCAATGCAAACAAGTTTTTGATAAGCCATCCCCTTAATTCAATTTACCGAATTTCCACTCCTATCCAATTTCTAAAGGTTGTGACACATATGCATAATCATGACAAGGGTTGTGAAATGATGCCATCAAGGCAAAAAAGAATGTTGAGTCATTATCTATAAGATGGGTTACACATGTCAATAATGACGTGGCTATCTAATGGATATCGGAACGCAGTTTGTTATCTGTGTTCGAAGGGAAGCGAGTTATTACATTACACGGGTATGACGCAACATATTCTGTCACTGCTTCCATAGTTATCTCTTGTAAAATAGTTGGGAAAAAAATCATTTGATTACTAGTTGCCGTAAAAGATGTTGAGTCTCTGTTCTATCGTTATTTTCATGGCCGCTTCTCTTTTTTTTTTTTTTTTTTTTTTTTTTTTTTTACACAGTGATCACCACTTATCAAGGCCCGGAAGCCACTCAGGGATAAGGGTTATTGCAAGTACATCACGTTAGTGAGATTTTATGAAGTGTTTAATTAGGGGGGGGCGGTTCATTAGGAATTTGTTAACATTAGACTTGAAGACATCCAAGTTGTAGTCCGGAGGGAAGCAGGCAGACGGAACAGAGTTCCACAGGCGTGCAGTTCTAAGAAAGAAGCTTTGCTCATGAAATCCGCGTTTTGATTTAGGCACAGATATAGAGTGGGGGAAATTTTTCACAGTGGATTCAGCTAGACGGGTGTTTTTCGTGAAAGTTTGGCGAGGGGGGACCAGGGATTGGAGTTCAGACGAGCACCTGCCATGAAAATAACGATAAAATAAGGATAGGCTCGCAACATCTCTTCTGTGGGAGAGGGGTTGCAGGGTAGAGAAAAGGGCATCCCCCACTAAACCATGAAGTCTATTTTGTACTCTGTCAAGGCATGATAGGCTGTTTTTGGCAGCTCCTGCCCAGATATGGCAACAGTATTCCATCCTTGGCCGTACTTGGCTTTTCTCTACTGAACTTCATTGTGTGCCCCCCCATAAGTCTTTTGCAGCAAATATCCGACTAGCTACAACAGCAATTTCCCATACTCTGTTTGTGCAAAAATATAAGCGAAAATTCCATGAGCAGAATTTTTTTTTTTCCTAGAATTACTTGTCTGTGGAACACAATATGATGGAGCTGCTTCCTGGCTGACTACAACATGGTTGTTTTCAAGTCAAACATGCACAGGTTCTTGGAGAGCTATTCTCTAATAAGAAATTACCTTATAAAATTTCCAGTACTATAACCATTAACCCTTATCCTTGAGTAGCTTTTTGGCCTAGATTAGCGGTGACTAACGTGGTTATTTACTATAAATTAACAATATTTTTAATGATTATACAAGGTGCTATCAATAAGTTTCCAGACTTTTCTGTCTGAGTACTTTTCTTGATAATACACAAATTATACTTAATTCTGCTTTGAAGTAATCTCCTTCTGCAATGCACGTACCGTACCAACAACTTCTCGAAGGCCCCATGGAAGTTCTCTTGTGTGAGCATGTCAATGTCCCTCGTCACAGCCTCTTTCATCTCCTCAATTGTCTCATAATGACAGCCTCTAAGGTTTTCCTTGAGCTTAAGGAATAACCAAAAGTCACAGGGAGCAAAGTCTTGACAATAGGGAGGGTGAGGAATTGTCTTGATGCTCATCTTGGTCAAATATTGTGACAAGAACGGAGTTACTCTTGGGACAAACTTCACACAAATCTTCCACATCTCCAGTTTCTCGAGAATAATTGTGTGTACAGTTCCCACACTGAGACCAAACTATGCACTTATTTTTTCTATAGACACGGTCTTCCGTTTTTCTGCTTTCCAGCTGACTACAATATGGTTGTTTTCAAGTCTAACGTAAACAAGTTTTTGATGAGCCGTTCTTAACAAATTTACCGAATCTCCATTACTAACGGTTACTATATTGTCCAATTTCTACTGTATGCTCATTAACCCTCATCCTCGAGTAGCCTCTTGACCTTGATAAGTGGTGATGCCTATGTCATAAAAAAAACAAAAAAAAACGGTCCTTATACATGAAATTCTTTATTTAACCAATCAATTCTGGTGTTCTGACTTTCTTACTCCTCATCATCCCTGCCTTCCTTGAATCTCTTATGCCACTCAAAAAACTGATGTTCGATTCATACAAGGTAGTTCAAAAGCAGTCTGAAGCATTCCATACATTTCTGCAACATTTTTTCCCAAGTTTAAAACAGAGTTTTATTGCATATCTTTCTTTTAAAGTGTTCCCACATCGAGATTGCATTTTTGAAAATCACCAGCTGTGACAATCAGGCTTTAGTAGGGTGTATTCTAATTCCTGCTGTAGCTGTTCGTTTGAACCTGAAATCGTAAAAATTGGTCAGTCATCTCGTAAGATGTATACTAATAACATACTGAATTTTCAAGAGTCTACGACAGTTTCAAATACCTGTACAAAAAAAAGTCTGGAAACTAATTGAAGGCACTTATATATGCTGTGATCACATACCCACACGCACACATATCTATCTACTGTTATAGAAAAGTCGTTTCGTGTGTGTGTGTGTGTTTTCCTTCCTCATAGGCTTAGCCATTTTGGAACCTATCTTTGGCAAATTTCACACAAAGGTAATTGATATTTCTGGTAGTGTTCTTGGATTGGATATATTTTGTATAGAAATTCATCTGATACTGTAATCAGATGTACGCTAATTATAAAATCGACGAAAAAAATATGGTACATAAACACATCCCCACCATTGAAAAAAAAAAAAAAAATTCTAAACTTAGATTCATCGTTTATTATAAAAAATTAACAATTCATTCAGTAAAAAGCAATAACTCGACACCTGACGACAATTTACTAAAAACTAGCAATGGTGTATGTTTTTAAATGTCCTATAGAAGAATGTGTCTCCAAAAACAACTCTATCAGCATCAGACTAGAACCAGTATATCTCACCAGCTTACATGTCATCTGTCTTCCCCTAACAGCTCCATCTACCAACACGTCACCCCCAAAATCAAATTTAGAAACATTAATTAAAAGCACCGCCGTTTTAGTCGTCTCACATTGTAAGCTGTGCCTCCCAATCATTGAAGCCGTGAAGGTGTCGAATCTAGATTTAAATGTGAATTATATATCTGTCCTGTTTTTAAATCTCCGAAACAGCTACATGGTAAGCAGCTGATGATCCTCGTTTTCTATTTACAAAATTTTAGTTAAGGTTTTCTCTTTTCATCCTTATGTAGTTAAATTCTGTTTTAAAATTGAAGACTTTTGCGAAATCGGCTTATGCAAATGCTAAGTAACTTTAGTTGATGCCTTTCTTTTGTGTGTTTTTTTTTTTTTTTTTTTTTTTTTCATCCATATATAAATGAATTCTCTTTTGTAATTATAAACTTTTTAGAAGTCGGATTATGTAGGTGCTTAGTCTGCGATAGGTTAAAATTATTTTTTTCCGGGAATTTAAACTGCATTCTTTATTTTTATTTTTGCATTCAAAGCTTCTTTAGACATATATATATATATATATATATATATATATATATATATATATATAATAATCTTATTATTGAAAATTTATTCAAATTTTCAAAAAGACATAAACCTATGAGGAAGGTATACAAAATTTTAATTATCCAACAAGGAGTACCTTCCTTACAGATTTGTTTTATTGAAAATTTGAATAAATTTTTCAATAACAAGATTTTTGAATTCTTATTCATCGGACTACTGTTTTCATCATGAGTGTGATTTTTGCAATATTTCAGTCGATGTAACCTCTGACCTTCTTCAGGTGTATCATGCTCCCCCCGTGAAGTAAATTAAATAAAGCGTTTCGCTCGAAATTCCGTCCAAATTCCCAAGTTGGAAACATTCCCCGAGTTCGACAATATACACCTGAAGAAGGTCGGAGGTTATATCGACCGAAACGTTGTGAAAAATCGCACTCAAGATGAGAACAGGAGAACAATAGTCTGATGAATAATAATACTAATAACCAATCCTTATTTCAAAAATTCAGAAACGTCATAAGATTTTTATTTTATTAAGTTTTATTTTAAGTTCTATCCCATTTTTGGATTTATTGAACTTTTACATCTGGTTTGGATTATGATGTAGATATTTCTGTAATATTTATATTCAGTTTGAGTTTACATTTTTTTTTTTACTTGTAAACTAAATATTACCTTTTCTATTCACACACACACACACACAGAGTTGGATTTGCACACATACTCATATATTTTATGCTTTATACGCATAGAAATCACCAATATATTTCTAGTTACAAATCCCTCCTTTATTGCACTCTTTACGAAAATGAACCTTTTCTTTCTATTATCACGTTGGCTTTTTATTTTATATTCCTGAATTACCCACCTTAAGTTCTGTTCTACATTTCAGCAATTTGACCTGTGAATCAAATATAGGGCTGCATCATAATTCTCTATTTCTACTCGTCATTGAAAATTGGAAGAGGGGGGGGGGCACACGTACCTCTTCCCTCTCACCAAGATTTCTCCACCTTACACTTTTAAATAGGACCCCCCCCTACACACACACACACACACACACACACACACACACACACCTACATTTTATGGTTTGTATAGAAATCGCCAATAAATTTCTATGGAGTCCTCCCAGTTATTTTATTATTTAGAATGCGTTTTTTTTTTTTTTTTTTTTTTTTTTTTTTATCTCTAGGGGTAAAGTTCTCATCTGTCAACATAATGTTGTTGTATGGTGAATTAATTCATCTTGCACGTCATCCAATAAATGGTTTGCATTTTTTTTTTTTTTTTTTTTTTTTTTTTGTGGTCTGCTTTGCTTGCTGGGACATGACATAAATGATGTTTGATCGCCTGAGAAACTTATGTTCAGCAATTTGACTGATACTCCAAATATTGGGTTGAATCACAACTCCTATTCTTTCTATCTACTCGTCTCTGGGAATATGGGAGTGGGCGTGGGGGAGGGGGATAGAGAACACGTACCTCTTCTTTCCTCTCAATGTGATTTCTCCACCCTATCCTTTTTAAATAGGACTCCCACCCTCATCTTTTTTACTTCTGTCTCTTCATCTTAGATTATAAAAAAAAACAAAAAAAAACAAAAAAACATTGTGAACCCTTCAAACAAATGTGATGTCCGGTAGTTCAGGTTATTTGATAAGTAGTGATGGGACGATTCCAATATTTTTCTCGATTCCGATACAATTGCTGATGCCAATTCAGATTCTTTATAAATCTCTAAATATTTAACTATATAGTTATGTTTTTGTTTTTTTGTTTTAAATGGGGGTCACCACTTATCAAGGCCCGGAGGCCACTCAGGGATAAAGGTTATTGCGTGTACAGTAATCAATGAGATGGTATTCTAGTAATCATTAGTATTGGAGATTTGATAGTGTCTTACTTAACGACGAGGAATTTTAGTCTTAACTAACCATTAGTCCAAAACCTAGTATGCCCAGTGTTGCGACCATGTAAATTTGTTTATATTAATAAAATTATATCTTGCTGCCCTTTTATTTACTCTTAATAACATCGTAAAATTCAAGTTATCACTCTTGAATACCTATAACTTTCTTTCTTTTTTTACATGGGGGTCACCACTAATCAAGGCCTGGAGGCCACTCAGGGATAAGGGTTATTGCGTGTACAGTAATCAATGAGATGGTATTCTAGTAATCATTAGTATTGGAGATTTGATAGTGTCTTACTTAAAAGGGTGGTTTGTCAGGAATTTGTTTCCTTATTACCATAAAAACATGTTTGATGTGCATATATTTTCTCAAACATAAAAACCCACTCGTGTGGGGGGGGGGGTGCTTATCTATAAATTTTATTTTTACTGGTCTTTCAAAATCAATAAATATTTATTTCATTATTACTGTCAGCAGTGGAAAGTTTTGTTTTAAACAGAATCAAATAAAAAATTATTAAAGGAATCGTTTTTGGCATTGGAAAATAGTCACGATTTTTCAATTCCTGGTTCTGGTTAATCATCCGAACACTAATAAGGCAATCCCCAGCATTTTTCATTGTTTTGACTCTCGAGTATATATCCGACACAATCAACCGAGAACCACATCACTCTATAAAAGCATATAAGATATCAACGGATACACATTCGAGAGTCAAAACAATGAAAAGAATATGCTGTTGTCCTAGCCCTAGTGATCACTCTTCACAATTGTTTTTAAAGATGAGAAAAGAATGTGATTGTTGATTGATCTGATGTGAAATAATATATAAAATAAACATTTTAAAATGAATTGTTCCCAAATCATCCTGTCGACTAAAATAACAGATTAGGTCAAAGTAGTTTGCTTGAAGCATTGTTTAATTTGTATATAAACGAAATTTCAGTTTATAGAAGGCAGAACAATGCAGAGATGTAACAGATAGACTTAGACTGAAGCAACTTAAGATTTAATGGTGGAAACAGTTAGGCAGCTTCACTTTTATTGATCTAATTCATGTGTATAGTTATATATATATATATATATATATATATATATATTGGCAGCAAGTCATTATTCAAGCACATCACATGACAGTAAATACACCAAGCCTCAAAGGGGAAAAAAAAACCCGACAGCAACAACAACCGCTCCTGCTGATAATCGGACACACTAATAGAAAGCGCTTGAGTAGAATATGCCTGAACAACAACTTTTGGGCACCATTCTGTATAGCATGCCGATTGAAATAAAAAAGACAGCTCGGTGAATCAAAAGATATCCAGAAAAACCGGAAAAAAGAATAACTCTGTCGTGTTCAATCAGATGTTCTTGAACGGTGTGTGCGTGTATCACGGTCTGGTGTGGACGTGTGTTAAAAGCACAGATGTCTTAGCGTCATACTGTGCTTCTCCCAGACAAATCAACCCCACGTGCACGCCAGGACCACTGCCACGCAGGTGGGACTCTGATGTATTCCAATTACTGCTTTAGTTGTTCACTTGAACCTAAAATCATAAAAGCTGGTCAATCATCTCTTAAGATGGATAGCAATAACATGCTGACTTTTCAAGAGTCTACAATAATCTTAAATGCCTGTTCAAAAAGTCTGGAAACTTATTTAAGGCACCTCCTATTTAATTTTTTCCCTCCTTTTCATACCAAACAAGGTATTTTTTTTTTTTTTTTTTTTTTTTACATGGGGTTCACCACTTATCAAGGCCCGAGGGCCACTAAGGGATAAAGGTTATTGCATGTACAGTAATCAATGAGATAGTATTGTAGTAATCATTAGTATTAGGGGTTTTGATAGTGTCTTACTTAAGGGGGCGGTTTGTCAGGAGTTTGTTTATGTTGGACTTGAAGACGTCCAAGTTGTAGTCAGGTGGGAAACAGGCAAGCGGCAGAGAGTTCCACTGTCGTGCAGTTCTAAGAAAGAAGCTTTGTTCATGGAATCTATGTTTGGATTTAGGCACAGATAAAGAGTTTCAGCCAGGGTGTTTCTCGTGAAAGATTGGTGAGGAGGGGGGCGAGGGATTGGAGCTCAGACGAGCACTTGCCATGGAAATAATGATAAAACAAAGACAGGCTTGCAATGTCTCTCCTGTGGGAGAGAGGTTGCAGGGAAGAGAAAAGGGCATCCTCCACTAAGCCACAAAGTCTATTTTGTACCCTGTCAAGGCAGGATAGGCTGTTTTTAGCAGCTCCTGCTCAGATGTGGTAGCAGTACTCCATCCTTGGACGTACTTGGCTTTTATACAGATATCAGTATCAGTAGTGAGATATCTTCTGGAGCAGTAGAAGGATCCCACCATTTTCCCAACGTCCCTGGCAACAGATTTGATGTACATGTTCCATTTCAGATCAGGAGTAAAGGTCAAACCCAGAAGCTTGTCAAAACATGGGGCCTCCCCAAGACGAGAGCCATCCATTTCAATTGATGCCAGATGGGGATCAGAGCGTTGATGATGTAAAGATAGAAGCTTGGTTTTGGATGAATTAAGTGACCAGCCATCTCTTCCCCCATTGTATCACGTGCTCAAGATCAGAGGAGAGAGAATTAGAGAGAACTTTGTCATTTACGGCCTTTGATGTGTTGCCGTAGATGGTCGTGTCATCAGCATAGATGTCAACGAATGATTTAAGTATGTGTTTTAGGATATTGCCACTTGGAATGTAAGGAGCTATTATTTGGGATTGTGTTAAACGGGACTATGGGAAGTTGAGCAGCAAAATGTCCTTTTACATTACATTTAAACTTTTGCGGGTTAATACATTAAAAAAAGCGGGAAACAGGGAGGGAATTCCAAAGTCCAACAGGAAGAAGCTATTTAAGCAAAAAGGCTTCCTGGTATTTAGGAACCTCAACAGTAAAGGGGCGAGATTTTGCTGTTTGTCAAATTAGATGGGAATATGCATGTTAAGAGGGCACAAGTGCTGTGAGCTCATTGGAACACATTCCATTAAAGTACTTGTAAAACAGGCACAGGGAAGCGGCCATCGGACAGAGGTTGAAGCTTGACCGATAGTGCGGGACCTATTAGACTGATACTCTTTTTGGGACCCTGTGTAAGAGTGAGAGATTAGTGGTAGATGCACCAGTCAAGATGCAGCAACAATAGTCCATGCGTGGGCAAATGGTGGGTTTGTAAAGATTTAGATATTAATACCTTCTGTTGTGAGTAATTTTCTAGCACAGTATAGGGAGCCCACTTTCTTTGCATCAGCCTTGGCAGTATCCTCAATGTAGTTGTTCCATTATTTTCTATCTCTTAGTATATTTTTTCACCATTCAATTGACAATCTTATCTTAAGTGACTTTCAGCATTGATATGTGATAACTCGCATTAGTTTAAAAAAAAAAAAACATAATCAATAAAATTCGTAAGAAATGCAGGCTTAAAAAAAAAAAAAAAGCCTCAATTCATTTTACCCATTTCTTTACCTCCCAATTTCGAACGCCGTCCACATAACAACCCAAATTGTATTAATTGACATCACACGTCATGACCTTTTAAAGGTCATTTAATTAAAACACTTAACTATTTAGTTAGGCGTTATCAGTGCAGTCAAATGCTTAAATCCTGAAATTTTCAATCGTCTGACACTAACCTAAGAAACCTTCGACTCATGATCTATTATATGAAGTAAAGTTGTGCAAATCTCAATAAAACTCAGAAACTACCAAAGATACACTAACAGGAGTCCGAAACTTATAGGATCAACACTGATCCATCCCAAGTTCAACCCCCTTCCTGATTTTCATCAACGATCGGCCAAATCACATTTTAAGTTGATTCGTCGACATTTACACTGACGTGTCGTCAATGGCAACACTTTATTCCGACGAAATATCACGATCTGGGAGTATGCGGAAACTTCTCGCAGAATCTAACCGACGCTAGAAGCCTAATGCAAAAAGCCTTTCATGGACACACAAACGCTCGCGCCCATTTCGCCTTTTCTATATTGGACTAGCAGGGGTACCTGGCATTGCCCGGGTGTTTGTATTCAAGCACATCTGATTAAACATGACAGTAAATACACCAAGCCTCAAAGAAAACGAAAACGACAGCAACAACAACCGCTCCTGCTGATAATCGGACATACCAATAGAAAGCGTTTAAGTAGAATACGATTCATCGACATTTACGCTGACGGCAGTACCATCTATGGCAACACTTTATTCCGACGAAATAGAGAAATAAAAGAACAAAGCAAGTTTATCAACGTTTCGTCTTTATTGCAAGACTTCCTCTGGATGAATGAAAACAAAACACCAGTACAAATATTTTAAAATGTATTTTTGATGTAATGAAATGTATGACCTTATTCGATTTTAGAAACGAAAAAAAAAATCATTGGAAATTCAAAACGGGGGTGGGGGTATAGCGTTGTCAAAGAGAGCAAGAATCTTTTTATTTTCATAACGCCATATAGCCGTTAATATATTTAAAAAGATATGATGCAATTCATATTCATTTTGGAACAAATATGTTCGTTATAATGCAAATATGTCCGTTATAATTCAAATATGGATATGAATTTGAAATGAAATGAGTATATTTTTATGTAATGCTTATTGACTGATTATATGTATCAATTAATATAGCAGTTGTTCTCCATAGTGTGAGAGTTAACCTGTGTCTAAAATTATGTTCTTTTAATGTTTTTTGGAACAAATATGTCCGTTACAATTCAAATGTAGATGTGTAACATTTCATTAATGACCGGAATTATGTAGTGGGCCATGTGACATTTGCCTTTAAATTCACACATTAACAAGGGATCGTCCATCATTTTTGAGACTTATTTTACTTTCACTAAAATAGAATTATTTTTTTATTTATACAAACATTTTATCACGACACGATGGCAATGTTTCCATCAAGTTATGCTGATTTGAGCTTTCAAAAGGAAGGACTGTTATCGCCTGATGAGATCTTTAGATATTTGTAACTATTGACTGAAACATTGTCATCAATGTGTAGCCATATTAAATGTTTAGATAAAGAAATTAAAACTATCTCTCTATGTATTATTGAGCACTCTTGTATACACCTTGTTAAATTCATTGACTTTTCTCTTTGAATGCATTTAATCAAGAAAAAGAAATATATAACTAGTAGGTCGCCTGGCGTTGCCCGGTCATAAAATACGCATAAATATTAAATTTTAATTAATGCAGAATTCTTATTTATTATCAACAGAAATGTCGTAGATATTAAACGTAATGTTAAATGAATTAAAAACAAAAACAAAAAAAAAAAACAGAAAAAAACTAAGACATGTATATGCGAGTATTATGTTTTTTCTAAACAGTTCACTTCTTGTATGTAAAAAAAAAAAAAAATAAATAAATACTCGATCTGAAATCAAAACCTAAAGATAGGGAGTCAAGTACGATAACCATTAGGCCAGCTTGCCATGATGTTTAAAAGATGCGCAGTCGTGAAACAGTTGACAAATAGATAAAAATCTGATGACCCCTCCCTCCCCCTTAAGTACCAATTTTTCAATTTTGACCCCTTAGAAGCTATTTTTTCTGGATGAAAACCGATTAAAAATTTTTACACATGTCTGAATATCCTATATACCAAATTGCACGTCTATAGATAAAAAATCATAGAATATATAGGTTAAGAAGTGTTCTTACACACATTCTCACTTTTATAATAGCAGGCTGCCCGGCATTGCTTGGTTGCAAAATACGCTTAAATATATTTTGATTAATGTAGGTTTCGTAGTTATTATATTATATTCGATCCAATATATAGTAATGATTTTAAAAAGTTAAAAAAAAAAAAAAAAAAAAAAAATGACTCGTGCGCCACCACTGAGAATCGAAACCAAAGCGTTTAGTTTACGATTTTGTTTTCCTTTTACATTAATGCCTGAACTATGAAGACATTGCTGCAAGGCTAAAAATTAAAACATGAACTAATAGCCATTTTTTTTTCTACATAGGAGCCACCATTAATCAAGGCCCAGAAGCTACTCAAGGATAAGGGTCAAAGAGTGTACCGTAGTCAATGGGATAATATAGTAATCGCTAGTAGTGGAAATGTGATAAATTGGATTACTTAAGCGAACGGTTCATCAAGAATTTGTTTACGTTGAACTTGAAGACGACTATATTGTAGTCAGCTGAAAAGCAGGTAAACGGATGAGAGTTCCACAGGTGTGCAGTTCTAAGAAAGAAAATTTGTTCATAGAATCTACGTTTAGATTTAGGCACAGATAAAGAGTGGGGGAAATTATTGATAGTGGTTTTTTTTTTTTTTTTTTTCACAGTGATCACCACTTATCAAGGCCCGGAAGCCACTCAGGGATAAGGGTTATTGCAAGTACATTACGTTAGTGTGGAGATTTGATGAAGTGTTTAATTAAGGGGGCGGTTCATTAGGAATTTGTTAACATTGGACTTGAAGACATCCAAGTTGTAGTCCGGTGGGAAGCAGGCAGACGGAACAGAGTTCCACAGGCGTGCAGTTCTAAGAAAGAAGCTTTGTTCATGGAATCTACGTTTGGATTTAGGCACAGATAAAGAGTAGGGAAAATTTTTCACAGTGGATTCAGCTAGACGGGTGTTTTTCGTGAAAGATTGGCGAGGGGGGGGGGACCGAAGATTGGAGTTCAGACGAGCACCTGCCATGGAAATAACGATAAAACAAGGATAGGCTCGCAACGTCTCTTCTGTGGGAGAGAGGTTGCAGGGTAAAGAAAAGGGCATCCCCCACTAAGCCACGAAGTCTATTTTGTACTCTGTCAAGGCAGGATAGGCTGTTTTTAGCAGCTCCTGCCAAGATATGGCAACAGTATTCCATCCTTGGTTCCAACTAGATGAGTGTTTTTCGTGAAAGTTTGGCAAGATGGAGACCACAGATTATGAAAATAATAAAGCAGACAGGCTCACAACGTCTCTTCTATGAGAAAGAGGTTGCAAAGAAGAGAAAAGGGCATCCCCTACTAGGCTACGAAGTCTATTTTGCACTTTGTCAAGACAGGATAAGGTCTTTCTAGCAGCTACTGCCCAGATGTGGCAACAGTATTCCATCCTTGGACGTACCTGGCTCTTATATAAGTAGGGAATTGCATCAGCAGCGAGATATCTACTGGAGCGATAGAAGGATCCAACTATTTTTCCAGCGACCTTGGCAACAGATTTATGTATGTGTTCCAGTTCAGATCAGGAGTAAATGTCAAGCCCAGAAGCTTGTCAAAACATGGAGCCTCCCCAATACGAGAGCCATTCATTTCAATTGATGCCAGATGGGGAGAACGTTGATGATTTAAAGATAAAAGCTTGGTTTTAAATGCATTAAAAATTACCAGCCACCTCCTTCCCCATTCTACCATGTGCTCAAGATCAGAGGAGAGAGAATCAGACAGAACTTGGTCATTTACAATATTACGTTACGCATGCATATTCATAATGCTGTGGTTCGACCTTCACCTAGCAAATTCTATATTTTTAATTTTCACACTTTTGCACCGATTTTCCCCAGCTAAAACCCAAATATAAAGTTTCACATGGGTTTGAATACCCTATATATTAAGTTTTATGCTTGTAGACCAAAAACTGATATAAGTTTGGTAGGCAAAAGTTTTTAAACAAATATATATAAATATATGCATACATAAATATATATATGAGAGAGAGAGAAAGAGGCTTGTGCTTACTATAATTTTTTTACACAACTATAAATAAAGAATATCTTCATGAATATAATTACCTGTAATAGTTAACTAATGATGCTCATCTCGTAAGAAAACTGAAATAAAAGAATCCATATTGTCCTTGACGGTCGTACGTCAAAACAATATGATATAAATGCAGGTGTGCCTCAGGGATCAAATTTGGACCTTTATTATTCCTAATATTCATAAATTTCCTCCCTGATAAAATTATCTCTGAGATGGGTATATTTGCTGATGACACCATGCTCTGGAACAGACATGAGGGGAAAACAAATAAACACATACATTATTTATTTTAATTGGAATTTATTATTGCGATGAGTATTATTTATTAATTAATTTATTGCGGACTATTATCCTCATCTTTCTTAGATGTTGTTTCATGATGTTTCGGCCAACTATTCCTCTCACCTTCGTCAGATGGTAACTGCAACAGGATAGGAACTCTGAATCTCCTGACTGCATACACTGCAATTACTGTCTTCCGTAGTTGTTGTCGTCTCACCACGTTTTCATGGGGCCCGTGGCGCAGTTGATAGAAACATTGAACCTCTACGGTACCAGGTGAGAATTGTCTGAAGATAACAATTTCAATCCTACCCAAAGCCAGAGGCTTACTTGGCCAAAAACGTGGCGCAATTTATAGACGTTGAATCTCAACTGTACTGACATGCAGAAGTTCAAGTGTAATGTGAACAGACATCTTGCTGCTCAACTCTCTACGTAGTATCCCTGCAACTCGTCCCTGATAGTAGCCTCCTACATCAAAGTGGCACTGTGCCTTGTTTGGAGTGAAAATGGAATAAAAAAAAAAAAGATGGAATTAATTAAAATGAATGTTTAAAATAATATGCAAATTAGCTAGATCTTTTGCAGATGAATGCAATTCTACGACCCATATATAACAAGGTTGTATTTACTTTTTAAATAAATAGAAAGTGTTTTAATATGAATGTCAATACATAAAATATATATATATATATATATATATATATTGAGTATACATGGTTAGTGTTGTGACAACTAATCGGAAAAATTGGAACTTTTGGGAACATCAGAATCTGAAAAATTTATGGCTTTTTTCCGATGCCAAAAACGATTCTTTTGTCTTTTATTTGATTTTGTTAAAAGCAAAATCTTCCACTGCTGGTAGTGATGATAAAAAATAAATATTGATGTTGAAATGCCAGTAAAACTAAAATCTATAAATCATCTCCCCTCCCTAAGTTTATTTTTACTTTTGAAAAAATATCTGCATATTCAACCTGGTTTATTTTTTTTGGGGGGGGGGGGCAGGAATAAATCACAACTCTGTTGTTACATATTTAGAGATCCATAAGGAATCGGAATCAGTAATTGTTTCGGAATCAGGGAAAAAAATATTGGAATCGTCCCATCACTAATATATGTATTTAAACACACTCTGTTCATTCATTGAGCTCTCTTTAACAAACACGGGAGTTTCAGTTCTTTATATATAAGAAACTACAACTATACAACTTTAATTTATTTATATATATATATATATATATATATATATATATATATATATATATATATATATATTTTTTTTTTTTTTTTTTTTTTTTTTGTCTGTCCATTCCACTTTTTCTTGGAAACTGCTGTGCCGATGTGGCTTAAATTTTGTATGGACCTTTCTGATAAGGTGCAGCGAACTAAGTACCATGTTATCGATTCAATGCACAGTTCAGGATTAATAAGGATTAGTATTTAATAAAAAAAAAAGATCACAAATTTAACCATATTTAACCATCGATTTTGCATGAAGTACTCGTTCACTAAGTTTATAACTTTTGCCTGTTTTAACTTTTTTTTTTAAAAAGTCTTTTTTCCTTTTTTAATCAAAAATTGTAAACGGCTTCCAAGAATGTGTATCGTTGCTAATCGACTAATTACTGGACATTACAAAGAAATTCCTTACTCAATAATTATTTTGTTGCAATTTTGGTCTTGACATGTTTGCCAGCCCTGGTATGAGTGTGGCCATGGACTAGGTACAAAAACAAACTCCACTTTTCTGTCGTCGATGGAGGTACGGTTTGATCAATCATGGCGTAAGAAAATAATAAAAATAAAAAAAAGGTTGATAATTGCATCTTTCCCTGGGATGACCTGAAAATATACAAAAAAGAAATGAGGCCATGCAGCCTACATAAAATGTTCATTCACCTCATTTCAGCGTGTCTTCCTGCTCTACCCCTTGCAGTGATTGTTTGTATTGCGTAAAGTTCCGGACCTGAATAAGAAAAAATTTATGACACAATCGTCCTAAAAAGTTTCTTTTTTTTTTTCTCTTCTCTCTCTTTTTCCTATTTCTCTTCTTTTTTTTTTTTCTTTCTTATCAACCTTCCCCAACATTTGTTTGGTTGTCAACAATATCTCGGTGCCCCCCTCCCCAACTTGTTTTTCTACTTGTTTTCCTACCTGAAAGACAATTTTTCCCAGGCCAGTCCACACATTTTTTTTTTCATTTTTATTTTTTATTTTTTTTAAGCAATTGTCAAGAATCTGATATACCTTGACAACTGTTTCTTTTGAATTAAAAAAAAAAAATGTCTTATCAATAAAATTAGTAAAAGCCAAGGCTGTTGCAGAAGTGGGCTCCCTCTACTGTGTTAGAAAATTACTCGCACAAAGAGCATCCTATATTTTTACAAGCCATAATTTGCCCATGCATGGAGTCTTGTTGCCACTAGTTTCTCACTTTTAGTCCAACCCCTTCCCCAACTTTCAAATCTAATAAGTCCTGAACTATTAACTAGGCTCCAATCCTCGTGCCAACGTGCTTACACCTGTTTTTACAAGTATTTAATTGCATGTGCTCTAAATTCCTTGTACTTGTCCCCCCCCCTTCAATGTACATACCTCTGACTAACTCAATAAGAAGCAAAATCTCACCCCTTCACTGTTGAGGCCCTTAGATGCCTGAAAGCCTCTACTTTAATAATTTCTTCTTTCGGAATTCTAGATTTTGGAATTCCTTCCTCATTTGCTGCTTCCTTGACTATACTAACATGCAAAAGTTTAAATGTAATGTCAATTAGTCATACTAATAAAGCGCCGCCTACCATCGAATATGTTAGCAAAATGGATAGACAATTTCCATTCAAATCCAATCAGGAATGACTCAAAAAAAAAAAAAAAAAAAAAAAAGTAGCCTTGAGAAATATATAAACTTTGACTACTGAATTCTGGTAAGCAAAAGTTTTTCTTATTTTGGTTATTACGTATTAATTTATTTCCTTGTTTTTCTTGTAAACTTGTCCCCCCCCCCACTCAAAAAATTTATTATTGGAATTTATTGTCAATTTGCAGATTGTGATTCGCTTGCTATTTTCCTCAAAATAAACGCATTCTCCAATTGAATGCATGTTTGTCCACATGTTCTTTTGCAAAAAAAAAAAAATGGTAGATGTTCTTTTTAGTCGACTTTTCAAATAATCATACGAATAAAGTGCCGCCTAATGTTAAATATGTTAGCAAGAGGGATAGACAATTTAATTCAAATCAAGTCAGGAATGACACAAGGAAAAAAAGCTGAGTAACCTCAAGAATCACATACATAAACTTTGCCAACTGAATTCTGATCAGCAAAAAAACTCCTTTCCTTATTCCAGTGAGAGGGGAACCTATCGCCATATTTTACTCTAAACAAATCAATTGAACTTATATAAGTAAAATACTTAGTTTAAAATGGAGAGTAGACAATGCATTGTGGATGCGTTGTCAGCAGCTCCTGTAACTCTAGCTTCTCCTAATTTCTCCTTCAGTCCTTATTTAAAATGAGTGATTTTGCTGACGAAGGAAGAAAAACCGTATTCTAGGTTGGCAATCTTTGTGTGAGCAATCGCCTGAGATGTCCAAAATTTCCTATTTCTATTCTTGTAGCCATGTCGCTAATAAGGGTGCTGGAGGTAAACATTTTAAGTGGGCTGACATTATCCACCGGATAGTCAGGGATACAAACGTTAAATTAACCACTAAGGAGTCTGTCCTATTAGCAGGTGCAAAGTATATCCATTTGATGAATGGATTCTTGACCATGCTTCTGATGGGGGTTCTTGATGCCATATTATTGGGTAATTGTTGTGACTTTACCTTATCATGGTCTACAAAAATTATTTCGTTTTTTTTTTTTCTTCTTCCTTTCCCTTTCAGCTCTAACCAACTCTGTTGACCTGTTCCACAAATCTCAACTCTATGACGAGACTCCAGAAAAAAAAAAACACAATTACACCCAGAACTCCAACATCCAACGTAGACCTCCACTACCATGTCTCCTTCTCCAATGTCAGGGGTCTATGTTCCAACCTTCTAGAGGTTGAAACCCAATTACAGGAAACCAAACAAGACCTATTATTCTTATGTGAAACTGGCATTGGACCAACTATTTCCGCAGATGAGTTTGTAATTATAGGATACTCTAACATCAAAATCTGGTCCCCAAGTTCCCCATGCGCATGGAATATGTGCCTACGTTAGAGATGGCGTTCCATGTGGTAGGGACATCTCCTGAGAAGACCGTAAATTGCCCCATATGTGCTTCTGGGTTGCACTTGCTCACAGCACTGCATTCATATTTGCACTCTATTACCCCCACAGCAGTGACTTTTCTATCTTTAAGAGCATATGAGAAAATTGACCTGACTGCTCATCCCTCGGCTAACATTCATGTCTTTGGAGACTTAAATGTTCACAAAGTGGAATGGTTAACCCACTCAAATAAGACATATGATCAGGGGAGGCTCTGTCACAATTTCTTCTTTACTTATGATCTAATTCAGATTGTTCGTGGACTCACTCATGTGCCCGACAGTGAGTGTCAGTATGTAAGTCTCCTAGACCTTTTTTTCACAACTTTCCCTGAGCTATGTTCATTCTCCATCCTGTCTCCACTCAAATCTTCCAACCACTTGGTTGTCTCAATTAAGATAAAAATAAAATGTAATAAGCCCTCAGTCGTTCCTCTCCATCGTACTGTATATTGATGCTCTATGGCTGACTGGGATAGCTTCGGTACATTTATATCAGATATACTTCTGTGTTCCATGTTTAAAAAGAATGTGTCCTCTATAGTATCAGACCTGACAGAATGGTTAATTGTCTGTATAGACCGCTTCATACTCCCCAAGAAATTCCAGCAAAAACCTAACAGCCAGCTGTTGTTTTCTCCAGAATTTGCTGCTGCCATTGTGCACAGAAATCACTTTTTCCATTGCTTTCAACATAATAGATGTACTGAGACTAAAGCCACCTTCAGGACTGCCAGCAACCACTGTAAAAGAGTAATAAAGAATGCAAGAAAGTTATATGCTCAGTCTGTCAAGTCCAAAGTAGCTGAGCAGCGGCTTCGTTCCCACCAGTTTTGGCAAATAACAAACAGGGTTCTGAATAGTAGTGTATACTCTGACCCAACCATCATCAATGGACCTGAGGTAATCTCATCAACATCGGATAAAGCCAAACTCTTTGTCAAGAACTTTGCAGCTAATTCTACCTTATGCGATCAGGGCCACCAACCTCCCATATTTCCTCTTGTGTCTGAAAACATGCTCTGCAACATACAAATATCTACATGATGTTGCAAAGCTAATCAAAAACCATTCCGCTGCTCAACTCCCCTCAGTTCCCTGTCAGTCATAATCTGAAATATTAGCCGCTTACGTATGAAGTCGCAATAAATGAAGTTAAAATGAGTAAGTAGAATGCTCTAAAATGAATTCATGGAAAGAATTTTTTTCTGTGAATTTTTTTGTTCTATGTTAAAATTTTTTTGTTAAAATATTTTTGTTAAAATTTTTTTGTTAAAATTTTTTTGTTAAAATTTTTTTGTTAAAATTTTTTTGTTAAAATTTTTTTGTTAAAATTTTTATGTTAAAATTTTTTTGTTAAAATTTTTATGTTAAAATTTTTATGTTAAAATTTTTATGTTAAAATTTTTTTGTTAAAATTTTTTTGTTAAAATTTTTTTGTTAAAATTTTTTTGTTCTATGTTAAAATTTTTTTGTTAAAATTTTTTTGTTAAAATTTTTTTGTTAAAATTTTTTTGTTAAAATTTTTTTGTTAAAATTTTTTTGTTAAAATTTTTATGTTAAAATTTTTATGTTAAAATTTTTATGTTAAAATTTTTATGTTAAAATTTTTATGTTAAAATTTTTTTGTTAAAATTTTTTTGTTAAAATTTTTTTGTTAAAATTTTTTTGTTAAAATGCTGTATCTGCGCCTTGACTGTAACTGGACTGTCCACAGGCTTTCTACGCCTTGACTGTAACTGGACTGTCCACAGGCTTTTTGCGCCTTAACTGTAACCGGACTTTCCATAATCTTTTTACACTTTAACTGTAACTGGTCTTTCCACAGTCTTTTTGCGCCCTAACTGTAACCAGACTGTCCAGTCTTTTTGCGCCCTAACTGTAACCGGACTGTCCACAGTCTTTTTGCGCCCTAACTGTAACCAGACTGTCCAGTCTTTTTTGCGCCCTAACTGTAACCGGACTGTCCACTGTCTTTTTGCGCCCTAACTGAACCTCCTGCGCATTAAAATCCTGCCCCTTCCCCATCTGTTTTCTCTGCATCTTAATTATAGTGCACCGGTTGAACTCAAAATCATAACAAAATATTTTTTCTTCTGCTTTCAGGGTGTTTTCAAGCTGGCGAACCTGGCACCATTTTAAAAAAGCTGAATGTAAATGAACAGAAATTCTATGAAACAATTGAAAACGATTGTTTAAAAATGTACGTTCCGGAATCACGAGGAGAAATTATCAAAGAAGATGGAGAAAGTAAGTCCCCCCCCCTTTTTTTTTTCATTTGTTAAATGTCAATTTAAAAAATTACGACTGTAATTGAGTTCGTAGTTTCATGTCTCATCTCACCATCGGTCACGTAAAATTCTGTTCAATGTTTTTATCTTTTTTTTTTTTATTATTATTTCTGAATTCATTTTTCCTACATCATTTTTTATCTGTGTCCACCTTTAAATGAGGCATATTGTCACTGAAACATGAAAGACAACCATGATAGGGGTCAAAGTTATATTTGCAGGGGCAAACAAAGAAGAATTATTATGGTTCATTTTGAGTGAATTCTTGCTTTCTTTTAAAACCTAAATACCAAAATTTGGTAAGATTGTTAAATCACAATTCAAATAAGGTGCTATATATGTATTTTGTCTCTTTGTATGATCGGAAATGTTTTTTTTTTTTTGTAATCTCCAGAATGTTTTAAGTTATAACCAAGGCATTTTTTTCTCTATGATTTTTAAAAATTGCCATTTTTTTTTTTTTTTTTTTTTTTTTTTTAATAATAAAAAAAAAATTTTTTTTTTTCGTGGAACTTATGTCTCCGAAGATTTGTTTGAATTTCTACCATACAATGAAACATGTGTAGGACACAACATATCACCATCACCACTAAAACAATATAAATGTGAAATAAATACATCTGTGGTTTTAGAATGTTTATTACATATATACTAGCAGGCTGCCCGGTGTTGCCCGGTTGTAAATACTCAAAACTATTATTTTAATTCATACAGAAACTGAGATATGTGAATGCGAATATGTTTTTTCTAAATAGTTCACTTCTTGTAAGTAAAAAAAAAAAAAAAAAAAAAAAAGTACTCAGGCTGAGATTGAAACCCAATACCCATTAGGCCAGTATCATGAAGACATTTTTTTCTCTTTTAAAATATGAAGAAATCATCATTTCTTACATAAATAATTATATAAAATAAATATAGATAATAATATAAATTTAATATTATATCATATGTAATAATGTAAAACTTTTACTATTAAAATAAATTACATTACAATTAGAAAATAAAAAATTCTTTTTAAACGTTTCTGGAGAGATCTAAAAAAAAAAAAAAAAAAAAAAAAATGTTTATTTTTCAAGGGCTCTGGAATTTTCCAACACCAAGGTGTTCTATTTTGGAAATTCCAGAAGTTTCCAAATCCATCTGACTTATAAATAGATGCTAATAACGTCATAACTTCAGTTATTAAATCAGCTTTGAGAAGGAATGCTTAGTTTGGGTGACCTTTCAACTATTTATGACTCTGGCCAATTTCCTGGGATAATGTCCGGTTGTAAGGAATTTCCTGAAACAAGCCTATTGCAAACACCCTCGCAAAGAACTGGACTTTTGGTAAATATTGATTTTTATGATCTTATAATCTGACTAAAGTAAAATATCTATTCTCAACCTTTGTTGTTACACCACGTAAAAAGCTAGTTTAACAAAAAATTTGATTACCTCCCTTGCACGCTTTCTTTTGTAAATACTTGGTTTCATTGTTTATCTGTTCAATAATTTTTTTTTTTTTTTTTTACATTTTCACCCCAAACAAGGCACATTGCCACTTTGGTGTAGGGGGCTACTATCAGGGGCAACAACTATTGGGGTACTATGTAGGGATTTGGGTAGCAAGATGTCGGTTCACGTTGCACTTGAACTTCTGCATGTCAGTAGAGTTGGGGAAGCAGGGACCTGGAATGGAATTCCAAAGTCTAGCGGTTCTGGGGAAGAAACTACTGGAGTAGAAATATCTTTTACATCTAGGGATCTCTACAGTGTGGGGGTGGGATTTAGCAGCCTGTCGGATTTATCGAGTGTGTTCACGTCGTGGGGGCACAAATGCTTGCAGTTCGTCAGAGCATTCACCATTAAAATACTTGTAGAACAGGCAGAGGGATGCAACGTTTCGTTGATGGGACAGAGGCTGAAGCTTAGATGCCAGTTCAGGGCCTATCAGATTTGCGACTCTCTTTTGAACCTTGTCAAAGTCTTTGTTTCAATATATATTGTGTGTGTACCCCTAGACATTATCTAGCACATAACACCAACGTGACACCATCTTTAAAAGTGTTTTCAAACCTACTTATTCTTAACATGAGTAATCTTTTGATGTGAACTTTTCATGCATGTGTGGTCGTGAGACAGCAAACAGATAAAAATTCTATCACTCACATGTACTAATTGTTTTTTTTATTTTGACCTCCTTAGCAGACCTTTTATTATAGATGAAAATGGATAGAGAATTTTTCCATACGTCTGAATAGCATATATATCATATTTCAGGACTAGATTAAATATTCATCGAATATATAGGTTGAGAAGTGTCCTCGCACACATTCTCATATATATATATTAATGAAAACAAAGGGATGTAGTGTTTACCTGATATACGCAATGGTAAACTTCAAACTAATATAAATAACAGTATCTATATATAGAAAATGTAATGCCAACCAAATAAAAAAAGTTCGATACGCAATAGAGAGTAGAGCTTATTATAAGAGAATGAAAATTAAAACTGTAAGTTGAAATTTACAATCAAAATTTATTGTTTGACTGAATACTCCAAAAAACAATTTACAAAGTTCTTATTACACGGAGTTTCAAAGAATGCTATTCTTATTCTTGTTATCAGAGGAAATCAGCAAGTTATATTTGTAGCAATGCTAGAATTTGCTAGTTAAGGCATTAAGTGAAACCGCAATTTATTGTTATAAATTGCCACATAAAAAAATGAAAAAATATTGGATATATAAAAAAACTAATATAAAAAAACAAACCGCGCATAATATTTCAGCTTGAATGAAACTCCTCGAGTTGATCGAACATGCAAAATAGTTCTTTAGATAAAATGTATTCCAAGATAAGTCCAGTGTGACGATGTATATAATCCGATTGGAAAGTTTAGAAAAAAGCTGAAATAATGAAAATTGTTTTTTTTCCGGGCAGTGCAGTAGTCCAAAGAGAAGTCTGTCCCTAGTAAAATGGGATCTAATAGTAAGAAGAGAGAAATCCAAAATGAGAACCTTCATCCTTGGCTTAAAATGAAAAAGTGATTTCAAGCGGGGGAAAAAAAAACTATCAAAAACTGTCAAAGATCTAATAACTTTGGACTCTCCATAACAGTTGAACCTAACAAGAAAACCGCTAACTTTTTAGATATATCACTTAACCTTAACTCTGAACTAGACCTATTATTCCTAGGTGAAACTGGCTTTTAACCGACTATTTCCCTAGATGAGTTTGTAATGAAAGGATACTCTAAGTTAACATCCAAATCTAACCCCCAAGATCGCCATTGGCATGGAATATGTGTCTACATTAAAGATAGCTTTCCATGTGGTGAGGACATCTCCAGAGAAGACCCTAATTTACCCTATATGTGCTTCTGGGTTGCACTTGCTCACACTACTACGTTTATATTTGCCTTCTATCATTTCCACAACAGAGGAGTTACTATCTTTAAGAGCATACCTGAGAAAATTGACCACATCCTGTCTGCATCATAAACCAAAGAGGGGAGATATAACATATGAGAAATATTTGGAATCAAGTCTTTCCTTGCTGTTATTTCAGATCATTTGAAACCATAGCAGCGAGTTATAATTTCCTCTCCATCAAGGTCAGAGGTTAGGGGGAAATATCAGATAGTTTGTAATTCATATGCAAAACTAGGAAAACAAATGGCTATGATTGAAACATTTTATGGCTGTAAAAAAAAATTGCTAAAAATAGGCTCTGGATGATCCCCTTTATGTGCGACCTTAAAAGCAAATGTCACATAGCTCACTACACAATTCGACTCATTACCTTTTCAACAAGCTTTCATTTGTTAAATTCTGATCAATAGTTGCTGAGGAGATTTGGAACTTATAACTTTTTTTTTGCCAATTATTATATATATATATATATATATATATACTCATTTTGAGAAAAATAGAAAAACCGAATGAAATTATTAAAATAATCAACGTTTCATCCTTATTTCAGAGGACATCTTCAGGATATTGAAGTAAAAATGCAAGAAAAGAAAAATTCATAGATCGTACGAAAAAGAGAACAGTTTTTGAATCCTACCCATGTCGGGAAGGACAAACATGTGTGCATATGGGAAGGTTGGGTTGTTCGATGTCTATATATACACTTTTAAAAATGCGTTAAAATAAATATGTACATATTTATTTTTTTTCCTCCTGTAAACTTATTCATTTTGTTGAAATATTTAAGGAAAAACGATTAACCAGGATCTGTTTTGATATTTTGTTCTTTGATTATTATTTTCCCTATGCTAGGGGTTAAATGGTAGAAGCCTTTTCTTTGCGTAATAGTATTAGTATTTAATATCAGTGCTGATTCTTAAAGTCTTCTTTAAGCTCTATCTATCACATATTTAATAATTTTCGCTTGATCTAAATTAAATGAGTGATCGTGTTCTGCACAATGGTAAAAGAGTGCATTTAGGGTGTTACCATTCCTTATATCTCTTCTATGTTCGTAAAGTCTTAATTTCAATTTTCGCTGTGTTTCACCTATGTACGCTTGTTGACAGTTGTTACATGGGATGGAATATATACCGGCATCGGATGTGAGGGTTTTGGGAGAGTGCTTGGTAGTTTTTAATGTATGTTTTATTGTTGTGGAAGTTGTTTGTATCAAGTGAAACCCAAGTTTATAAAGTGTCGTAGATTTTTGTATTTTTGGTGTGGGTGGGAATGAAAAGATGTCTGTTTAATAGTGAGGTATTTGCTTTATTTTTCTGTCTGTTTATATTATAGTGTATTTTCGTAGCTTTTTTCTTTGCGTAAGAAATGAAATAGGATGGATACTATAGTTTTCTTAAAACATTCGTAAGAGTTGGTATAGTTATAATAGATAAAGACATATATCTAAAGAAAATGCACACACTATTGGCAGACGGAGATATATATACTCCGATAGATTTAAAATCAATACAAAAAGATTTCAAAACTTTTAATAAATCCGTAAAGAAACTTATCGGAAATGATAAAAAATGGATAAATAACATAGAATATCACCCCACTATTCCTATATTATACAGCCTCCCAAAAATACATAAAGAGAACGTCCCTATGAGACCTATAGTATCTAACTTCGGAAGCGTCACCCATAAATTAGCACGAGCCATTGCCCAAATTTTAACTCCACTAATGGGCACCATCAGCACTTCACATATCAAAAACTCTGGTGACCTCCTAAATAGAATAAAAAATATGGACATACAAAATAAAACCATACATAGTTTAGACATAATTTCCCTCTACACCAATATTCCAATCAAAAAATGCCTAAATCTACTCCACAAGCACCTTATCAAAATTAAAGCCGACCTACCTTTTTCCTCAGATACACTAATACAAATCATAAAACTCATCACTGGTAGAACCTACTTTCAGTTTAATAATTCTTACTACAGACAGAAATTTGGACTCCCTATGGGTAACCCCCTTAGTGGTGTACTAGCCTTCTTATTCTTTGAATTCTTAGAAACCAACTCTTTTAAACACAGACTTCCTAACAACTCCACATATTTTAGATATATAGATGACATTCTTATTTTCTCCCTAAAAACACACAAATAGAACAAATTAGAAATAAATTAAGTGGAACCATCTATAAAATTTACACATGAATCCGAACAATACCACTCCCTAGCTTTTCTAGACATACTCCTCATCAGATCAGAAACCGATCTGAGTTTCAAAGTACATAGAAAGACCACACACAAAAACGATTATATTCATTACTACTCGCACCACAATGATAAAATAAAGACTGGCATGATTATTGGTTTTTTCTTGCGTGCCTTCAGAATATGCAATCCCCAATATCTTAATGATGAATTTCAATATATTACGAATGTTTTAAGAAAACTACAGTATCCATCCTATTTCATTTCTTACGCAAAGAAAAAAGCTACGAAAATACACTATAATATAAACAGACAGAAAAATAAAGCAAATACCTCACTATTAAACAGACATCTTTTCATTCCCACCCACACCAAAAATACAAAAATCTACGACACTCTTAATAGACTTGATTTTCACTTGATACAAACAACTTCCACAACAATAAAACATACATTAAAAACTACCAAGCACTCTCCCAAAACCCTCCCATCTGATGCCGGTATATATTCCATCCCATGTAACAACTGTCAACAAGCGTACATAGGTGAAACACAGCGAAAATTGAAATTAAGACTTAACGAACACAGAAGAGATATAAGGAATGGTAACGCCCTCAATGCATTCTTTTGCCATTGTGCAGAACACGATCACTCATTTAATTTAGATCAAACGAAAATTATTAAATACGTGATAGATAGAGCTTAAAGAAGACTTTTAGAATCAGACTAATATTAAATACTAATACTATTACGCAAAGAAATGGCTTCTACCATTTAACCCCTAGCATAGGGAAAATAATAATCAAAGAACAAAATATCAAAACAGATCCTGGTTAATCGTTTTTCCTTAAATATTTCAACAAAATGAATAAGTTTACAGGAGGAAAAAAAAAAAAAAAATGTACATATTTATTTTAACGCATTTTTAAAAGTGTATATATAGACATCGAACAACCCAACTTTCCCATACGCACACATGTTTGTCCTTCCCGACATGGGTAGGATTCAAAAACTGTTCTCCTTTTCGTACGATCTATGACTTTCTTTTCTTGCATTTTTACTTCAATATCCTGAAGATGTCCTCTGAAATAAGGACGAAACGTTGATTATTTTAATAATTTAATTCGTTTTTTCTATTTTTCTCAGAACATAACGTCAACCACCGCTGGTATTTTTACATTTCTTATACATATATACTCCTAGCCAAATTGAATATTGTAATGCTCATATCTTTGATTCTATGGGACGGAACTATATGAAAATTTGCAGGTTATTTGAAGATTATAATACTATTCTACGGTTAAAATTTTATGACAATTGGTAAAAGAGAACCTATATTTTCAAACCAATAAAATATGCCCAAATTTGTATATAGTGTCCTGGCAGGCCAGCTTTAGTTTTGCTGCTTTGGGATGAATTTTGCTTTGGATTTTTTTTGTTTGTTTTTTTTTTTTTTTGCTTGGTTGTCTCCCTTGTGACTTTGCCAGGCCACTAATACAGGATGACCCCCCCCCCCAAAAAAAGCAAAAAAACATAAAGTATATCTAGAACATATGCTGTAGAACGGAGTAAAAAAAAGGCCAAAGACCCTAGTGTTTTGATGTGATTTTTTGAATATAATAAACTAGTTATGACCAAAGTTTCATTTACTTCGGATAAAACACTAAAAAACCGGGCCTAATTAGAGTTGGGACCCGTTTTTTTTTGGGGGGGGGGTCACCCAGTATATATATAATCTTAGTGATGGGAAGATTCCAACGTTTTTCCTGATTCCAATGAAATTTTAAATTGTGATTTTGATACACTTATTGATTCTAATTTTTGAAAAACGTGTAAATAATTTTTTTTTATATATACTTATTCTGTCTAATAATTGTTAGTGAAGACGTCTTTCCCTTACATGCTGAAACAGATCGAAGGGAAGTAATCATGTGTAATTATACAGAGTTCTCTCCCTTTGGGTTTGTTAACTTAAAAAAAAAAATAAACTCCCGGACAATGTCAGGTAGGTAGAGTTCAAATATATATATATATATATATATATATATATATAATAAATTTCACACTGTTCATTATTTTATTTTTTATAGAATTTCTTCAATTGGAGGATTTACTGACTGGCTTTAACTGCCCCTGTGTTATGGACATTAAAATGGGCGTACGGACCTATTTAGAAGAGGAACTGGTGAAGGCCCGAGAAAATCCGAAACTTCGAACTGTAAGTTTTTAATGTAAAGGGTGATTAGATGTAGTGAAACTGAAAACCTTGGAGACTGAGGTTCGATGCTCTACAATTGAGTCGCAAACCGTTCAAGTTACGGGAAAGATGTGTTGCCAGTTATTATATTTTTATTTTAGTTGTAATACTGATAATTGAACATATTCATTTACTTTTCTGGAAAAAGCATCTACCTAAATGCTAGTTGGGAATCATTACCTCCCCCCCCCTTCACCAGTGTGATGCGAAATAGCATATACACTTATGCAGACACATGTTTCTCATCAGGAATAAAAAAGCTGGTACTTCATTATTGTAGCAAAATCCGACAGCGGAAAAATCAAGTTTTTATTAAAAACAATGACTACTTACTTTTTTGTCAGTTTTAACAATAAGCAATGTTATCTACCTATTTGTCATGTCACAATTAGTTTAATATTTCTGGAATATTACATAAAACACGTATTTCCATCATTCAACGGAAATGATTTTGGCCATGTTTGTTTTGTCATGTATGACATGTGACTTAAACACAAGGGGAAATAACTCAGTTTGTAATATTAATGAAGAAGAATTAATTAATATCAAAACGGGTAACAAATAACAAAAAAATAACGTATAACTCATTGTTTGCGCTTTTTTTTCCGTCTGGCAATTTTCATATAAAAATAGAAATAATTCAAGATGAACATAACATATATACATATTTTTCATTTCTATTTCTTTTGTAATTTCACCTAAGTTTTAGTTTTCAAAAAAGAATTACCTCCCCTGCTAATAAAAATGCGGGTTAGTTTTTATGTAAGATAAAATGTCTAATTTCTTTGAAAACTATTTTCTTTGCTGATTTTCTATCGTATCGCTTTTTCGTAATTTTTTAATGTGTTCATTACTGCAGCATGACAATTCAGGAGATACCATTGGTTTTAGTTGAAATTAAATATTTCAATTTTCTAATAACAAAGAAGTGCAAAAAAAACTTTACATGGATTGGTTAGGTTTATTTTGTTGAAACCTAACGAAAACTTTGAATCAACACCTGTTGGCTTTTGATGCACGTGGCAACTTGTTATATTTTCATTTAAATTGTTTTGTTCTTACTAAAAAAAAAAAAAGAAGATATGCAAATTCAGTTTCTTGCCACGTGATTTTGCACGTGTTCATTTTTCTTTAAAAGACAGTTCTTTCTCTCTTGCTTTGATAGCTGTGAATTTTGTTCAATAAAGCCTTGGAAAGAGGGGTTTTTTTTTTACGTCTTCATTTACTTACAACACTACACAACTGTAAAGAAAACATAAGAAAAGAGTTTTGTTTTTTTGTCATGAGATAGAGGGAAATATTTATTGTAAAAGGAAGGGAGATTATTTTTTTAATATAAGGTTAATTTTTTTATTTTTTTCTGTTTTCACAAAACTTCAATAATTATAAATTATTCTAAATATAAACATTTTTTTTTTTTTTTTTTTTTAAATTATTAAAATTGTTTATATTTGTAATTATACATCGTAATCAAACATTAACACACTAGTTCCCGTTGGATCACAGAAGTTAAGCAATGTTGTGTTGAGACATTATGTTAAACAAAGATGGCGGCATTAAATCAAATCGGCGAAGAATCAATGCAGTCACGATCTTGGGTCGTTTCGAGACAGGCCGATGGCGAACTGATTGAATCCAAAATTCAACATTTTTTTTAATAACTTTTGAAGCTTCTGATTGGTTGATTGTTATAACCGTGGTGATCAAAACGATCATCGAAATCATTAGTCATACCCTCATTAGTAATCAAAGCATTTTAAAATGGGTGACCATTTGGGAATACCAGGTGCTGTATGTGCTCTCTGCTGATCTTGGCACTGTTTCCAGTTGTTTTGGATTTTCTTGCCACTGGAACCAATTGCTGCTGATTCATGAGTTGTTGAGGATTGTGCAACCCTTACTTCACAATTACAGGAGGTATCCATTGTTTCTCATGATTAAACAAAGGCAATATATGTATATATTATTTGCTTGTTTACAAATGCCACCTGCATCAAAAGTCAACTAGAAGGTCATTCAGTGTTTAGTTGTAAAATACGCTTAAATATATTTTAATTTATGCAGATTTCGAATTTATTATAAAACAAATTCTCTACTGATTATTATATTGTACCCAATATATGTAGTGATTTCGAAAGTAAAAAAAAAAAAAAAAAAAAAATGACTTTGTTGCCATCAGCTAGAATCGAAACCAAAACATTGTCTTACCTAAATCCATATGCATACAAAAACTTTAAAATGTTTTTAAAATATAAATGTATATTTGTGCATGCATAGAAACATGTTTAGCTGACTTAGACCTGCCAAGTTTCAAATTTAAAAATATTTTTCCCCCCTAGCAGCTATAAACCAACCCTAATTTGTTTCACAGATCTAAATACCCTGTATATCAAGTTTCAAGTTTGTAGAACAAAAATTGACAGGAGTTTGGTAAAGACCGTTACTCACACAGAAAGATAAACAAGGTCACTTATATATATATGTTTTGTTAGCCTGATGATTTCCTCTGATAATGAAACATGAACGTTTTTGTGTAGCTTACTTGCTATAAATATATTTTCATACTACTATATATGCATATAAATTAATCAGGTAGATTAAATTTTGAAAGCTCTGATAGAACCTTGTTAATCATCAAACTTGTTTTTTATCTGTGGTATTTAAGTATCTCTTGGACATTTTTTTTTTTTTACAAGACCTATATATGAATTAACTTTACCCATAAAAACTCATAAAAGATTCCATAATGCAAAAAATAGAAACCTATAAAATATAAAATTTACAAAATAATAGAATATTAAAAATAAAGATAAAAAAAACAAGACTAAAAATAGAAGTTAAAACTTAATATAAGAAAAATAGAGGTTTTACATGACAGAAAAGAATAAACAACCATAGAAACAGTTTATTTCAGTAAACTTATAATTTATAGAACAAAATCAAAAATAAATGGTCACACTTGCTTGACATTTCCTTTGCTGTTTTTAATAGTAGGACCCTTTTAGGCATGGCATATTTAGCAGAATTAATGTTTCCTTCGCACTCCATCAGGTCTGAGCAACCATCACTCCAAATTACACCCCATACCATAACCGAGAAACCCGACATGTTTCAGCGTTAGTTGCAGTCTTTTTAAGTCAAACTCTTGCTAATAAAACCAATCATAATTCATCAGAGAAAATGACATTGATACAAAAGGTCATAGGTATCTCCACCATCTCATAAATCCAATCTTTTCTGCACTTGATATTGGCAGGATAAAGAGAATTTTCCTTTTCGCAGCTCTACCATAGTAGCCCAGCTTGTGAAGATAGCAATGTTCTGAGACTGATATCAGTTTGTGTTGCAATGTCAGCGGCTTTGTACTGAGGATCCTCTTCAGCATTTCTTTTCACAAGACGCAAGGTTCTTTCAAATGTCCCGAGGTGACCTGGGTGAGGTTTTGTGCTTTCTTGTGATCACACTATCAGCAGTAGAAAATGGTATTGAAAGAATTCCTGCTATTTTGCGTTGACGAAGATCATCTTCATGTTGACACAGGATTCATCCCTAGTAGAAATTCTGATGCTCCTTTGGTTCATGACCTGCATCTATGTTGTCACATGCAATTTTAATGTTATGGAGTTAAATGGTAATAAACGAAAGAACACAGGATTTTTAGGAACGAAAAGTGTATTCACGTAAATTACAGGCAAAGTGAGTTGAGTAATACCATTCCTCAATGGTTGGGTGTGTGCACCCGACCTGCTTGGTCGCATGCCAGACTGCCAGGCACCGGTACTCCATACTGGAAGTGACGTCACCAGAGGAAGTGACATCATGAGATAGTCCATTAATCCGATGGAGGGGCGTCTCCAACAAATAAGATCAGCACTATTCTTATCTGTAAATATAAATAAGCATATATTAATTTTAGGAAAAATATTTGTCTTTTTTATTATTTTCATTCATGTGTGTGTATATTTAGTCTTATCAAATTTGTTTAATAGAAACAGAAGTTGTAATACAAATTCAAAGATATGCTCACACGTATATACACTTGACAATCCGTGTCATACATACATATAAATGCATCTTACAATCCGTGTCATACATACATATAAATGCATCTTACAATCCGTGTCATACATACATATAAATGCATCTTACAATCCGTGTCATACATACATATAAATGCATCTTACAATCCGTGTCATACATACATATAAATGCATCTTACAATCCGTGTCATACATACATATAAATGCATCTTACAATCCGTGTCATACATACATATAAATGCATCTTACAATCCGTGTCATACATACATATAAATGCATCTTACAATCCGTGTCATACATACATATAAATGCATCCTACAATCTGTGTACAAAACAAAAAAATGCACTATGACATGCATATTTAGGTTTATCTAAAAGAATTCCTATATGATTGGAATCAAGTCAAAATGTGTTTCATATGGCAATAAAACAAAATGTTCAGAGAACTTGCAATCTAAACCAAAAGAACTGTCTAAATAATATTCCTGGACAATAATTGCTATCACCCTCAACATTTTAAAACAAAGAAAAAATATCAGTTCATTCCAAAGAACTGCCTTAGACTTTTTGAAGGCAATCTACATATCTATGAGAGTCTTTACAAAAGTAACCCCCCCCTTTTTTTTTTAAAATTGAAGACGTTAAAAACTATAAAGATGGAAATGGTAGCATTTAAAATAAGCAACCTTTTGTGTTCAAGAATTCAATGATGCATCTCTACTTCTGACGTGCGTCCATGATGGGTTGCTTTCTTAATTTTCACACCATCAATATCTGCAACAGAGAGATGAAACTTTCAGGTCATGAATGCATGTTCGGTTGTCATAATGCAATTTGCAATCTGCTCTGACCCATTCAAGCAGAATAAAAAAATTAAAAAAAAAATAAAAAAATAGGAGGCATTATTTTTGGGACGACCCTCGTAGATATTAATAGATTAATAGAATTAATTACATGAAAATAATTCTCAACATATCTGAATAAAAACCTAAAACCTTTTGTTAAATGTGACATAGTTTTGGTTACAGACAAACACAAAAGTTTGATTATAATAGATTTAACTGATTTTATATATATATATGTGTGTATATATATATATATATATATATGTGTGTATATATTATGATTCTATGAGAAATCCTTTTATTTTTAAAGGATATGTTCCAAAAAATGGTTGAAATTGATCCAAATGCACCAACTCCTGAAGAATCATCTCAAAAAGCTATCACCAAACCTCGATATATGCAGTGGCGCGAAACAATCAGTTCTTCTGCATCCCTTGGATTTCGGATCGAAGGAATTAAGGTAAACCTTTTTGTTAATCAGCGTTTTAATTTTGTAAAGTTTTAATCAAAACTAAACAACTTAAAATAAAATTAAGAATAACTAACGGAATGATAGAATGTCATTTTCACAAGTCCAACTAATTCAGTTGTGAAAAGTGACCTTCTCCTGAAGGTTGAAGGTTCAATCCTGAGTGTAGGCAACCAAAAAATACAATTGCAAATTACTTAAAACCTGTATCTAGCTGACAGAACGAGAATATGCTACCCCCGTGAAATAAAGAGTTCCATTCAAAGTTCTGTGCAGATTCCAGAGTTCGGCAAGATACATCTGAAGAAGTTCGGAGGTTCTATCGACCGAAACGTTGTGAAAATAACACTGAAAATGAGACCTGTAATCTTAAATAAGCCTTGGCAGACGTGTTTTAAAATCTCTCCATTTCTTCTTTCTACACAAAATTTATCGTTCTTTCAGTAATATTATTTGAACTCATTCCCTTTTTTCCTTGTACACATTTGTGAATTATTCCACAGAATTCTGCCTTTTCAATTACTTTAAACCATCTTCCATTAACGCGATTCCTTTGGATTTTACTTGTGGAAATGGAAATTTAATCAACTTTTTTGGATTTTACCGTTATTGGATATTTTACCCTTCAACAGACTATACATTCACGTGAAATCACTTTTTTCTTTCCTGTATTCCCTCTGCTTTACTATTTTTTACCAAATAAAATCTATGGCTTACTTGTAGTTTCATTAAATACTTTTGCAAGCAAAATCCAATCCCGCATTTTGCTAATCCCTACCCTCCGATGAGAAGAAAAGTATTTCTTCAAAACTCTGCGGACTATCCACTTATTTAGTGCTTCCTTTTTAAAATTAAATATGTTTTTAACTCTTTTTCAAAGTGTTTTTTAACATGTTTCATTAATTACTTGTTCTTATTATAAGCTCTATTTCCTATTTGGTTTTATCCAGCTTTTACATCTGGTTGAGATTACTTTATAAATATTAAGTCTTTAATATTTATCATATACCTTAGATTTGCCATCTTGGATTATCTTGGTAAACTTAATTGTAATTCTTATTTCATTATATATATATATATATGTATATATATATATATGCGTGTGTGTGTGTATATGTTAAGTGTTGAGACATTGTTAAACAAAGATGGCGGTAAAGAAGCAGTGCAGTCCCAGTACTAAGTGTGAAGTAATTGCCAGTAAGAAAGATGGCGGTGAAGAATCAAATGTGGTTGGTGGCATAGACAACGGTGAACTGATTGAATCCAAAATTCAACAATTTTTATAGTAACTTTAGAAGCTTTTCATTGGTTGGTTATTATAAATTGTGGTTATAAAAACGATTGTTGAAATCATTCGTGTCCTACCACACATTAGGAGTCAAAAACAATTAACCCCCCCCCCCTTTTTGATATAATGGAAAAATCCTTTTGGATTCAATTTGGTTTGACTTGAGAAAAGGAAATACAGTAAATAAATAAATAGAATAAAAAAATAAATGAACAAATAAAATAACAATTTGGGGGGGGGGTTCATTTTTTTGGGGGGGGGCGGAATTTGTCTTTATTCTCATAGGTCAAAAAAGAATTAATATATTGGTATAATGTGTGCAAGAAGCCATTTATTTTTTTTTTTTGTAAATCACATTAAGTTTTTTTTTTTTTTTGGTTTTTTTGTTTTTTTGATACATATAAAAATAAACACTTTTCATGTATATATATATACATATAAATATAAGGCTATTCAAATACATATATATATGTACACACAAACACATAAAATATACATTTTTTTTTTCTTTTGTTTAACAAAAACTGGAAACGTTCTGTTAGGTATTAGTTGATTAATTTGGTTAGTAAGATATATATATATATATATATATATATATATATATATATATATATATATAATTCACCTGTCATCTCTAAAATATGGAATCACCCAGTCGTTGAAGACATGAAGCAAGCAAAGGCTAGAATTTGCATCTTAACGTAGTTCTAAAGAAATTTTGTTTATTCAAAATTTAAAAAAAAATTTTAAGATGCTTCTAAGTTTGTTTGTTTACAATTTTCATTTTGTATTTGAATATTTGCATAAAAAAAATGTGAAATAAAATCTTTTTGCTTCAATTGATGCGTTTGCCTGACACGAGGAAGAAGGAATAATAACACTTGGTTCACTGAACCTTATAACAAACGTCCATACAAAATTTAAGACAGATCAGCTCGATAGTTTCGGGGGGAAAAGTGTTATGGACAGACAGAAAAATATATTATAGATTTTTTTAGTTTTACTATCTCCTCTGGGATCCTCCGACCACTCCGTTGTATCAGTTAAGATAAAAATGAAATGTAAGAAGTCCTCAGACGTACCTCTACATCGTACTGTATATAGATACTCTATGGCTGACTGGGATAGCTTCCATACATTCATATCTGACCTACCTCTGCATTCCATGTGTTAAAAGGATGTGTCCTCTATAGTATCAGACCTGACCGAATGGTTAATTGTAGGCATAGACCAATTCATACCATCCAAAAAATTCCAACAAAAACCTAACAGCCAGCCATGGTTCTCCCCAGAATGTGCTGCTGTCATCGCGCACAGAAATCACTTTTTCCATAGCTACCAACGTAATAGATGTACTGAGACTAAAGTTGCATTCAGGACTGCCAGCAACCACTGTAAAAATGTAATAAAAAATGCAAGAGAGCTATGTATGCTCAGTCCGTTAAATCCAAAGTAGCTGAGCAGCGGCTTGGTTCCCACCAGTTTTGGCAAATAGCAAACAGGATCCTGAACAGAAGCGTGCGTTCTATCCCAACCATCATCAATGGATCTGAGGTCATCTTGTCAGCATCAGACAAGGCCAAACTATTTGCCAAAAACTTTTCAGCTAATTCTACCCTCTGCGACGAAGGCCATCAACTCCCAGTATTTCCTCCTATAACAGACAACATGCTATGCAACATACAAATATCTGTGCGTGAGGTCGCCAAGCTAATCGAGAGCCTTGATTCCAGTAAAGCAACTGGTCCTGACGGCATTCCAGTTATAGTGCTGAAAAAGCTCCTACCAGAACTTGCCCCCATGCTTACAAAACTGTTTAAGCATTGCCTTAAGGAGAAGTGCTTTCCAACACCCTGGAAAACCTCATCAGTATGCCCTTATTTAATTTAAGAATTCAGGTGAAAAATTATCTCCCTCTCAGTACAGACCAATAAGTCTCCTGTGTGTCATGAGTATGTTGTTGGAATCCATATTAAATAAAGTAGTCAACCGCCTCAGCAGAAATAACCTTCTTAGTGACATGCAATATGGTTTCTGCTCGGCAAGATCTCCAGCAAATGTGCTAACGGTTATATCTCATAGGATTAGTGAATCTCTTAACAAAGGCTTCCTTTCCAGGGCAATTGCTCTTGGCATATCAAAGGCCTTCGATAAGGTATGGCATAAGGGCCTACTTCACAAGATTTCCAGCAAAAGTATCACTGGAAATGTTTTCTCAATTATTAAATCATTTCTCTCTGATAGGTTCATAAGAGTAGTGGTTGATGGGCAGAAATCAGAGGCCCTCAGTGTTAATGCTAGAGTCCCTCAGGGGTCCATCTTCCTGATCTTCATCAATGATCTCCCAAAACACATACTTAAATCATTCGTTGACATCTATGCTGATAACACGACCATCTATGGTAACACATCAAAGGCTGTAAATGACAAAGTTCTCTCTGATTCTCTCTCCTCTGATCTTGAGCACATAGTACAGTGGAGGAAGAGGTGGATGGTTACTTTTAATTCATCCAAAACCAAGCTTCTATCTTTACATCATCAACGCTCTGATCCCCATCTGGCAACAATTGAAATGAATGGCTCTCGTCTTGGGGAGGTTCCATGTTTTGACAAGCTTCTGGGTTTGACCTTTACTCCTGATCTGAAATGGAACACATACATCAGGTCTGTTGCCAAGAACGCTAGGAAAATGGTGGGATCCTTCTACTGCTCCAGAAGATATCTCACTACTGATGCAATTCTCTATCTATATAAAAGCCAAGTACGTCCAAGGATAGAGTACTGCTGCCACATCTGGGCAGGAGCTGCTAGAAGCAGCCTATCATGCCTTGACAGAGTACAAAATAGACTTTGTGGTTTAGTGGGGGATGCCCTTTTCTCTACCCTGCAACCTCTCTCCCACAGAAGAGACGTTTCGAGCCTGTCTTTGTTTTATCGTTATTTCCATGGCAAGTGCTCATCTGAGCTTCAATCTCTGGTCCCCCCCCCCTCGCCAATCTTTCACGAAAAACACCCGTCTGGCTGAAACTACTGTCATTAATTTTCCCCACTCTTTATCTGTGCATAAATCCAAACGTAGATTCCATGAGCAAAGCTTCTTTCTTAGAACTGCATGCCAGTGGAACTCTCTGCTGCTTGCCTGTTTCCCACCTGACTACAACTTGGATGTCTTCAAATCCAACATAAACAAATTCCTGTAAGTAAGACACTTTATCAAATCTCCAATACTAACGATTACTACGATACTATCCCATTGATTACTGTACACGCAATAACCCTTATCTCCGAGTGGCTTCCAGGCCTTGATAAGCGGTAACCTCCATGTAAAAAAAAAAAAAAAAAAAAAAAAAAAAAAAAGACATATTTTTTTTCTGTAATTTACATAATTTACCTGCTAGTTTTTAATTTATTTTAGTGGTGGGATGATTCCAATATTTTTCCAGATTCCGATACAATTACTGATTCTGATTCTTTATAAATCTCTAAAGATTATGTTATGGGGTGGGGGTATAATATGTACAATGAGTTGTGTATATAATGGAATTTCTTCATGTCGTCTAGTGTTCATAAGACCTTGTGGATGTGTGTGTAGCTTGGGTTATAGGACATTTACAATACGCATAACACAAAGGAGATGAAACAGTTTTGGGTAGCTATGCATCTTGCGAATAAAGAAAACATACTTTTGTTCATCCGGATCTTCGTTGATGAATCGGCCAAAAGCTGAAATGAAATTTTTTCCAAACAAACGACCAGGAGTCTTCGGTTATATTTTTAGACAGCTTTTATTTCACTGTTTCTTTGCTGGAAGATTGCACACTTGTCTTGGTCTCTGTTTCACTCCCGTACAGAGCCTGTAATGGCCCTGTTTCTAACACTGACTTCCACGGTCTGCTCCTAGGTCTGTCTCTTTAATCCTAACATATATGTAACTATTCCTTTGTGCTTACCTCACTCGACCATATAAAGACCCAACACGTGACCTTCAATCACATTTTCTGGCCAAATTTATTGTTTTTTATCAAAAAGTTTGAAAATCCACTTTTGTTCACTACATTTTTTCCTTATTGTTTCTGCGTTAACCAAAATATTTTACGTAACACCTTTGTTTCAATATCATTCTCTCTGCATAACCTTTTTTCTACATAAGTTAACAAAACAATAATAGTGTTCATTATCTAATACTTTCTATTTTTTTAATAATAGATGTTCTAAATTGACTATCAGCAAGGCCACCCAATGTTGCCCTAGTAGAACGTAAATATTTAACTGTAAAATAGTTATTTTGCCCCAATCACCATAAAAGCAAATCTTAAATGCATATATTTTTTCTCGGACAAAAAAACTCACTTGTGTGCATGGAGTGATCTATAGATTTTAGTTTTGCTGGAAATTTTACTCCCAGCAGTGGAAGATTTTTATTAAAAAAACAAACAAAAATGAATCAAAATAATTAAAAGAATCGTTTTTGGCATCGAAAAATTGGTACAAATTTTTCTGATATCAATTCCGAAAACCCAAAAAGTTCTGATTTTTCCAATTCCCAATTCTGATTAATCGTCCCAACACTAATTTATTTTTATTTTTTGTTTTTAAGCGATCAAATGGTGATTCCAGTAAAGATTTTAAACAAACGAAAACACGGGAACAAGTGCAATCTGTTCTAAAGAATTTCACGGATAACGACCTTAGTCTTTTGGTAAGTGTTTGCGATGTTTATACACTTGCTGCCAGAGTGGAAAGTTTGGGTTATAATTTCTTGTTTACATTTTCCACTGTTTGCATGAATGATTTTAAACATTTAAAAAAATATATAAATTGATTTTTTTTATGTTAAAAATGCATATTTTAAGTCCCCACCGTCCTCAAAAAAAAAAAAAAAATTGTGACACATATGCACGTATCTATAAATAAACAAACATAAGAAAAGTGTCATTTGTTTTTTTTTTGTTTTTTTTTGTCAGATTTTTTAATATGGGAAAAGATTTAATTTTAAAATCCAATAAGTTTTTGTCATTAAATTTACATTGAAATAAGATTAGAATTAGATTAAAATAATCGTTTTAGTTTAAATGAAAATGAATTTTTGTTTGGTTTGATTTCTTTAAATTTTGGATTTTTTGCATGGATGAGTTTATAAATTGAATGTTTTATGTGAAAAATAAAAAATGTATTTTTTTTTTTCTCGTTTAAATGAAAAAAAATTAGATTATTTATATAAAAAAATTTATATATTTTATAATTTTATCAAATCAAGAAATAAAAGTTAAGTTTACAAGCCAAAAGCTTCTGTAAACTTGACGAAAATATTAATATTTATATACTAATCCGAACTAAATAGTTATTTTATTATAATTATTAATTTTATATATATATATCTCCAATCTGGCACTCTGTTTAGTGAATAAACAGAAAAAAAACCTGCTGGACAAAGCCATTCCAAGTATTTAGGGGAAGGAAGAAAGCAAATAGCAAGTCCACATCTACCATCTACAAAGAATTTTGAAAGAAATTCTTCACCCTGTTTCTATAATAAAACGTTTTGTTTGTTTTTCCTTTTTTGGTGTTTTTTGTTTTGTTTTTTTTCAAACTTTTTGATGTTTTCTTATTTTCTTTTTATTTCACTGAGTTTTTTTTATTTTATAAGAATACTAGACACATCCGGCATTTCTAGGTATTTAACATAAGTTTCATTAAAAGCATATAGTGGCAGTAGTAAGAAAAATATGCCAAAAGAAATTGAGGCAAGGATACAGCCCTGTTTCATATCACTGAGGATGGTTAAATTCTTGTAAAAACAAGAAAAAAAAGAACAGAAACTGAGACCTGTACATGCGAATATCATGTTTTTTTTTCTAAACAGTTCACTTCTTGTAATTAAAAAAAAACAAAAAAATACTTGAGTTGAGATCAAAACCTAAAGACAGTGAGTCAAGTACAATAACCATTAGACCAGCTTGCCACGACTTTAAAGTGTTTTCAAGCCTCCTGAAACAGTTGACAAAAAGATAAACCCTAACCCTGACCCCCCCACCCCCACACACGTACCAATTTTTCAATTTTGACCACTTAGCAGCCGTTTTGTCCGGGTGAAAACCAATTAAAGTTTTCCAAAAGTCTGAATACCCTATACACTAAATTTCAAGTCTGTAGATCAAAAATTTATTGAGTATATAGGTTGAGAAGTGTCCTCACACACCACTTTTATTGATATATAGATTTGCATGAACACTAGCAAAGCATAATTATTTTGGGGTAAAAATAAATATGCTAAATCAACTTCTTTGATTTTTGCCTTCCGCTTATTGTTTTGTGGAAGTATTGCTTATGTATATTGCGGAAAAGTTCGTTTTGATTAATACTTATGTAATTCCAGTTTGAATGTACGATGTTTGAAAAAAATATGAGGACAAATCTATGTATCTATAAAAGTGTGTGTATGTGTGTGTATCTGCGGACACGTCTCAGCCTACTCAACAAATTTTTGAACTGCAGACTTGAAATTTGGTATCTAGGATATTCAGGTAAAAATTGAGGAAAAAATTTTAATCGGTTTTCATCCAGAAAAAAGGGTTGCTAAATGGTCGAGATTGGTATATGGGATTAGGGTTGTCGGATTTTTCCTAGTTGTCAACTGTTTCACGGATGCGGATGCATGAATCATTCATGTGACAGATTACTTACATTAAGAATAAGTAGGTTTGGAAACACTTCTTAAAGATCATGTCAAGCTGGCCTTATGGTTATCGTACTTGATTCAATGTCTTTAGGTTTTGGTTTCAATCTTGGCTCTAGTATTTTTTTTTTTTTTTTTTTTTTTTTTTACTTACAAGAAGTGAACTGTTTAGAAAATCATGCTTGCATCCACATGTCTTAGTTTCTTTCTTTTTTTTTTATTCAATTTTCACCCCAAACAAGGCACAGTGCCACTTTGAAGTAGTAGGCTACTATCGGGGACATAAGTTGCAGGGGCATTATGAAGGGAGTTGAGTAGCAAGATGTTTGTTCACATTACACTTAAACTTCTGCATATCAGTATAGTTGGGAAAGCAGGATCCCGGAAGGGAGTTCCAAAGTCTAACAGTCCTGGGGAAGAAACTATTGGGGTAAAAGGCTTTCTTACACCTAGGGATCTCTATTGTAAAGGGGTGGGACTTAGTTGCTTGTCAGGTTTGTCGGGGGTAGTCACGTTGAGGAAGTAAATAAATTTGCTTTGATTAAAATATAATATTTATGCATATTTTATGACCAGGCAACGCCAGGCGACCTGCTAGTGTACTATATAAAAAAAAATATGGGGGCAAATGTACTATGTTTGAAAACAAAAATGGTGGCAAAACTAATGGTTAATATTGCAATGCAAAAATGAAAATCTTGATTTTTCTTTCCAGCGTGAATATTGTGGCCATTTGAAAAAATTACGTTCTGCCATTGAAAGTTCTACTTTATTTAAAGAACACGAGGTAAATATTTTGAAATAGAGATTTTTTTTTTTTTTTGTATATCAATGTTTTAATTGTTTATGCTGGATTAAAAAAATAATTTAATTTTGGAATTAACAAGAATGTATTTTGGTTGCTCTCTAAAAATATAGCAGTCATTTAATTTTTTTAATAATAGTTTTCATTCATTTTTTATTTTCACTTTTTTTTTTCTTTTTTTTTTTTCATAATTTTGTTTTTGTGTTCATGATTTTTTTTTTTTTGGGGGGGGGTCATTTTTTAACGTCCATTCTTTTCTTTAACATCTATTTTTAATACACTTAAAGCTTAATTATCCTTAGAATTGAGAGAAGAAAAATACAGTTTTTCTGGTGTTGAAAATTGACATTTAGTTTTCAAGTTAAGGTCAGTTGGGACAGTCTTTTTCTAACATCTCTTTTGTCATCTTTTGCAAACATTGTGTTTAGTTTTCTTTCTGAACAAATTGTTTGTAAATCAAGAACTTTACAAATATTTGACAGATTTTTCTTTTGTGAAATCTTACCTCAAATTGTGATGGAAAACTGCATTTTATTCTAACCTTTCTTACATGACCATCTATGATCTTTACTCTCAGATGAATGACAAATAAACAATCGTGAATTTATAAGTAGGAATAAATAGTAATGCGTGTGTGTGAGAGGATACTTCTCAACCTATATACTCAATGAATTTTTTATCTACAGATTTGAAATTTGGTATATAGGATATTCAGACATGTAAAAATCTTTTTAATTAGTTTTTATCTGAGGAAAAATGCTGCTAAGGGGTCAAAATTGATAAATTGGTACATGGTGGGTCATCGGATTTTTATCTGTTTTTCAACTGTTTCACGTTTCATGTGTGAATCGTTCCATGACATTTCTTATGTTAAGAATAATTAGGTTTGAAAACGCATTTCAAAAATCATATTAAGCTGACCTACTGGTTACTGTCTTTTGGTTTCGCTCTCAGCTCGAGTATTTTTTTTTTTTTTTTTTTTTTTTTTTACAAGAAGTGAACTTTTTTAAAAAAAAAATAATACTCGCATGCACATGTTTCAGTTTCTGTATGAATTTTTTTTTTTTTTTTTTTTTTTTTTTTTTTTGCACAGAGATCACCACTTATCAAGGCCCGGAAGCCAGTCAGGGATAAGGGTTATTGCAAGTACATTACGTTAGTGTGGAGATTTGATGTGGAACTCTGTTCCGTCTGCCTGCTTCCCTCCGGACTACAACTTGGATGTCTTCAAGTCCAATGTTAACAAATTCCTAATGAACCGCCCCCTTAAGTAAACACTTCATCAAATCTCCACACTAACGTAATGTACTTGCAATAACCCTTATCCCTGAGTGGCTTCCGGGCCTTGATAAGTGGTGATCACTGTGTAAAAAAAAAAAAAAAAAAGTGTTTAATTAAGGGGGCGGTTCATTAGGAATTTGTTAACATTGGACTTGAATTTAAATGTTTATGCGCATTTTACAACCGGGCAACACTGGACGGCTTGCTAGTGTGTGTGTATATATATATATATATATATATATATATGAAAGGAATTTTGTGTGTGAGAATTCATTTCTAATAGACTCTGCAACAGCTGGACCGATTTTTATGAAATTTCATGCTAATATATTTTATGTATCTGGTAGTGTTCTTAGATAGGTTTTGTATCAGAATTTTTTCAATAAATATTGATAATCGAAATAATCCAAAGTTAACACCTTATACGGCCTAACATCGCAAGATAGTTGAGAAGTTTTATTACCACACAAGCAGTAAAGCCCGGCATATAAAATCAGCAGTAGGTTCTTTGATATGACAGGGGCGCATTCGAAATGAATGTTTCTGTTTAAAGCACAACTGAACTATGATACTTGACTTCTGCATTTGAAACTTGTATTCGAGCCATTATCACTGCACAAGTAGAAAGGCCAGGTATATAAAATCAACAGTAGGATCTTTGATATGACATAGTTTTATAATTTATTTTATTGCATTATTTTATTAATCTCAACAAGATACAAGTGATTCAACTGGGACGGTAGAAATATGATCATGAACCCACAGGATAACTATGTTTTACAAAATAATAACACTATAAACATTTTTGTATTCGGATGTATTAACACCCCATGGGACTAACCATGTTTGGAACACCCAGGTGACGAACGCAAGGTTAAAGGGTTGAAAGTGTTTATTAATAAAAGGATTGTTTTGGGGGTTTTGGGGTTTTTTTTTTAATGGTCATCGCTCCAGACCAGGTATGAAGCTATTTAATATAAGAAGAATAATACGAACAAAAGATGATTATCGCAAATATAGGAGATGCCGATTGAGAAATTTTTTATCAAAATTTAAATTTAACTGAAAAAAATTTCTTTAATGTCAATCACTTCAGACAAGGTATGAAGCCATTTGATGTAAAGAACTTACAAGACTGAATGAAAGTTGATAATCACAAAGTCAAGCGATGCTTATAGTCTTGAAAATACCAAGGCAGGAGAAAAATAATCAGCAGGAAGAGAAGCTACTTGAATATGTGTTATCGAAACAGTGGATTAATGAAGACCACTAGATCGAGTTAAGTGAGCTGGAACAAAGGAAGCAGGGAATAGACAAGACAATTCTGAAGAACTTGTGACATAATAGTATTTATAAAAAAAAGAAAGACTGAGACTAGCAACATCACGTCTGTGTGAGAGAATGCAGTGAAGAAAGGGTGAGAGAGCCAACCAAATTACAGGTGTGTTTCTGAACCCATCAGGAACCAAGAATGCCCTAAAAATGTCTTGAAAATTGTATTCTTTATGTTCAGTAAAAATTTGCGTTGCAATATTAAAAATAAAAACTAAAATACTATTAAATTATTTTTTAAGTTTTAAATGAAATACAATTAAACCATTTATAAATATTGAAAATAAAATCGAAATACATTGCTCTGAAATTACATTGTATTATTGTGGATACAAAAGTTACATCCGTTTATCATGAAACTCTCCAATGTTTTCCATATAATAACATTGGGTAGTTTCATGATAAAGGGATGTAACTCTTGTATCCACAATACTGGAAATTCAAAAGTAAAACAAACGCAGCATAGACCAATCTATAATGGGGAAAATAACATTTAATCGCACTTTGTTGGCCAAATATAAGTGGGTCAGGAAATGTAAATATGATTGTTAAGACAAATTGTTTTGTAAATAAAAATGACTTTTCCTATTAAGTTTTTTGGTTTATTATATAATTTTTTTATACATTTATTATTATATAATTTTTTTATACATTTATTATTATATAATTTTTTATACATTTATTATTATATAATTTTTTTTATACATTTCTTATATAATTTTTTTTATACATTTCTTATATAATTTTTTTTATACATTTCTTATATAATTTTTTTTTATACATTTCTTATATAATTTTTTTTTATACATTTCTTATATAATTTTTTTTTATACATTTCTTATATAATTTTTTTTATACATTTCTTATATAATTTTTTTTATACATTTCTTATATAATTTTTTTTATACATTTCTTATATAATTTTTTTTATACATTTCTTATATAATTATTTTATACATTTCTTATATAATTTTTTATACATTTCTTATATAATTTTTTATACATTTCTTATATAATTTTTTTTTATACATTTCTTATATAATTTTTTTTTATACATTTATTATATAATTTTTTTTTATACATTTATTATATAAATTTTTTTATACATTTATTATATAAATTTTTTTATACATTTATTATATAAATTTTTTTATACATTTCTTATATAATTTTTTTTTATACATTTATTATATAAATTTTTTTATACATTTATTATTATATAATTTTTTATACAGGTTTCCACCAATGAATCAGGAAGATTTAAAAAAAAATAGTCATTGAAAAAAAATAGATTTTAACAACTTAAATGAAGAAGCAATACTATTTTTTTTTTTTTTTAAATTACTCCTTTCGAATGGCTACCATTAATGGCATTCTTTGATTCGGATGTCAAAATTCTCCATGACTTCTTGCAGCATATTTACTGGTATTGCCTCAACCTTGTTTGCAATGCAGTCTTGTAGAGCCGGAACTGTTCTATGTGGGTCACTTTTGAATACTTTCTTTTAAGATAACCCCATAAAACATAGTCATGAGTACTCAAATCGTGTGAACGAAGGGACCAAGTGATATTTCCATTGCGAAAAATTACATGACCTGGAAATAAAGCAATAAGCGCATCGATGGAAATTCTTGTCGTGTGACTTGTAACTCCATCTTGTTTGAAAAGTGGGGTTTATATTACTGTACACATAGATTCGAAAAAATTGTCAAAAAACAAATATATAACAAATAAATGTTATCAAAGGCAAGATAAGTTACTTTTCTACCTAACTGGATATATTTTTCGTGTTTTTATTCAATGTAACATGTTTATTCAGCTTGAAAAGCATACAGTGTTTACTGATGTATTGGAAAATTCAAAATGGCGCCCAACACTCTCTTTAACACGGTAAGTTGAGGAAAAGATGTTATAAATAATAAACTAGACAAAATACTGTTAGAAATTCGCTCATTATAGGTTACCGTGACATAAGTTGACATATATTCGGTGTTTTTTGTAATAGTATTTTGTCTAGTTTATTATTTATAACACCTTTTCCTAAACTTACCATGTTAAAGAGAGTGTCGGGCGCCATTTTGAATTTTCCAATACATCGGTAAACACTGTATGTTTTTCGAGCTGAATAAACATGTTACATTGAATAAAAACAAAAACAATGTATCCATTTTGGTAGAAAAGAAACTTATCTTGCCTTTGATAATATTTATTTGTTATATATTTGTTTTTTAACGACTTTTTCGAATCTATGTGTACAGTAAAACAAACCCGACAAGTGTTTGCTCATCCACTGAAAAACTAGAAAATTGAGGAGCGAAAAAAGTTATTATCTCAACATAGCACTGAGCATTTACTGTGACTGCATGACCAGCATAATTTTCATAAAAAAAAATGGTCCAAAATGCTTTTGCAGGCATTGCGTATCATACCATCACTTTTTGAGCATGAAGCGAACAAGGGTTTTTTCCACCCAATACCTGAAGTTTTGTTTGTTTACATAACCGCTCAGATGAAAATGCGCTTCGTCACTCATCCAAAAGTTGTTCAATTGGGACCGTCTGAAGGTAAGGTTTACCCTCCCTCCCACAATACTACACCCCCCCATTGCTTCTTCATTTAAAAAAATTGGTAAAGAATGTAGATTCCATTTATGTATAATAAAGTTGTTAAAATCTATTTTTTTCAATAAAAAATTAATTTTTAAAATCTTACCGATTCATTGGCAGACTCTTTTATATCAAGTTTTGTTTTGAAATTTGAAAAATTTTTTAATTTTGTCTGGAAAAGACCTTGAAAAAGTTTGGAAAGCCCTGAAAATTGAGGATGTTGAAAATCTGTACAAACCCTTTCTTTATTTTTTATTTTTTTATTTTTTTTATTGATGTTTTTTAAATACCAAAGTCTAAAAATTAAATTTTAAAATCTATGTCGAAATTAGTAACATACTAGCAGTTCAGCCCGGCTTTGTTCATATACTGTTCATAACTTTATGTGCATATATATATATATATATATATATATATATATATATATATATATATATACACACACACACACACACACATTAAAAAGTTTGACTCATGTCCAGGTAACCTACATTTAAAATTTCAAGTGTTAAGACCCAAAATTGGCGGAGGAGTTTGGTAGAATTTTCAAGGGTCAAATCATTGAACGTTGACTCCTTGACAGCCAAATTTCTGGCCAAAAACCGATTAAAAAGATTTTCCAAAATCTCAATATCCCTCATGTCAAATCTCTAGTCTGTAGACTGAAAATTGACAGAGTAATTTAGTAGGGAAATGTGTACACACACACACACACACTTTCACTTTTATAGATATATAGATTACTACAGTATTTACTTTCATGATCCAATAACTGCAGTTACCTCTCCTGCTATAAAACTTGTTCTGTTTATTAAAAACTAAAACTGTCAATTTTTAAAAGAAATATAAATAAAATAATAAAAAAAAAGATGAGAAGTATTAATATACCAGCAACCAGAAGTGATGGGAAGTTTCCATCATAAACGAGGGAGACAAAAGAGGAACGGATCAGAGGGAGGACAAGAAATAATAATTTTTAGATATTTTACTAATTTCGAAAATTCAGTAGATAACTTGCGTTTTCATCGAAATTCAATTTTTTTTTATTTTCATCATTCTGAACCAAACCGAAACCAATAGTCGCCAGGAACTGCTTCTTAATCTGATTTGTGTCGTTTTTTTTTGTTTTTTTTTTTTGTTTTTTTTTTACAGTGATCACCACTTATCAAGGCCCGGAAGCCACTCAGGGATAAGGGTTATTGCAAGTACATTACGTTAGTGTGGAGATTTGATGAAGTGTTTACTTAAGGGGGGCGATTCATTAGGAATTTGTTAACGTTGGACTTGAAGACATCCAAGTTGTAGTCCAGTGGGAAGCAGGCAGACGGAACAGAGTTCCACAGGCGTGCAGTTCTAAGAAAGAAGCTTTGTTCATGGAATCCACGTTTTTATTTAGGCACAGATATAGAGTGGGGGAAATTTTTCACAGTGGATTCAGCTAGACGGGTTTTGTTACGAACGCTATCATTGTTTTTAATTTGTATTAGATTTGTCTTTTTTATTTTCTTAAATGATTTTAATTTAAATTTCTTTATTTTTTTTCGAAGGTGATTGGAAGTTCATTACTGTTTATCCATGATCGAAATCGCAAAGTGGGGATTTGGTTGATTGATTTTGGCAAGACTGTCCGACTCCCCTGTCACGTGACTGTGAACCACCGGAATCCCTGGGCAGAGGGAAACCATGAAGATGGCTACCTTTTCGGCATGGACAATCTGATCTCAATCATCGAAGAGTTACACTGAGACATTTCCTCATTTTTATTTTATTTTTTAAAAAAATATTATTTTAACGACCAAAATGGCACCCAACATTATTTTTAATTTTCCGCTTTTTTTTTTTTTTTTTCATTCCATTCTTTTCTCTTCACTCATTTTTTCTGCTATTTTCTTTTTTTTTTTTTTTTTTTTTGTTTAGTCCTTCATGACATCTTTACTTCAATGTCGTCTGCTCCCTCTGGTCTTGCTTTTAATTATTTTTTCATTTTTCACTTTTTTTTTTTTTTAATTGATTTGGGGGATTTTTTTATTTATCTTTTTTTTATTATTAAATTTAGTTATGTTTTTTTTTTATTTATGCTTTTTTTTTTTCATTTTCTATTTTATTTCTATTTATGAAAAGCAATATAGGGGATATATTTATTGTTCTCTCTTTTTTTTATGTTCTCTATTCTCATTTTTTATTAATGTTCCCTATTTCATTACCCCCCCCCCGCCTCCCATTTTTATTTTCACTATTCTCCCTTTAACTTTTAATTATCTTTTGGGGATCATTTTTTTTATTTACTTTGTTAGGTATATATTTTTAAAATTTTCATATATATTTTGTTCTATTTTCTTTCTACTTATATTCCCCTATTATGTGCTTTTTATATTCTCCCTATTGGTAATATCTTATTTTTCAGGTTCCCTATTCTTGTTCCTATTATTTTTTGTTTCCTTAGTTTAAATATTCTTTATTAGTTTATTTTTCTATGTTCTCTTTTTTTTTTTTTTTTTATAATTCTAGTACTATTTTCTTTATATTCTCTAGTTTCCCTAATAGTTTTTTTTTTTTGTTTTGTCATTTGTTTAATTTTTATTTTCTCTGTTCCACTTTCTAATATGCTCTATTTTTAATTTCCCCTATTACTTTTTGGTATTCCCTACTCTCCCTATTTTTAATATCCCTCCATTTTTAATATCGCCCCATTTTATTATGTTCTTATTTTTAATTAATGATTTTTTAATTTTTTTTTCATCAACTGTTTCTTTCTTGCCTGCTTACAAAAAGTGCTCATATTTTTTTTTAATTTTTTTTTATCAATTGAACATTTTATAATTTTGTATAAATATGCCCAAACTGTATTTATTTTCTTTAACGTTTTTTTTTTCTTCAATATTGTATAATAGCCAATTACACACATTGTAAACCCAAATACTTTCATTAACTGCTTACAAGAATTGTTGTTCACTTCAAGAATTAGTAATTCATTCGTTCCATTAAAAGGACAACGTTTACATTTTTTTTTTTCACATTTTTTTTCACATTTTTTTTTTTCACTTTTTTTTTTTCACATTTTTTTTTTTCACATTTTTTTTTTTTCACATTTTTTTTTTTTCACATTTTTTTTTTTTCACATTTTTTTTTTTTCACATTTTTTTTTTTTCACATTTTTTTTTTTCACATTTTTTTTTTTTTTTTTCACCAACCAAGGGCTTTTTATTTCCTTTTGTTTCTCTGAAATATATTACTTTCTTTGTGTCAGGTTTGTTTATAAATTTGATTTTTATTTCTATCGGATCTTTTTTGTGTGTGTAATCCACTTTCTTGTCCTCCCTCTGATCCGTTCCTCTTTTGTCTCCCTCGTTTATGATGGAAACTTCCCATCACTTCTGGTTGCTGGTATATTAATACTTCTCATCTTTTTTTTTTATTATTTTATTTATATTTCTTTTAAAGAAATAATTTCTTATCAAATTATAAAGTAGTGATGCAACATTCCAAACTTAAAAAAAAAGGGGACTCATTAATTGTGTGTGTATAAGACGTTTTATCCATGTGTATATAATAGTTTTTCACTGGGTTTTTGTGTCCTCTGCAACTATTTTCGTTTTAATTCAGAACTCTGCCAAGAATTCATTAACCTGACTTTTTAAAATCTTTTCATTTTTTTTTTTTTTTAATTGAAAGATAATTTTTAAAAACCTCTTTTTAAAAGCGAAAAATGTTCAATATGCTTAAGTGAGATATTAACTAAAAGCTGAGTTTTTTTTTTCTAATTCAGTAATGTATTTAATTAAATTTGAAATGAATATCTATATGCATCGATAGTAAATGCACATCAGCTATTTCTTGGTGGTGGGGTCTGCACATTATAGAAAATCTTTTAGAACTGCTTTGGTTCTTGTCTAGAATTCACCCTATATTTAAAAAAAAAAAAAAAAAAAATTAAAAACGAAATCTCTATAAGGTATTTTTCCGTGATGAAATGAAAAATTTAATCTTCCAAAAATTGACCAAGTAATTTTATTTTTGACTAAGAAAATCAAATTTTATTCATAAGTAAAGAGGGGTTGTTTCGCATCGCCCTCTTTAAGAAGCAAAGGAAGATAAATCAACAATAATTCAAGCTTGCTAGATCAGCCTATGATTTTCCATTATTGGCTTTAAATTGTTTAAAAGAATTTAGTTATTTTGAAAAAAAAAACAAAAAAAAACATGCGAGTGAATTTCTTAGTAAAATTGCTGACTTAAATGTCTGGTGATTTTTCTTATGAGACCAAAGACTAAAAAAATAAATAATTGTGAAAATGGTCATCTGTTGTATTACAAAAATTATCCTAATACTTTGGATTTAAATTTTATGAATTTTTTGTCTTAAACTGATCTGAAGTAATCACTCGCTTCAAATTCAAGAAAAAAGTTCAATGTAGCTGAAAAGGGATTATTTAAAAATATAGTTCATTATATATATATATATACACACACACATTTGTGTGTGTGTGTGTGCATGCGTGTTAATTTAAATAACAAATTAGACACTAGATTGAAATTTAAATATCAAATAGATCGATCAAAGGGAGACGAGAAGAATTGAGGATTTATGAATTATCCCCCTTTGACATTTTTGTTTAAACTAGTTTTGTTTTAAATTATCAACTATCAAATTTAATATCTTTAGAGGATATTTAGAAGTTGTAAATCAACTATTCAGATTATTCTCTTTAAAATTTGTATTTTAGGTAACCGCAACCATGTCTAATGAGATTTAGAACTTTATAAGTTCTTTTTTCAGTAAATTTTTATTTCAATATTTCCATTTTTTCCGCCTCCCCCCTTTTTATAAATGGCTCCATTTTTTCTCTTTGCGTCACTAGGATTTTTCTCTTTTAGTAATGAATTTCTAACCTTTTTAAAATCAGTAAATATCACATAATTTATTTACATGATGTGTCTGTGTGTGTTTTAACGTCTTCCAGATTTCGTTTCAAATGGTCACATGATTGTGAAATGCGTCAACCATTTTTTTTTTTTTTTTTTTTTTTTTTTTAGATGACCTAATATTTTTGTAAAAAAATTTTCGTCAATGATTTTGTCATTGAAACTATTTCAGATGTAAATTTCGTTTTATCGTCTAAAATTTTTTTAAAGTTGTATTGCTAAAGATTTTTTGTTATCTGCTCACATAGCTTTATAGTAGCCATTTTTATTTTTAATAGATCTTTTTCTCAACTAAGATTCCTTATATATCTATATAGTGTGTGTGATTAGTTATCATTCTATTTCACTCAAAGTAAGCCATGTTGCCACTGAAACAAAGGAGATATGGGGAGTTGTGCAACAAGATGGTTGTTCACGTTACATTTAAATTTCTCCATGATGGTACAGTCAGGAAATGGGGAACATGAAGGGAATTCCAGCAAGCTGTTCGACGTTATAAATCTTAATCTTCAGTTTTTATTTTTTATTTTGTCTATAATTTGCAAATTTGTATATAGCTGTAATTTGAGTTTGTATTGTGCTATAAATTTTCACAAGATTGTTTAAAACGGCATTTAATGGAATGGGTGAAGGAAGAACCATGCAAAAAGGCATTTAATAAAAACAAAAAAAAATTGGTACGATAGTAAAAAAAAGAAAGTCATTTGTGCTCCAGTTTATCAAAAAGATCTCTGGGGAACAGTGATTGTACAATCTATTAAATCTTCCCAAAGAAAGGGCATTAGAATTGGAGGCAGCGCACATATGTTCACATTCATGTACATATGCATGTATGCACACACACACACATACATTCATAAACACATACATACACATAACACATGCATACACACTCGTCTATCTGAAACCACTATCAATAATTCCTCTCACTCTTTATCTGTGCCTAAACCTTAACGTAGATTCCATGAACAAAGTTTCTTTCTTAGAACTGCATGCCTGTGGAACTGTCTTCTGTTTGCCTGCTTTCCAGCTGACTACAATATGGTTGTCTTCAAGTCCAACGTAAACAAGTTCTTGATGAGTTGTTCCACTTAAGTTAACAAATTTACCGAATTTCCATTACTAACGATTATTATATTATCCAATTGCCTACTATACGCTCTTAACCCTTATCCTTGAGTGGTCTCTGGCCTTAAGTGGTTATGCTTATGTAATAAAAAAAAATACACATACAGTGTAACATCACAAGTGTATTTGAGTAGTTTTATGGCTGCATAAGCAGAACGGCGCGGCATATAAAATCAACAGTAGGTTCTTTACAGTGCAATGTAAACTACAATGTATTGTGAAGTGTCACTGAGGGGAACCATGTGAAGCTTCCTCCCAGTAGATCGCAGTGGGTCCCCAACTAGAGCAGGCAACGAAATTATTTGATTGAAAAATGGGCGATTTCACGGATTTCGATGACAATAAAATATGGGAGGGTGAAACATTCGTTGATCATCATTCAATCCCGAGCAATGATGGTTTTTTTTTTTTTTTTTTTTTTTTTTTTTTGCTAGTGTGTGTGTGTACGTACACACATACACACACACATTCATGCACAGACACAAAAACAATACTTGGCAGTACTGGACAGCCATGGGCTGGTGTACGCACAAAAGAGCAAAAGGTCTCTAGAAGCTGAAGTATTGGTCGCTACAGTTTGAGATAATTCCAATCCATTGTTAAACATTAGTTAGGGTTAGAGTGAAAAGGTTAGATAAATATAAGTCCCTATTTACTTGCCTTCCTGTAGGGGGAGGGGGTAGACACAAGGTCGGTTTTTAATGTGTGGAAAAAATTCAGCTCTCCTAAAAATGTGGGGAACTCTGTATGGAGATGAAAATAAAAATTACATAAACTAGAAAGATTTCTCCTTCCCTGACCGAGGACAGAAATGAAGTGTAGTATCTGTTCTGATAATACTTTGATCTTGGCCAAAAGTTGTTAAACTGTACTGCTATTAGATGTGGAAAGAGTTAGAATCGTGTAAAAATAAAAAAAATTCCATTTCACGAACAGCCAGGTTAAAACAAGGTCACCTTTTAATACACAGAGAATGATGGCTCAGTCCTCTCCAAAAATAAGGAGAGGTGAAATATAGTCAACCAAACCTTTGTCTAATAAAAGTCCGGCCATTGGCTGCTAAAAACAGGAATAACCAAGAATCTAATTTGGTTAACTAGCAAACTTAATACCACATGTATATATAAAAATATAACATAAATTCTATGCATTAGCCTGATGGATTCTCATGAGACTGAAACACATGAAATTCTGTGCATCTGAATTGCTTACTAACATATATACGAAATGGTTTAATTTTATATTTTTTATTCCAATTAATTTTGTTGTGGTTGCAAGGTTGAACAATAATTAGTAAGGAAATACAATGAAGACGCAAACAAGATAACGCAATAATAAGTGTATTAAAGAAAAGGTATATTTACAATATGTACAAATGACGGTGTCGAGTCAGAGAGTCTTGGTGGGAGGACATGTATGCTCTTCGGCGTCACTTCCGGTGGCATTTGAGTAAGACACACCAAGGCCAACCTAGGCTTGCCATTTATAGTGTTATGTTATTTGCATATGCAAATAAGTGGTTGCCACCACAACAAATTTGTAACCTAAACTTAAAAAAAATGTTTGCTTTAATTTAAAAAATTTGTAATCAAACTTTTTTTTATTTTAAGTGTTCATTCAGTTAAAAAAAAAAAACTAAAAAATTTATTTTTATTATATATAATTTATTTATAACTTAACGTTTTAAAATTATTTTTTATTTTTATTTTAAGCAACCATTAGTTTATATTTGCATTCTTTTATCATGAATTTTTCGTTGAATGAAAACAAAAGCTACAGGATTCAAGAAAAACTATTAAAAGTTGTTAAATTATTATTTTTTTTTTTTTTTAATTTTTGATTCTTGGTTTGTCTTTTGGTTGTATTTTTTTTTTAATCTGTTTTTATTTATTCATTTGTATTATATATTAATCTGCTGAAAATTGTTTTTCTACCCTGAGTTTTTGTTTTTATTTATTTTGGTATAATATTTTTAAAGATCAATGATATAGATGACCTGACACTAAGAAAACTATCAATTGTTCTCTTTTGTCCTTATTCGTTCGTTCTGGTGTTTTCGTTCTTTCTTTCTTCTTCTCATCTAGTTTTCTCGTCCTTTCATTTCTTTTTTTCTCTTCAATACAATGAGGTATCAAACATGCATATTTGACCTCGTTTTTTTTTTTTTCTATAAAAGTATAAAATCTGTATATTTGTCAAAACAAAATGAAAAACTGAACTTTGTTCAGTGGCATTTATCTTTCATCTCCCTCCATCTTGATTTATTTTTTTTTTTTTGTTCCTATAAAAATTGAAGGGACGTGTAAAAATAAAAAAAAAATCTAAAAAAATAAAAAAAATTCTATTGCTACATTGATTAATTATACAACATTTACCAAATGAAGAGAAAATATTCAAACTTTTTAAAAATATTTTTTTAAAAATAAAAAAAAGTTTCTGTGAAAATGTTTGAAATAAAACTTTGCGTCCAAATGTTTTTGTCTTATTTTTATTGACCTAAAATATTTTATTTTTACCCAAATTATTTTTTACACAATTTTTAAAATATATTTTCTGTGTGAATCGCTTTTGTTTAATTATTTTTACACAATTTTTAAAAAAATATTTTCTGAGTGAATCAACTTTTGTTTAAAACTAAGTGTTAAATGGATAGATTTTCGCTCAAAACAGCAATTTTCTCCCCTTTATCAGAAATATCACTCATGAAATATGAGGACTACAAGACAAAAAGAAGTAATGGCTACAAGACTAATAAGTCTATTATTTTCATGACACAGAATACATGCTAAAATATTACTTAGTTCTGGGATTGTTTATGTTTGAAATAAAAATCTTTTTTCTTGTAAAAAGAAAATCTGAATAAAATCCAAAAGTTATTTTGCTTGTGCTGTTTAGTGGAAATCATGCGGATGTGTAGGAATAAGGAAAAGTCCCTTCTGATTAAAGAACTCTGTTCCGTCTGCCTGCTTCCCACCTGACTACAACTTGGATGGCTTCAAGTCCAACGTTAACAAATTCCTAATGAACCGCCCCCTTAAGTAAACACTTCATCAAATCTCCACACTAACGTAATGTACTTGCAATAACCTTTATCCCTGAGTGGCTTCCGGGCCTTGATAAGTGATGACCACTGTGTAAAAAAAAAAAAGAAGAAAAAAAAGGAAAGTTTATATAATGGTTTTCAGTTTTTTATAATTGAGAATTTGACTTTTTTTTTTTTTAGATTTGTTGCAAAATAAAATACTTTAGGTGCAAAATATTTTATTTTATAAATGCTTTATTGAATCAGGATTCAGAATTGCTGTATTTTTTTTTTATGCACACTTAATTGGTAGAAAACCTTCATAGTCATCTACAAGCGTTTCTCTATGGTCGGCAAATTAATTTTTTTTTCTCTTGTAATATTGTTTATTGGATGTGTTTTTTATGTGTAAGAAAAGAAAACCTTTCAAAGTAAAGACTTAAAAAATATTTTTATTATAACCTTTTGAAGAAACAAAAAGCATTTCAAAGTAAAAATTATTATTTATATATATATATATATATATATATATATATATATATATATATACTCGGGTTTTTTTTAATTCAAAAGTAATGGACTAATGAATTCAACGAGATTGTTAGATAGTGCTCAATAAAAAGAGCTGATAATACTTGTTTATTGTTATATAAACATGGTCACATCCTGCTGCTACAAATAGTCACTTGTTTCAATCAAACAACAGATATCATCAGGCAGCGACTTGACTATTCAAAAGTTCAATGAATAATCTTTATTTTATAATATTTGTTTATTCATTGAACTTTTGAATAGTCAAGTCGCTGCCTGATGATATCTGTTGTTTGATTGAAACAAGTGGCTATTTGTAGCAGCAGGATGTGACCATGTTTATATAACAATAAACAAGTATATATATATATATATATATTAATAAAACTGGAATTACATAAACATTAATCAGGAGGGACTTTTTGGTATACATCTTTATGACTTTTTGGTATACATCTTTATGACTTTTTGGTATACATCTTTATGACTTTTTGGTATACATCTTTATGACTTTTTGGTATACATCTTTATGACTTTTTGGTATACATCTTTATGACTTTTTGGTATACATCTTTATGACTTTTTGGTATACATCTTTATGACTTTTTGGTATACATCTTTATGACTTTTTGGTATACATCTTTATGACTTTTTGGTATACATCTTTATGACTTTTTGGTATACATCTTTATGACTTTTTGGTATACATCTTTATGACTTTTTGGTATACATCTTTATGACTTTTTGGTATACATCTTTATGACTTTTTGGTATACATCTTTATGACTTTTTGGTATACATCTTTATGACTTTTTGGTATACATCTTTATGACTTTTTGGTATACATCTTTATGACTTTTTGGTATACATCTTTATGACTTTTTGGTATACATCTTTATGACTTTTTGGTATACATCTTTATGACTTTTTGGTATACATCTTTATGACTTTTTGGTATACATCTTTATGACTTTTTGGTATACATCTTTATGACTTTTTGGTATACATCTTTATGACTTTTTGGTATACATCTTTATGACTTTTTGGTATACATCTTTATGACTTTTTGGTATACATCTTTATGACTTTTTGGTATACATCTTCATGACTTTTACTAAATAGAAAGTAAGCAGCAAACTTAAGATTTTTTTTTTTTTTTTTTTTTTTTTTTAAATTTAACCAAAAATGTTTCATTTTAAATATTTTTCTTATTTGCTGTCTAATTCACATGCATGTTTGTAGTGCATACACAAACATATGTAAATTAGAAATCTCTATCCTTATAGATCAGTATTACTAGTGGGATGTCTGTATACTGGAAGGTTTTGTATAACATGGAAGGGTGTATAACGAGTGTATATAAAGTAGGTACAGTAAAACCCCGGGATACAGTTTTTGCAGGTTATGATGTGGAATACAATGTTTTTTCTGGTTATTGTATTTGCTCCACTTTACGGTGTTATTTATAATGTCATTTGATTATATACACGTGTATTATATACTGTATTGTATTTTGTTACTAATTTTTTATATGTACTGTATAAAATTTTGCTTAGATTCCGCCATACGGCGATTTCACATTATGATCCCAACCCCGGAACAGATTAATGCTGTATCTCGGGTTCTACTGTATGTATAAACGACAAGGCCAAATCGTGTACATATTATATAATTGTCCTTATAATGTTCATTGTGTGTGTGTGTTTTAACACATAATAAACAGATATAGATACCTCCAACAACAGTTCCACAAACGGGATAAATAACATCTTTGTCTGCTTTCCAGACAAGGGAAGAACATACCTTTTTGGTCAGAACTATCGCTGTATTGTTCCGGACGCGCTTCTGAAAATGAAAGTCATTTTCTACGTCGACAACTTATTCAACCAAATTTTTTTTTCCACGTTTACATTTATTCCTGTTGCAACTTTTTTTTTGTTCTGGGGTTTCACACCATCCCTTCTTCAGGAATTACATATTACTGTCTTTCCAGCTGAATATGCTTCCACAGCTGAATAATTTTCAACCAGCTGAGAACTTGCCTGTCCCGTCTACTCATTCCAACTAGCTTGCTCAATACTCCTCGACGAACTCCTAACTCTGCCTTTATATATTCCAATTAATCCTTTGTGCCTACGTCATTCGACTGCACAAAGACCTAACAAGTGACTTATCAGTCACGTTTTTCTGGCCCAGTTTTATTGTTTTTATATATAGGTTTGAAAACTTATTTTGTTTATGTCCACTACATTCTTTTCTATTAAAACACATTTATTTTTATTTATCTAAAATTTCTTCCTGTTATTGTTAATAGAATCTAGTCAAGTTAAATTCTTAAAATGTCATTTAACTATATTATTGGTCCTTGAATTGCAGATTTTCTTTAAAACAAATCTAATTCAATCTACGCGATAATAATAATAATCTTCTTGTTTGAATAATTCAGCAATAACCCGGGTGTGCTAATCTGCAACTTCAGGAGTTAGTAACCTCTTTGAGAGTTAGAGCCAGCCCCATATCATGCCGCAGTGGAGATTTATGTCATTAAATATGTGAATAAATTTTCTGAAAGTACAAAGAAAACAATATATCACACAAGACATTTTAAGCCATTAAAAGCCTACCATAGTTCAATGACATAGAGTGCTTTATGCCAAATTGATAACTGAATGTGGTTAAATTTGTTCATTTTTCATTAAATACTAATCTATATTAATCCTTAAATGTGCATTGAATGGATACCATAATACTTAGTTTGCTGCACTTTATCATAACAAAGGGTCATACAAAATTTCAGCCAGATCGGACCCAATAGTTTCTGACAAAAAATTAAATGGGCAGGCAGACAGACAGACAGACAGAAATATTTAGGTATTATTTAAAACATCTACATAAACACCGTATATTTTGGCGTATAAGACGACCCTTCAAGATAAAAAATCATCTTTAAAAACCAATATTTCGTTAGATACCAGATGTTGCCATCTCTAGCTTAGGCTAAACAAACATGGTTTCGTGATTGAACAGTCGTCTTATACAGCCGATATATGATAAATTTATTAAAATTTGCTCCAATTATGTACCTCGTCTTATTTAACGGTCGCCTTATACGCCGAAATTTACGGTAGTTCTGAAACTCTTTAGTGAGAACTCGGGTTATGCGAAATATAAGAATTAGGATAAGGGTTATAGTTAGTTTATCTGAAATGTCCATTAGCAATCGCTGATGTTGTTTGGAAATGAATGAGAATCCTTTACTTTGGCCCCGAATCTTAGGCGTATAAAACAACCTTTTAAAGTTTTAAAAAATCATCTTTAGAAAACAATATTTCATTAGATACCAGGTGTTGCAATCTCTAGCCTTGGCTAAATAAACATGGTTTCGTGATTTAATAGTCGTCTTATACAACCGATGTATGATAAATTTATTAAAATTTGCTCCAATTTTGTACCTCGTCTTATCTGACGGTCGCCTTATACGCCGAAATATACGGTAACTAAAGAAATAAACAACAAACACTTATAACAATAAAAACGCAAGTTTTTTTTTTTTTTTTTTTTAAATTTCATTACAGAAATAAAAAATAAATAAATTAACAAAAGAAATTTAAGAAATAATCTATATATCTATAAAAGTGAAATTGTCTGTGTGTGTACATTTCCCTACCAAACTACTCTGTCAATTTTCAGTTTACAGACTCGAGATTTGACATAATGGGTATCGAGATTTGGGAAAATCTTTTTAATCAGTTTTCGTCCAGAAATTTCGTTGTCAAAGGTCAACGATTTGACCTTTGAAAAATTTACCAAACCCCTACTCAAATTTTGGGTCTAAACACTTGACATTTTAGATTAGGTTCCTTGAACATGGATCAAACTTTTTTTTACCCGATTTGAGCCTAGAATGATAAATGTTAAGGGGGTCAAAATTGGGATGAAAGTTAAAAAAAAAATTTGACCTCTGTGGTCTCTACCAAATAAATCAGCTAATTTTTGGTCTAAATATTTGAAAATTTACATAGTGTATTCAGACATAGGGCAAGATTTTTAATCTGTTTTGGGGTAAAAATTTGGCTGCCAAGAGGTCAAAGCTGAAAGAGTTGACCTTTGCAGACTCTATCAAATTCCTCTGCCAATTTTGGGTCTAAACACTTGAAATTTTAGATGTAGGTTACCTGGACATGAGTCAAACTTTTTAATCTATATATATGCACATAAAGTTATAAACAGCACATAGGGCCCGAGTAAAGCCAGGCTGAACTGCTAGTTTTAGAGAAAACAGAACAAAAGCCACTTTCTTTGATAACTTTTCAGTGAGGCTTTCTTTGTCTGTTTAATTTTTTATTTATTTCTTTATTTCCAGAAGTCAGTGTTGCTGTCAAGTCAATTTCCAGGATAAGAGATGATCGATATTAGTGCCAATATTTCTCTTAGGGTACAACCATATGTAACACAAGACATTTAAACCAACCACGGAGTTGAGGTGTCAAGTCACGGTTGGGTTAAATGTCTTGTGCCACATCCACGTACTATCCACGAAGGGATTTTATATCTCCAATGAGGAAAGAAAAAAAAATGTCAGAACCTAATAATTGGTAGAACAGTATTTTGTTTAATTTTCAATTTTTTAGCGACTATCAAGACTCCACGGATAATCATCTAATGTCAGCCATTTTTTTATGTTCTAACTTCAGACTCGCCACCTCCATTTCAGAGTGAATAAACGCTTTAAAATAAGTTAAAAACGCAAAAAAAATATCCAGATAGGTAGAAGAGTAACTCGTCTTGCAACATTTATTTGTTGCATATTCCTTTTTTGACCACTTTTTTGTTTTGTCTTACTGCAAAATGCCTAACTTTTCAAAGTCGGAAGCTTCGTCATTTTTTATGATTTATTTTAAAGAAAAAACACATAATTTTTTTTTGCTTTCTAACTTTTATAAAATGATTCAAATACGAAACTGTTTTCAAAGTGCCAATATTTTACTTAAAATAAAATAGGGTGCTTCTACATTTAAATGATAAAAAAAAAAATTTAAAAAAAAAATTGGATTTCAAGTAAAACTATGGTCTTCTCATGAAAATAAAATCCGATGGTATTACTGGACGAGTGCTTAGCATAATTAAATCCTTCTTAAATGAGAGAAGAATTCAGGTTGTCATTGATGGGCGTACATCCAAAAATTTTGATATCAATGCGGGTGTACCTCAGGGATTGATCCTTGGATCTTTATTATTTCTGATATTCAGAAATGACTTACCTGATAAAATTGTCTCTGAGATGGATATATTTGTTGACGACACCACTCTCTAAAGCAGGCACGTGGGGAAAACTGAGCACATATCAAAGGTAAGGGCCGAAACCCGAGAGGAAGACCTTCAGTCTGTAGTGGAATGGGGTCAAAAATGGATGGTAACGTTCAACGCTGCTAAGACAAAGCTTGTTTCTTTTATTAATTACATGAAACCTTACCAACCACCAATAGCTATGGCTAGAGATATTTTACCTGAGAGCACTTTGTTCAAGCTCCTTGGCTTAATGTTCACAGGAAACATGAGCTAAAATAGATACATCGAGATCATTGCCAAGGCTGCTGCAAAGAAGCTGGGCTCTCTCTACCATACTAGAAAGTTACTTACGCCTGAAAGTATCCTGTATCTCTACAAAGCCACCATTCGCCCATGTATGGAGTACTGCTGTCGGATTTGGGCTGGTGCATCTGCTACTTGTCTCTAGCTCCTGAACAGGATCCAAAAGAGTCGCCAACCTGATAGGTCTCAAATTGTCATCTAAGCTTCAGCCCTGTCCCACCGATGTAATGTTGCATCCCTCTGCCTTTTTTACAAGTATTTTAATGGTGAATGCTCTGACGAACTACAAGCCATTGCACCCCCTCAACAAAAATACCCTCGACAAACCCGACAAGCAGCAAAGTCCCATCCCTACACGATTGAGATCCCTAGATGTAAGAAAGCCGTCTACTCTAATAGCTTCTTCTCCAGAACTGCAGGACTTTAGAATTACCTTCCGGTTTCCTGCTTCCCCAACTGTACTGACATGCAGAAGTTCAGGTGTAATGTGAGCTGACATCTTGCAGCTAAACTCTCGAGATAGTACCCTTGCAACTTGATAGTAGCCCCCTACATCAAAGTGGCAATGTGCATTGTTTGGAGTGAGAATGTAATAAAAAAACAAATGGTGTCCACGTAATTGTTGTGTCACAAATAGTAATACCCAAAAATTATGGAAAATAATTATTAATCAAAAATAGTTTTCAAGGTTTCCAAGGAATTAAATTTGTCCAACATTTTGAATCATCATGTGACGTAAGCAACAGAACTTAATCTCGTCAACATTTTTTAGTATAATATGATTTTGCTTCCTTTCACATATTTCTTTTATCATTAATAATTATTTGTCTACCTTATCGTTTTTAGTAATTTTTGGATATGTTACTATTTGTGACTTGACAATTACGTAGGTACCATTTGTTTCACTTCGAATTCAATTTTTTTTTTTTTTATTATAATATAGAAGCACCAAAAATCGAATTCTTTTCTGTAAACGAAATTGAAACAATTCTTGATTTGAGGAGTCACAGAAACTTTCCTACATCGTGTGAAATGTTCTCCTGTGTGAGGACAAGCATTATCATGATGGAAGATGACTTCCTTTCTGTTGACTAAAGGTCATTTTTATAAATAAATAAATATACATACACTAGTGGCCTGGTAAGGCCACAGGGGAGACAACCGAAAAAAAAAACCTAGGCAAAATTCATCCTCAAGTAACAAAACTAAAGCTGCCTGCCAGGACACTATATGTACAAATGTAGACAAATTTGGCTATATTTTATTGGTTTAAAAATATAGGTTCTTTTTTACCAATTGTCATAAAATTTAAACCATAGAATATTATAATCTTCAAAAAGCCTGCAAATGTTTTATGTAGTTTCGTCCCATAGAACCAAAGATATGATCATTTCAATATTCAGTTTGACTACCAGTGTGTGTGTGTGTGTATATAATTTTTTTTTTTTTTTTTTTTCGCAGAAAACTTTGAGAAGGAATTTACTAATCAAGAAAAAGCAAATTCCAAAATCAAATATAGTTATTTATATTTTAATCCCAACCAAATAAAAAAGCTCAATACATTCACTGACGATAGTAGAGCATTCAATAAATAAGAACAAAGCTGTAAAATAGAAATTTCCAATTTTTATTATTCGGCAGAAGACTCCAAAATGGTGTTAGGTTATCCTTAATCCGCGGTTATTCTTAATGACGACTGACTTTCAACTTGGATTATTCAGATGCGCACCTGTTGTTGGTTTTTTTTTTTTTCACCTACGACTAATAACCTCCATTACACTGGAACAGTTGCTGCTTTGGTTATCTCCCCTGTGGATCAGCTAAACTGGAGCTGGTCATTTTTCGATCACATCAATTGATTGCCTGCTCTATCTGGGAACCCATCACGATGCATGTGGAGGAAGCTCCTATACCTCTTGCAGTGACTTAGTCTATAATACATTGTAGCCTACATTGCACTGTAGAGAACCTACTGCTGATGTTTTTAAAAATTAATTTTCTACATAATGGCTTGAATTAAAGTTTAAAATTTATACAAATACCGTGACAGCGAATTAGTAGAAAAAAATGTACTTTCCTTGTAGAGTTCTGTGTGCTGAACACGAATCTGAAAACCGCATCCGTCGCAAATTAATAGTTTCGGAGATAATAACGTTTTAAGAAGTGGGGGATCAATTTTCTATAATAATTTAATGTAAAATGAGCACCCACTTTTTGGCCACTCTCGACAAATTTTTGAAATCACTACCCCCCCTCTCGACAAATCCTGTGAAATCACTACGCGGCTTCCCTTCCCCCCCTCCCCACAAATCCGTTTAAATCACTACGCCCCCCCCTCCCCTCTTTTTCAAATTTATGTGACCCTCTCCTCACCCCTCCCCTTCCCCAAAAAGTAAAAAAAAAAAAGGGTCACATAAATTTGAAAAAGAGGGGAGGGGGGGGCGTAGTGATTTAAACGGATTTGTGGGGAGGGGGGAGGGAAGCCGCGTAGTGATTTCACAGGATTTGTCGAGAGGGGGGGGTAGTGATTTCAAAAATTTGTCGAGAGTGGCCAAAAAGTGGGTGCTCATTTTACATTAAATTATTATAGAAAATTGATCCCCCACTTCTTAAAACGTTAATATCTCCGAAACTATTAATTTGCGACGGATGCGGTTTTCAGATTCGTGTTCAGCACACAGAACTCTACAAGGAAAGGACATTTTTTCTACTAATTTGCTGTCACGACACACATTATATATATATATATATATATATATATAGACAACACAAAAATCAAAAGAAAACCACAAAAGTAGACTTACATTAGTTAGCGTCATCGTGTTCTTCTTCGTCGCTGAATTCCTCATCAGCGAGAACTGGAGCAACAACACGTTGGTGCTCTCCTTGGGGGGGATAGAGACGTCCAGCCATAACAAAAAAATGGTGTAAAAGAGCCTCCTTCTCGTCATAATTTGTTATAAATAAATATCTTGCTAAATACTGGCGGAGATAAGTGGCTCTAATACCTGGTCGTTTAACCCACTCTTTGAGATCCCTCCAGAGACGTTCAATTGTTTGTGTGTGTATGTTAATATTGGTTGGATCAACAAAGTTCTGAGAATGATTTATCATATAGTGAGTGTACCCGTGGGTTTTCAGGGAGTGATATGCCCCCCACCGGTCACTCATTATAATGGATCCTCCACGGATATATTTTTTTATTAGAGGAAGTAAGGTAGCTGTGTCTCTCTTCTCACCGACAGGCTCCAAAAGTGGGATAACAAATTTTTTCTTTGAGTCTCGCTCTATTCCCCCAAAGAGCCAAATTTGTGACAGAGGTCGACCTTTGTTATTTTTTCGGCGCACCAGGAAGGTTTCGTCTATTTCAACGACGATATCTTGCCCGCCGATAGAGTCCTGGTTCCCAAGCCAGAACTCTGCGACTTCGCTACAAAAAGAGTGCCAGTCCACAGATGTTTTGGGAGTTATATTTAAACAACTGGTGACTGTCTGGTGGTCCCACCGTTTACTCAACCAGTGGTTTACAAACAGAATTACCTTCCATGGAGGAATGTGGGAATTCTGTAAGAATGTCCCCTTATAGTCACTTGCATAAAAGGAACAGTGGCGCCTTTTTTTGGTTTTAGGAATGCGGAATGTACTGTTGCAGCGCCATTCGCCCGTTCTCCCCTGCTCCCTAAAGGTGCAGTTTTTGTTACAACGTGTGCAACTGACGACAGTTGGTAAGACACCGTGTCTTCTTAAAAAATCCACTGACGTTTCTGGTTCCTCGTAAAAGACTTTAATAGCCTTGTAGTGATTATAAGAGCAGTGGTCACAGGCAGACATAATGTTGGAAAAGTGGAAAAGTTAATCAAAGTAGCGTTGAGTGGAAATTAAGTTAACGAAAGTCAAAGTAAAAGAGGTTTGCAAATAAAGGAGCGAAATTGAGTGAAATTGGGGGTAAAAATCCGAAATTGTATCCGAAATGGTAAATTTATACAAATAACGTGACAGCGAATGGGGTAAAAATCCGAAAGTGTATCCGAAATTGGGTAAAAATCGATTTTGTGCGCGTAAAATTGGGATACTGCGCATGAGCAAGTAAAATTGGGGTGGTGAAGTGGTGGGGAATTAATTAAAAAGAAAAGGAAATAATTAATTTATTTATTTTATTATTATCGCTTATTTTCATTATGGATTATCTCCACTTGTTTTGATTTAAGAGTAGAGCCGATGTACGCCATTTTTGAAAGAAAATATTCCCTTTTAAAAATGTTAATATCTCCGAAACTATTAATTTGCGAGGAGTACGGTTTTCAGATTCGTGTTCAGCACACCGAAACGTAACAGAATACTACGTCTGTTTTTACTAATTCGCTGTCACGGTGTTTGTATAATAATACCCAAAAAGCAAGTATCATGGTGCAGTCGTGCTCTCAAAAGAAACATTCATTTCGAACGCACTCCTGTCATATCAAAGAACCTATTGTTGAGTTTATATGTTGGGCCTTTCAGCTTGTGTGATAATAAAACTTCCTAGATGCATTCGTGATGTTAGGCTGTGTGTTAAAATAGTCTGTTCGTTTTTTTCATCAGATTATTTTGATTATCGATACTTATCAAAGACATTCCAAGATAAAACCGATCTAAGAACTCTGCTAGGCACATAATGTACCTTTCTGTAAAATTCCATAAAAATCGACCCAATCGTTTTCAAGTCTATAGGGAACGGGCCGACATTCACAAAGATTCTTTTATATAATAGTGTAAATATAAATGGTATTTCTTGGTTAAATTATGTAAAATTCCAACAAAATTTATTGTTTGACAAAAGATTACAAATAATTATTAGTGTCTTTTTTCCTTAATCCATGAATTTTCAATGAATAGCTCATTTCATCGGAGGAAATGTTATTAGCAAAATAGACGTGGATAATTATAAATTTTGATTATAAGGACATAAACTGAAAATTAAAATGACAGTGTAAAAAAGATATTACAAGTCGAAATAATGAAAATACAGGAACAGTTGTAAAATCCAATAACACTGGTATATTCTAGAATGAATTGCGATTTTTTTTTTTTTTTTTTTTTTTTTTAATAGCATATTTTGGCTCTTATTATTATTGCTCTATCTCGCATATTGAGTTTTCTTTTATCTGCTTGGGATCATCTTATAAATATTGATACTAATATTTATTTTGACTTTGTGTACAGTCTGTAATCTTACAATATTTCAGTATTTCATTTAATATATATTATGTATGTATGTATGTATGTATGTATGTATAGTTTATTTGTGAAAAAATGTGTGAATTTGTTTATATCATCGTCAGTTACCATTACCAAAAGTGTCCGTCTGAACCAAACTTTTTATTTAAAAAAAAAAAAAAAAAAAAGCGGGAGACCAGTACCCGCATTAAGCTGGTCTGCAGTTTGACTTGTTGCTGGCTATCTTGCTCTTGCTTGTTGCTGGATGTCAACATTTTTAACCGAGAGAAAGATTTAGCTGTCGTACAAAGCTAAAACTCTGTAACATCATCTTTGTATTGATACTCCCTCAGGCATTTGTCTATTACTAAAAAAAAAGAAAAAAAAAAGAAAAAAAAAAGTCCTGTGGCGATAAAAAGTTGTGACGTGTGTACGCCTGTACTGCTGGATGCATGTAACAATTAATCTGCCATCTTTATATATATCTATGTGTGTATATTTGTATGTGTGTGTGTATATTTATCTATGTATGTGTGTGTGTATATTTATGTGTGTACATATGAGTTTATATGTATTTATGTCTATGTGTGTATGTATGTATACGTGTCTATGTGTATATATGTTTGTGTGTGTACATATATACATTTATATATGTTTGTGTGCATATATGTATATATGTGTGCATGTATGTGTGTATGTATATGGATGTGTATATATATGTAGGTAAGTGTATGTATATATATGTGCATATGTGTATGTATATGTATGAATGTGGGTATGTATATGTATGTTTGTGTATTATGCATTGTGTATGTATATGGGTATATATGAGCGTATGCTTATAGACATGTATGTATACCAATGACTGTCTTGTTTATGTTTGCATGTGTGTGTGTGTGTATGTATATGTATGCGTGCGTTTTGTGTATTGTGTATGTACGCATGTATATATGTGTGTGTTATGTGTACATATGTATGTGTGCGTGCGTTAATATATATGTATGTATAACAATGACCGTCTTTAGTGTCATGTCTGCTTGAGCATGTGAATCCGCTGGCAGGACTATATGTCATTTTCGGGCTCATGAACTTTCAGTGTCTGAGGGAGTGGCACTCGTCTGACAAGACGTTTCAATCATCATGTATGTATATATATATATATATGAATGTTTTTTTAAATATAATTCTTTGACACGCCCTTTCAGCAACTGACATTTCAATCTGAAGTTCTATTACATCAGAAAAATAAGCAAAGAATGTAGAGAATCTATTTCCATGACCTCAAACAAAAATGGTAGAAAAGAAAGAAAAACTGTGATACAGTTACCGGCAAAATTAACTCTGACGTTTTCAGCGTAGAATGTGCAATTCAGGACCAACATTCAAGCTGTTCATACAAATCAAATAACGCGTCGACTAAGGATAAAAAGGAGTCGTTTGCCGCAGTATATTCGGTATGAGCAAACAGGCTAAATTAAATAAGCCAGTACGAATGTAGAAACTTTAGGGAGGCGGTCACCAGGTTTTAGGGGTTTTTTTTTTTTTTTTTTTTTAATTATTACATTTTCACCCCAAACAAGGCACATTGCCACTTTGGTGTAGAGGGCTACTATCAGAGACATAACTACAGGGGTACTATGTGGGGAGTTGGGCAGCAAGATGTTGGTTCACATTACACTTGAACTTCTGCATGTCAGCACAATTGGGAAAGCAGGAATCCAGAAGGGAGTTCCAAAGTCTAGTGGTTCTGGGAAATAAACTACTGGAGTAGAAGGCTCTCTTACATCTAGGGATCTCTACTGTGAAGGGGTGGGATTTAGCTGTTTGTCGGGGGTATTTACGTTGAGGGGGTACAAGTGCTTGCAGTTCGTCGGAGCATTCATCGTTAAAGTACTTGTAGAACAGGCAGAGGGATGCTACATTTCGTCGATGGGACAGAGGCTGAAGCTTAGATGACAGTTCAGGACCTATCAGGTTGGTGACTCTCTTTTGAGAGCGAGAGACTAGTAGCAGATGCACCATGCAAACATGACAACAATACTCCATACATGGGCGATGGGGGCCTTTATAGAGGTACAGGATACTTTGGGATGTTAGCAGTTTTCTAGCACGGTAGAGAGAACCTACCTTCTTTACAGCGATCCTAGCAATGCTCTCAATGTAATTGTTCCAACTCATGTTTCCTGTGAACGTTAGGCAGAGGAGTTTAAAAGATGTACTTTCAGATAAAGAGTCTTTGGTCATTGCTATTGGTGGCAGAGAAGGTTTTTTGTAATTATTGAAGGAAACAAGTTTAGTCTTGGCAGCATTGAATGTGACCTTCCATTTTTGTCCCCATTCCACTACAGATTGGAGGTCATCCTCTAGTGTTTCTGCCATTTCTTTAGATATGTGTTCATTTGTTTTTCTGTCGTGTCTGTTATAGAGCGTAGTGTCATCAGCATATATACCCATCTCACAGAAAAGTTGGTCAGGGAGTTCATTTATGAATATTAGGAATAATAGAGGTCCAAGGATGAACCCTTGAGGCACTCCCGCATTTATATCATTTGTTTAGATGTACGACCGTCAAGGACAACCTGAATTTTTCTCTTATCTAAGAAGGATTTAATTATGTTAAGTATTCTTCCAGTGATACCGTATGATCTGATTTTTCTGAGAAGACCTACATACCCTGTCAAAAGCCTTAGATATATTTAGAGCTACCACTCTACCCTCCCCTGGTTTGTCCAGTGAATGGTATATACGTTCAGAGATTACAGTTAGAATATCTGCTGTGGAACGGGCTTGCCTAAATCAATATTGTTGGTTGGTCAGAAGTTTAGCATCTGTAAGGTGATGGACTAGAGCTTGGTTAATTATGGACTCAAATATTTTGTCGAAAAGTGGGAGGAGGCTAATGGGGCGATAATTTACTGGGTCAGTTCCTTCACCATAATTCTTGAAAACTGGTACCACAGAAGCAGTTTTCCAGTAGGCAGGAAAGCAAGATTCATTAAGGCATTTATTGTAAAGTTTGGAGAGAACAGGAGCTATTTATTTATTTATTTTTTTTATTACATTTTCACCCCAAGCAAGGCACATTGCCACATTGATGTAGGGGGCTACTATCAGGGACATAAGCTACAGGAGTACTATGTAGGGAGTTGGGCAGCAAGATATACACAAAAGAGATTATTTATATATGTTTAAAGTGGAAATAGGAAAAATAGAATGTTTGTGAATATTTTTAGAGTTCTTGTAGCTTTTATTATGTTCTAAATATTCTATATTATTTTCTTAAAACAAAAAAAAATCTATTCTATATATCTATAAAAGTGAGACCCTGTGTGTGTGTGGGTGTGTGTGTGTGTGTGTATATGAGAGAACACTTCTCAGTCTATATACTCAACGAACTTTTGACTTACTGGCTTGAAATTTGGTGTATAGAGTATTCAGGCGTGTGAAAAACTTTTTAATTAGATTTCATTCGGAAAAAAGGAGTCAAAATTGGTATGTGTGGTTGTCGGATTTTAATCTGTTTGTCAACTATTTAAGGAGGTTTAAAAACACTTTTAAAGATCTTGGCAAGCTAGTCTAATGGTTATCGTACTTGACTCACTATCTTTAGGTTTTGGTTTCGATCTCAGCTTGAGTATTTTTTTTTTTACTTACAAAAAGTGAACTGTTTAGAAAAAACATAATGCTCGTATGTACTTGTCTCAGTTTCTTTCCATTTTTTTTTTTTTTTACTTCATATTTTTTTTTTTTTTTTTTAATGAATTTAACGTTATGTTTAATACCAGGCAACGCCAAGTACATCTTCTAGTAGATATATAAGTTCGATGGATATACCATGTGGATCCACATATGAAGATGCATGTAGAGGTATAAAAATCCAAAAATATACTTTGAAAGACCACTTTTTTGTTGAGATGTTTTAAAGTTTTTGAATAAGAAGTAGATAAGTTTGTTTTAATGTTCTGTTCTGTGTGTGTGTTGCTTGGCCTTCGGGCCGGGCTCAAAGTATAGTATCTGTTCCGGCAGATACTGCAAGCAAAAACCATATGTGGGGGTAACCCCACATATCAGACCTTTGTCAATGTAGGGGCAACCCTTCATACCAAATTGTCACTATCCAGCTCCCATTTCCCACCCATCGGAAGCTGGTCCCCTTTTCCCTCCCCCTCCCTCTCTCTCCACATTAAAAAACGGCCTTGTGCCTAGCTCAGTGGGGAAGCAAGTAAATACACCTTGGTCAATGTAGGGGCAATCCTTCATACCAATTGTCACTATCCAGCTCCCCTACTCCCCGGGGAGTTAGTCCCCATTTCCCCTTCACTCCTCACATAAAAAAAATCGGCCTTGTGCCTCATTTGCTTGGTGAGGAAGCAAATAAATACCCTGTTCTGTTTGTATGTTTACTTTCTGGGTGGCTGTATTCACTAGTGATACAGCACCAGGAATAAAAGAATTTCAGCGCGACAAACTGCAGTTTTCTGAATGTTGCAGGTGTTGATCGAAAGAATTCTGATTTCAGCTGAGCAAACCATTGCACTTATAGACTTGGTTAATTTTACGTAGACGTGTTACTTTTTTTTTTTTATCTTTGAAACGATTTTTATTGGTTGAAAAATATTCTGAGCTCATACGTTCTTGTGAAAACTAACTTGATTTTGGGAGCGAAGTTCAACAAAGTGGGGAAAGCAAAAATCATTTGGCTTTTATCATTCATCGGGATTGCATATTAATGTAAAACTCTGATGCCAGACTGCCATGAACAAAGTGAAGAGGAAATAATAATCTTGTTAATCTTTGCTATGCATCGTCCCAACTAGTAGCCCCTTATGTCCAAATGGTGGTATACCTTGTTTGGGGTAAACGTGAGTTTTTTTTGTTTTTGCAATATTTTCGATTCATAATGGGATATTTATTTGCTGCCCACAAGGCCGGAAAGTGGGAACCCCGCAGGCTCCCCTAAAGAAGGGGCACTCCTGCAATTTTAAAAATTGCCTGAATAACCCCGTCGGCATTCCCCGGTCAGGGCGCCTCAGGCAGCAAGCAATAAACTTGCCCCACCGGAAAGCCCGGTGGCAAGGCCTGGGAGGGTGGACCTCCTAGGTATTACCCAGGCGGTGTACCTCAGTCCAACAGGTGCTGGGCCGGTTCCCGGCCTCTCACCTGTTGGGCTGAGTGTCAAGTGACGAATCCTTGACATGTACTACCCTGTCTCCATGCAGCCGAAGCCGCTAGGAGACACATCCCATCATAAAGGAATGGGATATGATCCCACACAGTTAGGAGATTCTATTTATAAACGCTGCTGCTAGGAACTGACGAATCGAATTAATTCACATTCTGCTACCAACCAATCAGAAATCAGAATTGCTCGATAAATATGAAACCTTTTCTGTAGCAATTTCACATGTTTTTTTTCCATCTCGACACGGTAAGAATATTTTGCTCTGTGGAACTGTCTACTGCAAACCAGTCACCTCTCAAGACTTGTTTAGAACAACGAACCATCTGAAACTGTTCTGAAACTAAACATGACTTACATTTCTAGATTTGTTTTTGTTTTTTTTTGTTGTTGTTTTCTTGTTTTTTTTTTTTTAAACAAAAAAAAACAAAAAAAAAGGCACGCCAGGATTAACTATTGTGGAAAAGTGTCTTTCATTGATGGGTTCCTGATAAAACCCCTATGAATAGAAACAGCCTTAGATGTTATCTCCTGCAACCTCCGAACAATGAACAGAGGGTACTTTTAAATGATTTAAACGCAATTTTTTTTTATTCATCAAACGCCTGAAGACTCATGGGAGTTGAAAACGTTCGCAGCTATGGCAAATTTCTGTATGCACTCGTACAGAACATTCAAACATTGGCCAAATGGGAAAAAACGAATCGCAAGAGAAACAAACAGGAATTATTTTATTTATTTTTTTTTTTTTTTATTCACATTAACCCCTAACGAGGCATATCGCTATTTGAACATAACGGGCTACTATTCAGAACCATGCCTTGGAAAGATTAATTAACAAGATGTTGGTTTGCATTACATTTGAACTTCTGTATGTCACTACGGTCAGAGAAGCACTAAGCAGGTAGCAGGAAAGGAATTCCAAAGTCTAGCTGTTCAAGAGAAGAAACTATTAGAGTAGAAAGTTTTCTGGCATTTATAGACTTCAACAGTGAAGGGGTGGGATTATCCTTGCTGTTCAATGAAACCTGCATGACCAAAAAAAAAAAAAAAATCAATCTCTAACTGGAGGTGGTATCTAAGAGGGGAAAAAAAGGAACCGAGTGATGGAATTTGTAGAATGGGTGGTGACCTTCCAAGATAAATACAATTTGCCAGAAACCAAGTATTTAAAAAAACAAAAACAAATGAAAGTGGAGGTGGGTATTAATTTTTTTATAGCTAAATAATTCTTTTCGATTTTCCCCGAGCAAAGCCAGAACACAGGTCTTGCTAGTTATAATTAATATTCCACCTCACCCTTCGCCCCCACACACGGTTTTATATGACGTCAGTTTATAATGGGAATCTACTTTACCCCGAAAAAGGAATCTTTCCATGGATACAAAATTAACTGTGATCGGACTTTTATGTCAGGACTTTCTGTTTGTGCAGTAATAAAACTTCTCAATTGCACTAGTTATGTTAGGCTGTATAAGGAGTTAACTTAGCAAAAATCACCTGTTCCTTTTTTCATTGGATTTTTTTTTGATTATCGATACTTATCAAAAACATTCCGATACAAAACCTATCAAAGAAGACTGCAAAGCACATAAAGTACATTTGTGAAAAATTTCAAAAACATCGTCCTAGCCGTTTAAGAGTCCATATGGAACAGGGACACACACGCACACACACACACACACACACACACAGTTCCATTTATAATATTAATCTCACCTGTCTTTTTAAATGTATATATGTTTGTTTCACAAAAACTTTCAACAAAGGCGACAGATTTTCACGAGATCGGTATCATTTTGAAACACGACCCTTCGGATGACAAATATCGAAAAATTGGCCAAAAACATTCATTCCTTCACCCTCAACTGCGCACTTTTCTACAGGGAGGGGTCGCTTTTCGCGACGGTATTTTTGAAAGTCCTCGCTTCTTTTCGATTGTCTAGCTTTAATTTAATCTGGTTTTGCGATGGGCTCAACAGCTAATGTGTCACATTTTTTTTTTTGTTTTTTTTTTCTTCACATTCTCTTACTCCTTCGTGGTACAGGTTCAAGCCTGCCTGTCTGCCTACTACCATTTTTTTTTTTTTTTTTTTTTGTTCAACCAACATTCTTACATCTCCCCTTTTTCCCTGCCTATAACTTTTTTTTGCTCAACACCTACAAACACCCAAGCAACGCCAGGCACCTAGGCTAGTTTTATATAATAGATAAATTTATTACAAAATTGTTGGTCATGATGCATGGTGTTGGTAATTATGTATGTTTCTATTCTTATTCTTATCTTGTTTATTTATTACGGCATGATTCGCGTTGACATACCGGTTCACATTAGATCACTGAAGTTAAGCAACGTTGAGCCTGGTCAGTACTAAAATGGGTGACCATTTGGGAATTCCTGGTGCTGTAGATGCTCTCCGCTTATCTCGGCATTGTTTCCAGTCGTCTAGCACATCTCCTTGCCACTGGACTCAAGCAGTGCCGATTCAGGAGAGGTATAATTGGGATTGCAAAACCCTTGCCTCACAATTACATGCGCAACTATCCTTTCAGGGAGTATCCATTGTCTCTTAAGACTGAACAAAGGCATCAATTTATTTCTACTTATTTACATCCATGTGAGTGCAGAATTAATTAGCATTCCAGGTGGAGGCACATTAAGCGATAAATGATACTCTCCCCCTCCCCCCCTCCAAAATAGGAGACAATGCTCCCCTACCCCTTTATGACCAAACAAAAACGTACCCTCATATAATTTTTAATGTTGGAGGTAGAGTTTCCTTGCTGCATCGGTTGCTTAGAGACTTGGGTAGGAAAGTACCAGTCCAAAATCCATTCTTGACAATCAGCCCGACAGGTGTGGAGTCAGGAACTGGTTCAGTACCTGTCGGACAGAGGTACGCCGTCTGGGTAGTAGTCCACCCTCCCAGGTTTTCCCGCTCAACTTTCGGGTGGAGTAAGTTTATAGCTTGTAACCTGATGCACCCCTACCAGGGAATGCCGATGGGGATGCCCAGGCAATTTTTTCTAGGCCAGAGTGCCTCTCCTTTAGAGGCGTTCGCTGGACATCTCCACTTTCCGACTTTGTGTCACATCTTGCTGAGGTGGGCAACAAGTCAATATCTACTCCTCATCGATTCCAGGTCGAAACAAGTTATTGCAAAAAGGTTAGAACAGAAGGTCACCTGACTGTAAGATTGTTGTTTTTTTCTTTTTGTTTTTTTATATGAAGTCGAGGATACGTTCTCGCCACTCAGTCCAACAAAGTCTGCTCCATTTGAGTGAGGTCGACATTTTTTCTGCTTGGCTGAAGGAAGCGTAGTTCTCGAAAATCCACCTTCCCAGGCGTTATCTTCTCTTTGGGGAAAGGGATTAGTTTATTGCTAATCACCCGATGTGCCGATGATGCGCTCCTACCAGAAAATGCCGAAGGGCTGCTCAGGCATTTCGTGTAGGCCAGAGTGCTCTGCATCTTGGTCGCTGTCATTTTAATCCCTACTAGTACTTACTGACCTTGTGTCACATCTCCACACTATGGGATGGGGCGGAGTCAGTTTATAGTAGGGATCACTCCCACCCTCCATGAGGCACTCTGAATGTTTATAAAAATAACCTGGATCGGACTCCTAAGTATTCCACGGTAGTGGCGCGTCAGGCGACCGGCAATGACACCTTTTGAAAGAACGGCAATATCTAAATAGATGTCCGTACTTCGCTCTGTTTTAAAACGTTTCGTTTTTTAAAACATTGCTTTCGTCTGTCACTCCTGACAGGAGCCGACGACGGACGGCCGGCCAGTTGTCAAACCAGCTGACGTTCGACTTGACGCCATTCTGTCAACTTCTTAAGGCTTTCCTAAACTATGATATCGGCCCCTTTCTTTATCATGATGTGGTGTGGTCTAACGCGCTTCTATTAGAAATTCCCAGGTATTACCTCCTCCTACGGGAGACCCGGTTGGTATATTGACGGTCACCGGAGACGCGCCCACCGGGAAAATACCGACGAGTCCGTTCTCAACTATTTACCCCCCCCCCACCGATCCACGTTAAATTATTTAATGGTGTTCTTATTTATTTTGCCTCCCCACGAGGGCAAAGTTAGACACCAAGGTTGTTTTTTGGTAAATTTATACAAACACCGTGACAGCGAATTAACCCTAACCCTAACCCTAACCCTGTCACGGTGTTTGTATAATAATACCCGTTTTTTTTTTTTATTAATGTGGAGAAAAAGAATAAAAAAATAAAAATTGTCTCAGTCGTGTTGTGGGGAACTGGCGAATAGTAATGCCAGGAAACAAGACGATATGGGGGGAAGGGAGGGGAGTTTTTTGTTCACATAACACACGTGCTAGACGCATGCGTGGGATTTTGCCTCATCAACTGAATCGCCTCTCGGGTTTCGTTTTGGTATTCGTTCGTTTTAAACAACGGGAGAAAACTTACGCTAAAACAAACGAAAAAAAAAACGGCTCTTAAAAGCGTATTTTACGTGTTTTTGTCCACCCCCTTTTTTCGCGCTAATGAATATTTAAATACATTTTTACAATGTTTGTTGTGGAGTCGAAACAAGTGGATATTTAAAAAAATTAAACCAAAAATTACAAAACACGTTTACAGATCGCAACTTTTGTATTCGACGTTTCAAGCCAAAAACAACAACAAACTTTTTTAAAAAGCTGATTTTTCGGGTGTTTTATCACGTTTGTGAATATGTAAATATATATTTTTTTTAATACTTGTTTTGCATGCAAACCAAGTAGACGGATTAAACAACCCAAAATACAAAACACACGTTATCAACGCAACAACAAGCAAAACATTTATATGAAAAGAAAATATCAAAGATGTTTTTGTTTTTCAGCGACTTTTTCGGACTACTATGAGGAATGCGTAAAACATCGATTGGCGGAGTTTTAAAAAGAAAAAAGAAAAAAGAAAGGAAGAAATATTCCCAAAATAGAATGGGCAAAAAATAAAATAAATATAAACAAATAAAATACAAAAAAAAAAAAAATTAAATAAATAAAATAATAAAATAAATAAATAAATAACAAAAACAAAAAATATTCAGGTATTTACATTCGTTTTTTTTTTTTCAAACGATTCTGTTTTCAAATCTGATACCCACAAGAGGGACCTCGTGAAGGTTACCAGTTCGCTTTCATAAACACGCCTTAAACATCGGTTTAAAAATCTTTTAAACAAAAATGTAATTTTGTTTTATTTGCAAAAATAATGACTTTGAAAAAAAAAAATATCTGATGTAATTTTTATTCCTATTATCCGTAAAACCAGAGAATTTCGGAAATCAAAGTTTTGAAAATAAATAGATAAATAAACAAATAGAACAATATCGACTGAATAATTTAAAACAAAATCAACAAATAATTTTTACGGCTTTAAAACCCCTAAGAAGGAGAGGTTAAATTGACTTATAACGGTCCCGTTAAACCTACTTCAAGTATATATAGATATATTATTTATTTATTTATTTTTCATATTGCTATTAAGACTTAGGTTTAAATTTGTGCTAACGTAATGTACTTGCAATAACCCTTATCCCTGAGTGGCTTGCGGGCCTTGATAAGTGGTGTGGTGATCACTGTATAAAAAAAAAAGCAATAATATCAACTATACAATAAATTGTTAGGAATCACTAAAACACGATATCACCCGGTAAAAATAGCAAACTTTTTTTTTGCCGATTTTTATTAAAACATGATCTTTTGGTTAACGATATCTATTTTAATTTTATTTTTATTATGGATTGCATGTTATATCTGGAACCATTATGCTAGTGTTTCTATATGCAAAAGCAATGCGAAACTTGTCGGGAAAACAGCGATCGTTACGGGAGCAAACTCTGGAATTGGGTTAGAAATAACCCGCGAACTTTATCGACGAGGTGCCCGCGTCATAATGGCTTGCCGGGACAAAAGACGTGCCGAGAAAGCAGTCAACCATATTTCAACAACAGTTTCTAAAACCAACGATTGCCAGCTCGGCGAACTCATTGTTTATCCTCTCGATCTCGCCTCTTTAAACTCGGTTCGGCAATTTTGCAACCAGATCAAAGAGAACGAACCTCGGATTAACCTGCTTGTGAACAACGCGGGGATTTACAACCACCGACCCCAGTGCACGGTCGAGGACGACCTGGAAATCCATATGGCTTCCAACCACTTTGGACATTTCTTACTGACCAACCTCTTGATGGACACCCTAAAATCTTCCGCCCCAAGCCGAGTTGTTGCAGTCGGCAGCTTTTTGTATTCGAATGGCCACATCGATTTTGACACCTTAAGAAAAGGTTGGGTAGACCCTGACAGCCACCGAGCTTACGTGAATAGCAAGCTGGCAAATGCTTTATTCGTGCGGCATTTTAATTTGAAATATGGACCGGAATCTGGGGTCAGCATTTATTATGCGGACCCGGGGATTGTGTTGACCAATATAGATCGACACACTGTCCCCGGTTTTATCCAGGGTTTCGTCCATGCGGCGCTTTTGGCGTTTTTCAAGTTCCCGTCGGAAGCGTGTCAGACGATTGTTCACTGTCTTTTAAGTGAACATGTCGAGTCGGGGTTTTCGTATTGCGAATGCCGGAAACAGGACTGGAAAAGTAATGTCTTGGATGATGGAATCGCTAAAAAATTTTGGGAAAAATGCGAAGATTTAACTGATATTCATCCGAATTAAATTTATGTAAAACAAAACATTGTACCGGGACAATTTTAGCAAAAAGAAAAAAAAAAAATGGTGGAAAAATAAGGTACTTGTTTAGTTTAATGAAAACATTAAAAAAAATGAAAATAGTGAAAAAAAAAAAAATACTTTGTGAATTAAGTTCTCATGAAAAAAAAAATTCTCTTAATTTGCCAATTTTTTTTTTTTTTTTTTTTTTTTACAGAGGAAAATCAAATTTTAATGAGATCGATCGTATCCCGCCATCTTGTTTATTTCGCGGACGAGGAGGAGGGGTGCCAAGAGAGATAACTCCATCACTACTTAAAGTTAGTCAAAATTTGACGAGATTATTTTGAAACATGGGCAAATATTTTAGGGGGTTTTTTTGTTCACTTATTTTACAGAGTTTCTCTTTTTTTTTTATCACTTTTTCATTTTGTCCTTTTTCGTTTAAAGGCACCCCTCCTCGTCCGCGAAATAAACAAGATGGCAGGATACGATCAATCTCATTAAAATTTGATTTTCCTATGTATAAAAAATTACTTAATCAAATTAAGTGAAAATTTTTTATGAGAACTTAATTCCATAACGGATACGTACAATAGAATTTTTTTTTCAATATTTTCATTTTTTTAATGTCTTCATTAAACTAAACAAGTATCAAAAGTAAATATACAGCAAGTAAATGTTACTAAAGACAAGTTACTCTTTTACTGACCTATATTTTTATTTTTTAACTTATTTTAAAGCGTTTATTTACTTGAAAAAGTGAGGTAAATTTTTACCTGGTTTCTACCTTAACGTTTTCCTTTAAAATGACGACTTTTATAAATTTTCGGGTATACTGAAAACAAATATCGCATTTAAAATTTTCCGCAAATAAGTAGTTTTCCGGATATTAAGCAATGCCATTCCTTACGATATTGTTGGTGGCCATCTTGGTACGCACAAACGCAACCCCGAGAAACTACGCGCAAGCACGCAGACCAAGATGGCCACCAGCAATAACATAAGAAATTGCATTGCTTAATATCCGGAAAACTACTAATTTGCTGGAAATTAAAATGCGATATTCGTTTTCAGCATATCCGAAAACTTCCAAACTTTGAAGTAAAATGTTAAAGTGGAAACCAGATAGAAATTTACTAAAAGAAGTGTCAACTCTATAACTACACAAACTAAAATGGCGGTCTCCTTACAGCCATGTCGACTCTCGATAATTGTAGAAAAATAAAAAATAACAATAACTAGGAGAGAAACATACCCAGTAAACATCGCCAATCGCGCGAAAATGTATTTTGTTTAATTTTTTATTTTTGAGTGATTATCGAAGATTGACATGGCTGTTAGGAGACCGCCATATTTTTTTTCGTTCTTTGATACTGCATTTGTTTCGGAATAGAATCACCTATAAAATAAGTTAAAACACAAACAAAACTTACTCAGGTAGGTAGATTGGTGTGTGTGTATATATATATATATATATATATATATATATATATATATATATATATTAGTGTATTTAGGCAGCATTCCTTCATTCAGGCAAACATTATTAAAAACAACAGAGATACCTTGCTTAATGATTCTTTTTTTTTTTTTTCATTTTTTCGATCTTTCGTAAGATTTTTTTAACTTCAAGGTGGAAGGTATTTACAAATGTTCCATGGTTCACACGACGAGCGCTTTCGATTCTTCCTTGAATCATCATCAGGTGGAGATAAATTAAAAATAGAAGTGAAATATATAGTTACGAATGATAGAAAGAGTCAATGAAAAGTCGATTAAAATATACATTTACGGGTGATAAAAAAAAAAAAACTCGATTAAAAATTAGGATGATAAAAGGCAATGTTAGTAAAACCAGTCGTCGTATACTGGTTAAACATTTCAGCACATTATTGCTACTTTCAAAATTAATGCTATTTATAGATGGGTGGTGGGTTTTTATATATAGTGCTTCAAGTATTTTTAATTTTTTACAATAGCTCAATATACCAGCATTTAACAAATCAACATAGCTGTCCCCCCTCTAATCTTAGAAAGGTCCTCGTGGACAACACAAGGATTTTGCAACGAGAAAGTAATTGTAAAAAATTAAAAATACTTGAAGCACGATATATAAAAACCCACCACCCATCTATAAATAGCATTAATTTTGAAAGTAGCAATAATGTGCTGAAATGTTTAGCATAACCAGTATACGACTGGTTTTACTAACATTGCCTTTTATCATCCTAATTTTTAATCGAGTTTTTTATCACTCGTAAATGTATATTTTAATCGACTTGTCATTGACTCTTTTTATCATTCGTAACTATATATTTCACTTCTATTTTTAATTTATCTCCACCTGATGATGATTCAAGAAAGAATCGAAAGCGCTCGTGTGAACCATGGAACATTTGTAAATACCTTCCATCTTGAAGTTAAAAAAATCTTACGAAAGATCGAAAAAATGAAAAAAAAAAAAAGAATCATTAAGCAAGGTATCTCTGTTGTTTTTAATAATGTTTGCCTGAATGAAGGAATGCTGCCTAAATACACTAATATATATATATATATATATATATATATATATATATATAACTCAATTTTTGCTTTTTTTATTGAACATTGTTCAAAATTTTCAATGTTTTATCGAAAATCGACTCTTATTTATTTGTTTGGTATTTGTACAGTTTAATCAAGACATTAAAAAAAAATGAAAATATTCAAAAAAGTTACATTGTACGTACTTGTTATGGAATGAAGTTTTCCGAAAAAAAATTCACCTTATTCGATCAATTAATTTTTTTTTTTTTTTACAGCGGAAAAAACGAACAAACAATTTGTGACACCGAGAAAAAGGTAGTCATGTTTTGATTTTTAGACCATGAGGAAGGAAAGAAGCTATTATGTAACTTCCTCTTGGTCTAAAAATTCGAACATGGCTACCTTTTTCTCCGTGTCATAAAAAATTGTTGTTTTTTTTCCGCTGTAAAAAAAAAAATACTTAATTAAATTAAGTGAAATTTCTTGGGGGGGGGGGGAAGAACTTCATTGCATGACGGATACGTACAATCTAACTTTTTTTTCTTTTCAATATTTTCATTTTTTAATGTCTTGATTAAATTGTACGAGTACCATTTATTTATTTATTAATTTTCAATAATTTATCGAAAGCTAACTCTTATTAATTTATTTATATTTATTATCTGTTTATTTATTTATTTTAGGAAGTACTTTTAACTTTTTTTTTTTTTTTCGAAAAACTCAATGTTTATAACTCTAACCGTGGCCGTCGTAAATCAGGCCCTAACCATAATCTAATAATAATTTCAATTATTCGAACTATTTGGTTCTTGTATTCACAACGTTTCGGTAGATGTAAACTCCGACCTCCTTTGAGTACTTTTTTTTTTTTTTTTTTTTTTCTCTAACTTCGGATTTATGCTAACGTGAGGAGGATGTTGTATGGAATTTCGGTGCTTGTTTTGCTATAATCGACAAATCAATTTTTTTTTATGTTGTTTTAAGCAAAAATAATATTACGTACTTAATTGTCATGTCGAAAATAGTAATACATCCAAAAATTATGAAAATTCATAGAGTAGAACAAATGATATTGTGCTTTTAGTAAAATAAATTCTATCACTATAGACAACAAATATTGCAGCCATGAACAAGTAATCTAAAATATTCGTTCCGAGTTATGTCCCCTGCGTGTAGACTCTTATCATCTACTTTATAACATCTAAGAAAAGTGCAATTTTACTCAATTTTCTGTAAAAATAACTTTCTATTCGATGATTTTTTGTACTTTTTGAATCAAAACGTAAATTCCATGAACAAAGTTTCTTTCTTAGAACTGCACGCCTGTGGAACTCTGTTCCATCTGCTTGCTTTCCACCTGACTACAACCTGGATGTCTTCAAGTCCAACGTAAACAAATTCCTGATGAAACGCCCCCTTAAGTAGACATTTTTATTAAACCCCCACACTAACGTACTGTACACGCAATAACCCTTATCCCTGAGTGGCCTCCGGGCCTTGATAAGTGGTGATCACCTTGTAAAAAAAAAAAAAAAAATACTATACTATTTTCGACATAACAAGTGCATAATATCGTTTTTGCTTAAAACCACATATTAAAGAAAAAACATCTGTCGACTTTCTCTGAACAAGCGCCGAAATTTCAAACTGAATCCTTCATATAATACACAAAGGGTAGATTGTTCTCGTTCCACCAGCCATGACCCAGCTAGAAATGTTCATTTTTGTTATTTTTGTTCATTACCGGTTGTATTTAAAAATTGAAAAATAATGCACCCAAAGAAAGTCGGAGTTTATATCGTCCAAAATGCCGTGACAAAACCATGACGTCATCAAGTGTATACGAAGACAAACAACATAAGATTCGGGGCTTCTGCAGAATAGTGGCATTTCAGGTAAAAAGTTTATCACATACTTATGTCATGTCGAAATTAGGATAAATTCTAAAAATTACGAAAAATGATTCAGTATAGGAATAATAACAACTAAATAAACGCTTTAAAATAAGTTAAAACATAAAAAATATAGGTCAGTAAAAGAGTTACCAATTCTGTACGACAAACTGACTTATCTCCCTTGATTTCAATTAAAATCTGCCACCTACAAATACAAAATGTCGGTATCTATGATTTTCTTTTTCTTTCTATACATCATCTACTGGATTATTTTTCATAATTTTTTGAATTTATATTAATTGTAACATATGTAAGTACGCAATAGTTTTTTTTCTTTTTTTTTTAAACCTGAAATGCATCTGTTTAAAATTTCACTATTCTGCAGTATGACATATCAAAGGCCTTCGACAAAGTATGGCATAAGGGTCTACTTCACAAGATTTCCAGCTACGGTATAACTGGAAATGTTTTCTCAATCATTAAATCATTTCTCTCCGATAGGCTCATAAGAGTAGTGGTAGATGGACAAAAATCGGAGGCCTGCAATATAAATGCTGGAGTCCCTCAGGGGTCAATCCTGGGCCCAACTCTCTTCCTGATCTACATCAATGACCTCCCTAAACACATACTTAAATCATTCGTTGACATCTATGCTGATGACACGACCATCTATGGCAACACATCAAAGGCTGTAAATGACGAAGTTCTCTCTGATTCTCTCTCCTCTGATCTCGAGCGCGTGGTTCAGTGGGGGAAGATGTGGCTAGTTACCTTTAATGCATCCAAAACCAAACTCCTATCCTTACATCATCAACGCTCTGATCCCCAGCTGGCATCAATTGTGATGGATGGCTCTCGTCTGGGTGAGGCCCCGTGTTTTGACAAGCTTCTGGGTTTGAATTTTACTCCTGATCTGAAATGGAACACGTACATCAAGTCTGTTGCCAAGGTCGCTGGAAAGGTGGTGGGATCCTTCTACCGCTCCAGAAGATATCTCACTACTGATGCAATTCTCTATCTATATAAAAGCCAAGTACGGCCAAGGATGGAATACTGTTGCCATATCTGGGCAGGAGCTGCCAAAAACAGCCTATCATGCCCTGACAGAGTACAAAATAGACTTTGTGGTTTAGTGAGGGATGCCGTCTGGACTCCAATCCCTGGTCCCCCCTTGCCGGTCTTTCACGAGGGGCACCCGTCTAGCTGAATTCACTGTGAAAAATTTCCCCCACTCTATATCTGTGCCTAAATCAAAACGCGGATTTCATGAACAAAGCTTCTTTCTTAGAACTGCACGCCTGTGGAACTCTGTTCCGTCTGCCTGCTTCCCTCCAGACTACAACTTGGATGTCTTCAAGTCTAATGTTAACAAATTCCTAATGAACCGCCCCCTTAAGTAAACACTTCATCAAATCTCCTCACTAACGTAATGTACTTGCAATAACCCTTATCCCTGAGTGGCTTCCGGGCCTGATAAGTGGTGATCTCTGTGTAAAAAAAGAACCACCTAAGATTCATAGGGAATACAGTATCCCACCCGTGACCCGTTAGATCAGTATTCATTATCTTTCTTCCCTCTCTCGCATCGTTTTTTTTTTCCTGACCCCCTCCCCTTTCATCAGTTACTCTGTTTTCCATTTCCTTATTTGCAATGTGCGCCTTTCTTTCTACTACATATCTGATTACCTTTTATTTACATCATTAACCTTTGGTGATAGCAGCCATTGTCACTAGAGAGCGCGACAGAAACATGTATGCACATATGTAGCAAATAATGTTTGTATAAATAAGCATATTATAAACACGCTCTGGTCATTTATTGAGCACTCTTTAACGAACACAAAAGTTTCAGTGGATCAACTGAAACATGTATGCACAAGTGTAGCTAAAAAATGTTTGTATTGATAAACTTATATAAGGATTTTTTAATTTGAGATGATATATAATTATTTCTACAATCGAATAATGCTGCAGCTCATGCAAGCCAACAAACTGGAAGTCCACGACTCAAGTTTTGCACTCATTTGGGTATCATCAATTAAACATATACAAACTTGGGATTTGAAACCGGAGTCACTTGCATACAAGGCAAATACTTTGCCACCTGAGCACCACACACTGCAAAGGTGACAAGGTACTTGCCTTGCATGCAAGTGATTCAGGTTTTGAATCCCGAGTTTAGATACGTTCAACTGCTGAGTCAAAATGAAGTTGAAACTTCAATCTTTGACTTCCGGTCTGTGGTTTCCGGTCCATGACTTTTATGGTTGTGAGCTGCTATGTTGTTTGATTGTGGGAATATATAAGTGTGTGTTTGTAGGGTGGTAAGTTGATAGATGTAAATCCCTTGAAGCTATGGTGGTGGATACTGCTCAATAACAAGTAGAGCTGTATTCATACAAGCATTTTTTAATTACATATGTGCATACATATTTCAGCTATGAATTTTTCTAAGTCAAGCCTCCTCACGTCAGCGACATAGACGATATAGACTATGTCACTTGCCAAAGGAAGTTTGGCTTTGAAAATTTCATAGCTGAAACATGTATACATGTATGTAACCAAAAAATGTATCATTAAAATTTATATATATAGACACGCACATTAGTACTATTGTTTGTTCATGTTAGTAAAACTATTCAACGATGCAGGAAATTAATTGACTTGCTGACGAAATAATTTTCCAAGGAAGGACATTAAAAAAATTTTTTTGGAGTTTTAATTTTTTGTTTATATAGTTTTAGAGGTTTAAAAAAAAAAACTTCCAAAAAACTATATATATATATATATATATATATATATATATAGTGAATAAATGACAAGACTATACCTTGTAATTTATTCCTTTAATTAAGTTGACATTTACAATTCTTGTCAGTATCTGTTTCGTAGCGCACAATAAATCACTTAATTATTATATCAATCAGTGAATCTATTATGCCCTTAACTCATCAGAAGAAATAACAACAATCAATCCGTCATAATTTATATATATAAATTATAAGATGGTCAACATCATGAATTTTGGAATATAGTTTTTTGTCATTTATTAACTATATTGCTCTGTAATTACATTGAGCTTCTTAAATAAGAATTGGTATATATTATAAGAAATTATATTTCCACAGAAATGTATTTTTTGCTAATTCCTACCCTCTGATGAGAAGAAACTCCACTTAATTCGTGTTTCTTTTTTGAAAATAAAATATGATTTTAACTTAAAGTGTTTTTAACATGTTTTATTAATTCTTTGTTCTTATATATACGCCAGTTCCATCACCACATTTTTTTTCACAAATCTGAAAGAATTTTGAAAGAAGAATTGTACAATAAACAGAATGAATGGTTCTATTATAGAATAGAGATCAACAAATACTATTTTTCTTTGGTTTAGGAGCAAAAATTTATTTTAAAACGATTATTTATTTATATTTTGATACTTCTGCACAACAGAAAATGGAATGTTAGTGATCCACGGAACAGACCGGAAATGACAGTTGTCTCTGAACAATCAATTTCCGTTAAATTAGTAAGGAAATCAACGTTTTCTTTTTCTTTTTTTTTTTTAATGGATACTTGTGCATTTTAGTTTTTGAGGACAATTTTTTGTTTTCATTTGTGAAAACTTACACTTGGAACAAGGGAAATAATTCAACAAGTTCTTGTTTTTATTTATTTACATACGTTTAATCTCATTAAAAAACATGTTTTTTAGTCATACAATTTGACATGATGATAATTTTCGTTTGGTTCAACGTTACTGTGTTGTCTGACCCAATCGTGTATTTTCATCAAATAAAAATGATGAAAAATAGTCTAGTACTATTCCAAAAATTATGAAAAATAGTCCAGTACCATTCCAAAAATTACAAAAAAAAATGGGCCAGTACAAGATGTGCTGGAACTGATTTTCAGAAAAATGTATACAGCAAATAGAATCGAATTGAGATAACCGATCTGAAAGATAGCGTCATCAGATTTTGCGATAGAATGCAGTTATCTCCCCCTGATTTTGATCTTCTAAAGGGTTAATTTACAGTGAAAAAATTGCAATTTGAAGAAATATGTTTTTAATTATAATTATTTTTTACTGGACCATTTTTCATAATTTTTGGAATGTATAATAATTTTGGTATGACACAAAAGTATCTCTGAAATACATTTTATCGGAGACACGCTATAGTAAAGCTGCCCCTTTTATTCATTTTCAGAAAAAATGCAAGAAATGCGTGTAATGCATTTGGAGATTCTCGTTATTTTATAAAAACTGATTTTTTAAAAATTTTAATTCAATAAATGTTCAGATAATCAATATTTTATTTTGTGTCATTTTGTTAATTTAGTGTGTTTTTTGTTTTGTTTTAGTTTGTAGTTTTTTTTGTTTTTTTGTTTTTTTACACAAAGTTTTGTTTGTTTTTACACAAAGTTCAACATTTTCAGAGAAATTCTTAAATTGTCTCCCCTCTTCTGAATGGCATTCTTCAAAAATGAAAACAAAAAAAAACGTCCTCAAATACTAAAATGCACAAACGCATAAACACAAGTGAAATCATTTTCATTTTTCATTTGCATGTTTTTTAGTATCGTCTGCTATTTTACATTTTGTTTTTTATGATTTTCAAATCGTAAACTACTTCAACCATTTCTGGTCGGTTTCCTATATCGAAATCATCAAAAACTTTAAGGTCTTGTTCTGTTGGAGCATTTTTGTTGCTTTATAATTTCCATGCAAAATGACATTTAAAATATATATATATATATATATATATATATATATATATATATATATATATATTAATTGCCAAATTAAATTATTGCTTTGAATAAAATTATTTTTTCAATTAAATGTGTTTTGTCTGCAATTTTTGTTTTTGTGTTTGTATACCTCCTCCTCCCTGTTTCGGTTTATTTGCATATTCAATAACAACATGGAATTTATTATCCAGCTTTTGAGGAACAACTGTTATTTATTTTATTTTTTTTTAATTCTGGCTTTCCAAGAATTCCAGCAAATAATATATAGATATGTTTTCCTTTTCTTTTGGGTTATATTCTGTGTGACCCAGCCAGCTATGATGGTTGGAGTTTGCCCCTGAGGGGGGGGGGGGGGCTAAGAAGAACTGAATTAAAGCTATGGCTGAAAATTGCCCCATAAGGGGGTTAAAGGAAGCTGAATGAGAGCCTTTTGTTAGGATGGCAATCCCGGAGGATTGCTGGGAAACCCTGCTGGTTACAAAGAGAAACGGCTTGGTCGCCGATGTGAAATACCTTTTCTTTGTAAAGAAAAAAAAACAAATTCGAGAACATTAAACAACATTGCTGTAAAAATTATTATTTTGAAATATCCGGCCATGTTTTGGCTAGAGACTTGACCTTAAAAGGTCAAGGCTAAAAATCAGCTGGCCTGTGAGAAAATGTTGATGGGAAATTTTGCCACCGATGGAAAGTTACCTAATTAGCGTGTATGGGCAAGGTAGTTAATTATCCAATCAGGTGATCCAGAGTATGACACAGCGAGCGAGGGTTGGTTAGATGGGAAACGCCATGTCCGCTCCGACGTACGCTACCCTTCCATTTATAAAGAGCTGCAGAACAGACAAAAGTCAGTTTTTTTTGGAATCAGTTTAGACTCAGGAGAAGACACTGTCCACTGCCCCACCTTGCATGAAAGCACTTGTTCACTGACCGATCGATAAGCAAGGAATCGGTTGTTAAAATAAGAAAAGGCTCCGTTGTATAGCTAGCGGAGACTACCAGACAAAAAGAAAATATAATCGACATTTTTTATTTTATTTTTTATTTTGATAAACCGTATACAATTATTTTTTTCTTCTTGTAATAATTAATCTTTATGATGAAAACTAAATCCCGAGTCTACGTCGAATATTCATCGTTATTACATGCGAGTTGATTTCAGTGATCTTTTTCATCATAGAAAAGGCTAAGCAAGAACTGTTGGACTTTTTGAGGTGTTCGAACTAAACAACCTAGAACTTCACTTGTAACTGGGCACTTTAGTGTTATATTTAGTGACCGGTCGCACCTATTGCTATATTGGTGCCATGACCAGGGTATAACCATTGGGAAACTGCAGATCGCATGTAATATTAGATTGGTTACCATGACAAGGACATGACCCTGGAGAACTCTGCAGCTTCGGATCACGTCATGTTGATTGTATTGCAGTGACAAAAGGGCTGACTGGCGAAGAAGAAGCAGAAGTAAAAAAGAAAAATTCTAGACAAACTTAAAAATCGATCAGAAAATAGCCTGAAAAAGAAAAGGAAAAAAGAAGTCCATGGCACAATAGACATTTTTTTTTATTTTAATTTTATCGGTAAAGCTGGTTGCATTTGTGCTGGTTGCTATATCTATTAATCAAAAAACTTGTCAGTGTATGTATGTGTGTGTGTATGTATGTATGTGTGTGAGTGTATGTATGTGTGTGTGTATGTGTGTATGCATGTGTATATGTGTGTGTGTATGTATGTGTATTGTGTACGACATAATCATGTTGACATACTGGTTCTCGTCAGATCACCAAAGTTAAGCAATGTTGAGTCTGGCTAGTACCAGATGGGTGACCATTTGGGAATTCTAGGCGCTGTATGTGCTCTCTGCTTACCTCAGCACTGTTTCCAGTCATCCAGAACCTCCACTGGTATTCAACAATGTCGACTCAGAAGAGGTGTGGTTGGATATTGCGCAACTCTTGCCACAAAAATTTCACGCACAAGCACCCTTACAGTGGGTATCCATAGTCTGTCAAGACTGAAGGAAGCCATGTATGTATGTATCAACTTGCTTTCTCAAACTCACAGTAGTCCTAAGTTTTTAGAGATCATTAGTTGATTAACATGAAACACTGTTTCAGAGATTTAAATCAAAGCAGTATATTAAATCATGGTACTCCGGCAGCGTTAATCAAGCACCACCTCCCTTGAACAAAAGAACAAAAATGTTATGGATATTGGATCTAGATTGGTTCCAGATTAATTAGGCTAACCAATTCATGTTATAAATTTTTATTTTCCTTACCTGTGTCATTCAATCTTATCTCCTCCCAACCCCCCAAAAAACTATTATTTCCAAATTTGCTCTATTTATATGGTTAGAATGTAACCACTATACATACTTATTACCCTTCTATTTGTTATTAATATTCTTTTTATATATTTACATATATATATATATATATATATATATATATATATATATATATTACTATAAGTGTTTAATTCACTAATGAAGAGTTGATTGTGACAATTTCTTGTTGATGTACACTATCCCCCCTATCCCCACAAAAATGAAGAGGTAACACCTGGGAGCATGGTCTCATGACGAACAGACATATTTCGATTTCAGACAGACAAGTGGCACATTTTATGCTTTTTACAGCATTTAGAGGAAATTTGATTAGATATCGAGCAAAAACTACAACTTTGATTAAAAAACTTGGCTTTAAATTTAGAAAAAAAAAAATTTCTTGTGTATGTATGGGAGGGTAATATCCGTCTGATAGATTGATCGATTAATTGATTTCAATCAATAAAGAATATTAGGTAGCATTGTTGAAACGTTTAATGGAAGAAAACAACACAAGATAATGTTGTGTGTCATAAGTTCCTATTTACAGGACAGAGTTAAACACTAGGGTCGTTTTTTAACGTGGAGAAAAGGAACAAAAATTATAAATTGTCTCAGACGTGGAGGACTTCTCCTCCACTGACAGAGAACAAAAAATTAAAGTGCAGCATCTGAAGAACAGATACTACATTTTGATCTCGGCCCAAAGGCCAGATGTGTGTGTGTGTGTCATACGTTGATAGAAATAATGGAAACATTTTTTAGCTGAGGAACGCCTATTACCAGTTTTTGCTTATTCTGACATTCCAAGAATTCCAGTCAAGAATTTTACTTTTTTTTTTTTCGGTTCTCTTCTAAAATGATAAAACTAGCAATAACTTGCAAGTGAATATAAAAAATATATATATATATAATGCTGCAAAAAAGAAAGTCTGTACTTGTCATTTTTTTAAACCGCAAATTTAAGCTAAATTTAATGTAACTGTTTAAACAAGCTATACCTCATTTGATTCGCCTTTTATTCCTCTATAATTTTACCTGTTCATATTTTACTTTTAATTCAAATATCCTAGTGTTCACGTCAATTTAAAAAATTTAAATTCAAATCGAATGTTTTTGTTTAGAGCACAATTGAACCATTATACTTGACTTTTGCATTTTAAACTTTAATACAAGCGATTATATATAAAAATGCTTTTATAAAATCAACAGTAGGTTCTCTTCAGTGCGATGCAGACTACAATATATTGTGGACTAAATCAATGCGAAAGGCATGTGAAGCTTCCTCCAACTAAATCAGCCAATCAATTGATTTGATTGAAAAATGGTTGATTTCATGGATTTCAATGACAATACAAATATGGGAGGGTGAAATATTCATTGATCATTATTTAATCTCGGGCAACGTTGGGTGTCAATGCTAGCTAATGCATGGAATTGATGTAAACGCATGTTTTATACAAGTTAGAAAAGCATTTCATCCAAGGCATGAAAATTGTTAAACAAAATGTTTTTACTATAGGCTTTAAAAATAAAGGTACAAGATTCAATTTGAAATTTATTTATCTTCAAAGTGCACTTTTATAAATTTTAGAAAGTAAGGTATAAAAATTTAATTTAAATTGAATCAAAAAATTACCTTGGATTTATTTTATGTAATGTACATTCTGTTGCACTTTTATAAAAAAAAATCATTGAAAATTTTATATCTATATCATTAATTGCTAGATGAAAGATAATGTTTTTAAATTGCAACAAAATGTACATTACATAAAATAAATCCAAGGTAATTTTTTGATTCAATTTAAATTAAATTTTTATACCTTACTTTGTAAAATTTATAAAAGTGCACTTTGAAGATAAATAAATTTCAAATTGAATCTTGTACCTTTATTTTTAAAGCCTATAGTAAAAACATTTTGTTTAACAATTTTCATGCCTTGGATGAAATGCTTTTCTAAGTTGTATCTTATCTTTTTAAGATTATATTTTAAAACTCTCCTTCCCTTTATTTCAGTTTGTATTTCTCCTCACACCATAACTCATTTTTGCAACCCCCTCTTAGTATTATTATAGGTCTGAATATTCTGTTTCAGTTTGTATTTCTCCTCACATCACAACTCATTTTTTTTCAACCCCCTCTTTGTAATACAGGTCTGAATAATGAGAAAATCTAAAAAAATTTTAACAAAAACTTTAAAATAACTTTTTTAGATTAAATTTTTTAAAACTTCTTTCAGAATAGAAAATCTTTAAAATTTAATAAGGAACATATTTCATATAGGTTTCATTAACAAATATTCAGTACATAACGAGAAAAATAGAGATGAAAATTTCAAAAGGACTGTATAATTGGTTATGTTTAATAGTAGTCCTCGCCAGCGAAAGTCTTTGTTATTGTTATTCTATTATTATTATTTAAAACCAGTCTTCAAGAATTCTGGTGAAAGAACTGACCCACTAAATTATTGCCCCATTAGCCTCCTCCTGCTTTTCGCCAAAATATTTGAGTCCTTAGTTAATCAAGCCCTAGTCCAGCACCTAACAGCTGCTAAACTCCTGACTGACAAACAATATGGATTCAGGCAAGCCCGTTCAACAGCAGATATCTTAACTGTAGTTTCTGAACGTATATACCGTTCATTGGATAAAACAGGGGATGGTAGAGCGGTGGCCCTCGATATATCTAAGGCTTTTGACAGGGTATGGCACGATGGTCTTCTAAGGAAAATTAGATCATATGGAATCACTGGAAGAATTCATAATGTAATTAAATCCTTCTTAAGTAATAGAAAAATCAAAGTTGTCCTCGACGGTCGTACATCCAAACAATACGACATAAATGCGGGAGTACCTCAGGGGTCTATCCTTGGACCTCTATTATTCCTGATATTCATAAACGACCTCCATGATAAAATTGTTTCGGAGATGGGTATATTTGCTGATGACACCACTCTCTATAACAGATATGAGGGGAAAACAAATGAACACATATCCAAGAAAATGGCAGAAACACTAGACGATGACCTCCAATCCGTAGTGGAATGGGGACAAAAATGGTTGGTCACATTCAATGCTGCTAAGACTAAGCTTGTTTCCTTCAATAACTACAAGAAACCTTCTCTGCCACCAATAGCAATGGCCAAGAACACATTACCTGAAAGTACTTCTTTTAAACTCCTTGGCCTAACGTTTACAGGGAATATGAACTGGAATAGATACATTGAGAGCATTGCCAAGGCTGCTGCAAGGAAGGTTGGCTCCCTCTACCGTGCTAGAAAACTACTTATGCCTGACAGTATCCTATACCTCTATAAGGCAACCATTCGCCCATGTATGGAGTACTGTTGTCACATCTGGGCTGGTGCATCTGCTTCTTGTCTCTCGCTCCTGGACAGGGTTCAAAAGAGAGTCGCCAACCTGATAGGTCCTGAACTGTCATCTAGGCTTCAGCCTCTGTCCCATCGACGAGATGTTGCATCCCTCTGCCTGTTCTACAAATACTTCAATGGTGAATGCTCTGACGAACTGCAAACACTTGTACCTCCCCGACGTAACTACCCCCGACAAACTCGACAAGCTACTAAGTCTCATCCCTTTACAGTAGAGATCCCTAGGTTCAAGAAAGCCTTTTACTCCAATAGTTTCTTCCCCAGAACTGCGGGTCTTTGGAACTCCCTTCCGGGATTCTGCTTTCCCAACTGCAATGATATGCAGAAGTTCAAGTGTAATGTTAACAAACATCTTTCTACTCATCTCCCTTCATAATGACCCCGCTAATTAAGTCCCTGATAGTAGCCCCCTGCTTCAAAGTGGCACTGTGCCTTGTTTGGGGTGAAAATTGAATAAAAAAAAAAATAAAAAAAAATATTTTGTGTCCTGCTCTTTCACGTGAGGACTAATATACACATGGTATTAAGTTTGCTAGTTAACCAATCAGATTCTTTGTTATTCCTGATCTCATTTTCAGGTGCCAATGCTTGTGCTTTATCAGACAAAGGTTCTGCTGATTTGTAATTCACCCCTCTCTTTGTTTACTTTTGGGGCAGGTGGGGAGAATGAGCCATCTTTCTTTGTGTATTAAAAAATGACCTTGTTTCAACCTGGGCGTGCTTAGACATGTTTGCTTATATTTTTGTTTATATTAGTTCAATTTTTATTTATTATTTGAACTCATTAGGAGTTCTCACACAGGTCATCATCAGAGATTGCTCACTAACAACAACTGATGGTGTTCCTTGGAGTCCAGGTGACAAAAAATCTCCACAGATTTCCAGATTTCTCCACCCCTTTCGATAATCTTTGCAAATGAATTTGCGTTATTGCAACAGCTGCTTGCCATTGACTTCTCACTGGTAATGACCATTGGTCATTACATGAATTTGGGTAGCAATTAGAACCCTCATGGTCCCAGTCTCTTTGTACTCATTCAGTGAAGGTCTGGTTAGTGCTTTCTCTCCTTGGTCTTTTATCCTCCTCAACCCACCTCTACTATCTAGTGTGGTGCTAGTTGATGTCGGCACTACATTTTTTTTTAAGTAGTGAAGAGTTGGGGGGGGGTGTTAATCACCATCATACAGTTTCAGTTTTCTTGGTTTCATGTGGTATTCTTAATCTTTCTATTTATTACTATTGTTATTATTATTAGAAGGACTCATAGAAATTCCACAGCCCCCACTAACCAACAATCACGAGGTTGTTTGCTCAGCAACCGAGAAGGCTAACATGCTTGCCAGTCAATTTGCCTCAAACTCCACACTGGACCCTTCCAACCACCCCCTACCTGACTTTCCTATGCGTACAGACGTCACGCTAGACGATCTGAAAATCATCTTTGCTCAGGTGCATGCTGTCATAAAAAACCTTGACACTTCAAAAGCATGTGAACCTAATCTCATCCCAGCTGTGCTATTAAAAAAGTGCTCAGCCAAAGTAGTTCCAGTTCTCTCCAAACTCTACAACAAATGCCTTGATGAATCTTGCTTTCCGGGCTGTTGGAAAACTGCTTCTGTGGTACCAGTATTCAAGAATTCTCGCGAAAGAACTGACCCATTAAATTATCACCCTATTAGCCTCCTCCCACTTTTTGCCAAAATATTTGAGACCTTAATTAACCATGCTCTAGTCCATCACCTTACAGATGCTAAACTTCTGACTGACAAACAATATGGATTTAGACAAGCCCGTTCCACAGCAGACATCCTTACTGTAATCTCTGAACGTATATACCATTCACTGGACAAAGCGGAGAGAGGGCAGAGTGGTAGCTCTAGATATATCTAAGGCTTTTGACAGGGTATGGCATGAGGGTCTCCTCAGGACAATCAGATCATACGGTATCACTGGTAGAATACTTAACATAATTAAATCCTTCTTAGATGAGAGAAAAATCCAGGTTGTCCTCGACGGTCGTACATCTAAGCAATATGATATAAATGCGGGAGTGCCTCAGGGGTCTATCCTTGGACCTCTGCTGTTCCTGATATTCATAAATGACCTCCCCGACAAAATTGCCTCTGAGATGGGTATATATGCTGATGACACCACACTCTATAACAGGCATAACAGGAAAACAAATGAACACATATCTAAAGAAATGGCAGTAACACTAGAGGATGACCTTCAATCCGTAGTGGAATGGGGACAAAAATGGATGGTCACATTCAATGCCACCAAGACTAAATTAGTTTCCTTCAATAATTACAAGAAACCTTCTCTACCACCTATAGCAATGGCCAACGACTCTTTATCTTAGAGTGCATCTTTCAAACTCCACAAGAAACATGAGTTGGAACAATTACATTGAAAGCATTGCCAGGGCCTCTACAAGGAAGGTGGGCTCTCTCTACCGTGCTAGAAAACTACTAACACCCGAAAGTATCCTGTACCTCTATAAGGCCACCATTCGCCCATGTATGGAGTATTGCTGTCATATTTGGGCTGGTGTATCTGCTACGTCTCTCGCTCCTTGACAAGGTTCAAAAGAGAGTCGCAAATCTGATAGGCCCTGAACTGGCATCTAAGCTTCAGCCTCTGTCCCATTGATGGAATGTTGCATCCCTCTGCCTGTTCTACAAGTATTTTAATAGTGAATGCTCTGACGAACTGCAAGTACTTGTGCCCCCACGACGTGAACACCCTCGACAAACCCCCCAATCCCTAAATCCCACCCCCACACAGTAGAGATACCTAGATGTAAAAGATCTTTCTACTCCAGTAGTTTCTTCCCCAGAACCACTAGACTTTGGAATTCCATTCCAGGTCCCTGCTTCCCCAACTGTACTGACATGCAGAAGTTCAAGTGTAACGTGAACCAACATCTTGCTGCCCAAATCCCCACATAGTACCCCAGTAGTTGTTGTCCCTGATAGTAGCCCCCTACACCAAAGTGGCAATGTGCTTTGTTTGGGGTGAAAATGTAATAAAATAAAAATAAAAAAATAAAATATATATATATTTTTTTTTTTTTTACATAGGCATCACCACATTATCAAGGCCCAGAGGCGACTCAAGGATAAGGGTTAAAGAGTGTACAGTAGAAATTGGACAATATAGTAATCATTAGTAATGAAAATTTGGTAAATTTGATAACTTATATGGAACGGCTCATCAAGAACTTATTTACTTTGGACTTGAACACAACCATATTGTAGTCAGCTGGAAAGCAGGAAAACGGAAGACAATTCCACAGGCGTGCAGTTCTAAGAAAGAAGCTTTGTTCATGGAATCTACGTTTATGTTTAGGCACAGATAAAGAGTGGGGGAAATTATTGATAGTGTTTACAGCTAGACGAGTGTTTCTTGTGAAAGTTTGGCGAGGGGGGACCATAGATTGAAGCTCAGTCGAACACTTTCCATGAAAATAACGATACATCAGAGACAAACTCGCAACATCTCTTCTGTGAGATAGAGGTTGCAGCGAAGAGAAAAGGACACCTCCTACGAGGCTACGAAGTCTATTTTGAACTCTATCAAGGCAGGACAAATCCTTTCCAGCAGCTCCTGCCCAGATGTGGCAACAGTATTCCATCTTTGGACGTACCTGGCTCTTATATGGATAGAGAATAGCATCAGCAGTGAGATATCTACTGGATCGATAGAAAGATCCCACCATTTTTCCAGCGGCCTTGGCAACAGATTTGATGTACGTGTTCCATTTAAGATCAGGAGTAATGGTCAAGCCCAGAAGCTTGTCAAAACTTGAGGCCTCCTGAAGACGAGAGCCATTCATTTCAATTGATGACAAATGTGGATTAGAATGTTGATGTAAAGAGAGAAGCTTGGTTTTAGATGCATTAAAAGTAACCAGCCACTCCTTACCCCATTGTACTACGTGCTCAAGATCAGAGGAGAGAGAATTGGAGAGAACTTGGTCGTTTACTGTCTTAGATGTGCAACCATAAATGGTAGTGTCGTCAGCATAAATGTCTACAAATGATGTAAGGATGTGATTTGGAAGATCATTAATGTAGATCAGGAAAAGAGTTGGGCCCAGGATGGACCCCTGAGGGACACCGGCATTAATACTGTGAGCTTCTGATTTTTGCCCCTCAACTAATACTCTTATGAACCTATCAGAAAGAAATGATTTAATAATTGAGAAGACATTTCCAGCTATACCATAACTAGCGATCTTATGAAGTAAACCTTTATGCCATACCCTATCAAAGGCTTTAGATATGTCAAGAGCAATTGCCCTAGAAAGATTGCCACCGTCGAGAGATTTGCTAATCCTATGTGATATAACTGTAAGCACATCTGCTGTAGATCTAGCAGAACGGAAACCATATTGAGTGTCACTAAGAAGGTTATTTTTGTTGAGATGGTTGATTACTTCTGTATTTAACACAGATTCTAGCAACTTACTCATGACGCACAGGAGACTTATTGGCCTGTACTGAGAGGGGGATGAGCGATCACCTGAATTCTTAAATACAGGGCATACTGATGAGATTTTCCAGGGAGATGGGAAACTATTCACCTTAAGACAACGTTTAAACAGTTTTGTAAGTATGGGCGCTAGTTCAGGTTGAAGTTTTTTGAGTACTATAATTGGAATACCGTCAGGGCCAGTTGCTTTACTGGAATCAAGGTTTTTGATTAGCTTGGCAACATCACGTACAGATATACGTATATCACATAGTGTGTTTTCTGATACAGGAGGAAATATTGGGGGTTGGCGGCCTTGGTCGCAAAGGGTAGAATTAGCTGCAAAGTTCTTGACAAAGAGTTTGGCTTTGTCTGATGCTGACGAGATTACCTCAGGTCCATTGATAATAGTTGGGATGGAGCGCACGCTTCTGTTCAGGATTCTGTTTGCTATTTGCCAAAACTGGTGGGAACCAAGCCGCTGCTCAGCTACTTTGGACTTAACAGATTGAGCATACAACTCTCTTGCATTCCTTATTACTTTCTTACAATAGTTGCTGGCAGTCCTGAAAACGGCTTTAGTTTCCATACATCTATTACGTTTGAAGCAGTGGAAAAAGTGATTTCTGTGCGCAATGGCAGCAGCACATTCTGGAGAGAACCATGGCTGGCTGTTAGGTTTTTGCTGAAACTTTTTAGAGGGTATGAAATGGTCAATACCTACAATTAACCATTCAGTCAGGTCTAATACTAATAGAGGACACATCCTTTTTAAACATGGAATGCAGAGGTAGATCAGATATAAATGTACGGAAGCTATCCCAGTCAGCCTTAGTGTATCGATATACTGTACGATGGATATATATATATATATATATATATATATATATATATATATATATATATTTAAACAACAAATATATTTCGATAAAGCTGATATTTTGGATAGCGAAAAAAATTAGTTTTTTGGACAGAAAAACTAATAGCACACAGTTTATTAAAATTTCTATGAAAATAGTGTCGATTTTATTTTCAATATAGAACTGACTTAAATGTAATAAATTAATCCATACTAATGGTGTGCCAGCTGGTGTGCTGTCTTCCTTCCGCCATCCAGTGTGTCCCCTGGGTTGCAGATGGGGGTACCCCCTCTATCTATGTAAGATGGGTAGAGGGAAGCTTAGAATAACTAATAAGAAGCCATGGACAATGAGGAAAACCCATGAAAAATGCCTACAAAAAGGGATTCAAACTGGACGACCGTTTCCCAGGATAAAAAGGGCCCCTCAACCTGTTTACACACCAGGCAGGAAGAGGAAAGCAATGAGGTGAACCTTACTGCCTCAGAAGGTGGTACCACACTCACCTCAGAGGTCACATAAGGGCAGCCACCAGTCCATGACCAAGATGGACCAAGTGTCCTTCCTCCATCTCACTTGAGAGACAGACCCCAAAAGAAACAGAAGGAGGATTAAAACCCAGTCATGGTCTGTCGAACAGAAGAAGGTCCTCCTGCACTGCTACTACTACTCAAGGTTTGAGAAATGGGGATGCAGCGCAAGAGAGATACTTACTGAGAGAGTAAGAGCCTCGAACCTCCCAGCAGAGAAAAAGGAGACATCATTACCCAACCTGTGAGCCTTCATCTCACAGATGGGAAGATATATTCCACAAGAGGAAGTAGATCTCATTAGACGTGAGGCTCTGAAGATTGCAGAAGACCACTATAAGGTAAAGGATGAGGAGACAAGACGTAGACAAGAGGTCGTAAGGGAAGAGAGGTGGACATTGATATGGGCAACAGAATATGTAAAACGAAAGCATCAAAGGCAAAAGGACAAAACAGCAACCTTTTTTTATCCTGGAAAAGCCAACATCCCTCCACAGCCTCAAAATGTGCACCACAAGAGAACTAGACTACATGTCTTCAAAAATAACAGCTCTTTTGGTGAGCAAGAGATGTCCCCTGGAAAACCCAATAAAAATCCCACAATAGACCTACTCCAACAAGTCAAACTGTAACACTAAAGACCTGTAGGGTTGATGTGACGTTTCTTTTGGTTAAAAGTAATTTTTTGTTCCCGGACGATGATCGGGTTGAAGGAATAAAAATTATTATTAATTTTTTTTTGTTAATAAATTCTGAGCTAAGTGTGTTGTTGAGATGGCGGCGGCAAAAGTGCCTTTGTAGCGAGAGGTTAAATCACATTCTAGACTTCAAAAGCGAAAAAGAATGCATAAAATATTTTAGCCAAAATACACAGGCGTTTGATCTACAAGGGCCGAAATCATAGTTGTACAGGAGCCGGAGGGGTGGGGATTTCACACCCGCATTTGGCAAAACTATGAGTCAAGTTGACCTGTGAGTTTGACAATTGAAAAGTCGGGTTGTTTTTGATCTGAGAGAAACATACGCAGTGACTCGGCATTATGTTTAGAACAAAGAATAGGAAAAAAATGAATTGTCCGAAATTTCAAAACAATAATATAACGTATCGAGAATTGTCATTTGGTGAATCAGGTCGAACGTAAATTGAAGTTATGAAATATTTTTGCTCGGATGGGAAAATGTGTTGTCCGATAAGTTCAAAGCGATAAATGCATTCTTGATCTTTTGACGTAAACAAAATGTCTGATATAATAGAATGGCCGACAACCAGAACTTAATTCAAAGATAAACTAAAATTCCTTTGAATTATCAAAGCGAAAAATGAGATTAATAGATAATTTTAAAACAAATAAAATCGCGTGATTTACTTTAAGTCAAAGGAAAAATAATTTTCCTGTATATGAAAAATTCCATTAGTAAGCCAGGGAGGAGTTAAATAATACAACGTGTAAGTTGGGCGTTAATTAAAGGAGGAGTCAATCCAATTTTGGAAATGGACCAATGAAAAAGGGCCCTGTCGAAGTATAATCAACCAATGAGAAAAGGCCCCGTCGAATTATAATCAAGCAATTTGATTGGTCGATGACAAACATGGGTGTCATCATCATTCCATAATTGTATTATAAAAGAAATGAAAAATCAGAGATTAAGTCAGAAGAAGAGAGAGTCCGGAATTAGAGTCAAAGAGAGCTAAGTCTCGGCAGAATCACCTCTCCTCTCTCTCCCCCTCACTTGTTGCCTGATAACTCAACGCTTATAACGTGTCGATCACTTAATGAGAATTACGCAAAGTCCGCGATACCGACCAGGTATTTCAACAACAGAAGCTCAGTTGTAGAACTAACTGCTTGCTTGAATTAATTGTCAACTATATGTATATGCTGTAAATACTTCTTTTATGAATTTCTGAAATATATATTATATTAACCAACCTCCGGAGTTTTGTTGCTGATGTGCGTTGATCCCTATATGTGGATATTTCTTTATTTGCCATTTGTGACACCGTATCCTTCAACGAACACCGAGAATAACTAGACAATCCACGGAGAACAGGCCTTGAGGACCAAGCATCCGAGAAAAATCCCCAACGCCTTAACGAAGAACTCACTGAGTGACGTGACGTACTAACGGTTGGCAGACCTGGTTGCCCAGTCAACATATCATAACTGTACCGACTAGGGTGCAGATCATAACTGGGCTGCGATCAAGGGTCAAGGATGTGAAAGGTCACGTTGCAAGGTCACAAAACCACAAACACCAACTTCACCATCAGAACCCATCCAGCTGTTCCAGCACATGCTCAGCTCTCCTGGAACTCCTATGTCTCTGGAGTCTCCGATTGACATTACACCTGTCCTCACAAACTCTCTGTTGGGAACCCCACAACCACCAATTCAGGAATCTACATCACCTAACAGGACACCATCACCTGAGCCACCACCACAATCAGCTGTACTCCCAGAAGCAGATGATGAACAGTTAGCTTTGGAGGAGGAGCTCAGCAACACAATTGAGGAGATGAGGTGTATGAGAATGAAGGAAAAACCACGTTTGTCCAAGATCCAAGCTGCTGGGAGAGCAAAGACTGTTATAGCCAAAGTTAACATCACTCTCAAGAGGCTAATACCAGCATCAATAATGCTCACAGAACTCAACCATATCACATATGCAGCTGGACTCTACATCGACAGAAAAATTAACCCCCAAACATTCAACCACAATCATCGAATAGAGCCCAGAGTCTCCAGACAAACACCTCACTGGAAGACCAAGCCAAAAAAGCAACTGAACCTCTGCAGGAAGGAACTAAGCCAAATAAAACAGTTCCTTGCAGATCCCTCGGTACAGGGTCGACTTAAGACCATCATTAGAAAACTTTGTGCCAAATGCCACCATGAGAATATTGAGGGATTGCATAATACAGCTAGGGAGTTTGAAGGGAAAATACCAGCACTTGCCGAAAGAACAAGATCAACTCCCAGATCCAAAACAGGTAGTTTAAAACAAACCAGAGGACTTTTTACAGGCAGCTTATAAGGGACACCATTACTGTTAATAATCCACCTGCAGAGGAAGACCTGAAAAACTACTGGAGGCCTCTATTTGAAACAGAAGGAAAATACAATCAAGAGGCCCAGTGGATTGAAGACATTATTAGGCTCAACGAAACAAAGCCTTAGATGCCAGAGCCAGTTATAACTCCTGAGGCAGTAGAAAGAAAACTGGCACAATTATCCAACCAAAAAGCACCTGGCATCAACAATGTCCAAAACTTTTGGCTGAAACAATTGACTGCACTCCATCGCTACTACAGTGATTGCTTCAGCAGGATGCTAAGAGATGAAGAAGCAACACCACTCTGGCTGACAGAGGCGGACACCAGCCTCATACCTAAGACCAAAGAGACACATCGCCCAAATAAATACAGGCTAATATGCTGCCTAAGAACTACCTACAAGCTTTTCACTGATCTGGTAGCCAACGTTATATATGACCACCTATCTTCTGGGGCCTACCTTGAAAAAGAGCAGACAGGGTGCAGAAGAAAATGCCTCGATACCAAAGACCAGCTATTGATCAACAAGACTATCTTAGAAGACTGTAGGAAGAGGCAAAAAAACCCAAAAAAAACAAACAAGCCTGCCACAGAGGATACATCAAATCGAGGTCACTCATATTCTTCTCTAGAGTTGCCAAATTGGCCCTTTTAAAGCCAAATTTAACGAATTTGGTCTTTTTTAAAAAGCAGTTTGGCCTTCAAAAATTGCATTTGGCCTTTTTTCAAAGTGTAACGTATGGACTGACTAATGAAAGTAACAAGTAGAATATTATATAAATTATTATTATTGTTGTTGTCGGCGTCGACGGCGTCGTTGTCGTCGGCGTCGGCGGCAACGGCTCATATGGAGCTTTCACACAAGTCAACAAACGATCGGTTTGGAGACCGGTGGTGTTCTCTGGAAGCTGAGTGACAACAAGTCTCCCCAGACGTCCAGCTCTCTCCACCTCCTTCGATAGCATTTGCAAATAAATTTGCGTCATCACAACAGACTTATACCATTGATTGATCGCTGGTAGTGGCCATTGGTTTATACTGGAATTTGAGTGGCACTAAGCCTCCCCACAATCTCAGTTCTCTTCGTGCTTGTCCAGTGGAGGTCTGGCCAGCGCTCTCTCCTCAGTCTTTCCATCCTCCTTGACCCTTCTCGGCTCTTTGGTATCACTTTTCTATTGGGGTGAACGGTGATGAAACAATGGGGGATGCATGATAGTGGTGTAGAACTTGTTGATATGCAGCTTCGGCGTTCTTCATTCCCTGTAACGCTTCTTTGTTATATTGTCTTGTGTTATTCTCCACATTCTAGGGTTTTCCTTAATATTTCAGCTGTTTTCATTATCGTTAGTCGTTGTATTTTTGCAGTTATTCCTCTGATTCCAATTTCTGCCATTCTTTTTTCGAATTTTTTCGGAATTGTTCCTAGTGCTCCTACTATTATCGGTACTATTTTGATTTTCTTCATCATCCAAATCTCTTTTAACTCTCTGGCTAGCTCTGTGTATTTGCTTCGTTTCTCCTTTTCTTTCATACTCACCCTGTGGTCAGCTGGGACAGCAAAGTCTACGATTTGACAGGATTTTTCTTTCTTGTTAATTATTACGACATCTGGTCTTCTTGCTTGGATGGGTTTGTCCATCTGTATGTCCATGTCCCATAGGATTTTGTGGTTCTCGTTTTCGAGTGCTGTTGCGGGTTTATGCTTATACCATTTGTCTGTACGCTCAAAATGCAGTCATTTGCATAATTCCCAGTGGGGCACTTGGTCATGCCTGTTTTTATATTCCTTTTGGGCCAGTTTGCTGCATTCACTTACTGTATGGTTTATCGTTTCGTCTCTCTGTCCGCATAGTCTGCATTTGCTGTTTTCTTGTGTTGTATCGATCCTTGCTTTGATATGGTTGGTTCTTATCGAGTTATCTTGTACTGCAGTTATTAGAGATTCAGTTTCTCGGTTTATGTGTCCTTTTCGCATCCATGTCCAGGTGTTTTTGTTATTATTATCATTATTATTGTTACCATTATTATTATTGTTATTATTATTATTATTATTATTATTATTATTATTATTATTATTATTGTTGTTATTATTATCATAATTAATTATTATTGTTATTATTGTTGTTATTGTTGTTACTATTTTATTATTGTTGTTATTGTTGTTATTATTATTACTGCCAGTGTTGTTATTGTTATTATTGTTGTTATTGTTATTATTGTTATTGTTGTTACTATTTTTATTATTATTGTTGTTGTTCTTCTTCTTCTTATTATTATTGTTATTATTGTTCTTATTGCTGTTATTGTTGTTGCTATTATTATTATAAGTATTATTATTGTTGTTGTTGTTATTATTATTATTATTATTTTTTTTTTTTTTTACACAGTGATCACCACTTATCAAGGCCCGGAAGCCACTCAGGGATAAGGGTTATTGCAAGTACATTACGTTAGTGAGGAGATTTGCTGAAATGTTTACTTAAGGGGGCGGTTCATTAGGAATTTGTTAACATTGGACTTGAAGACAACCAAGTTGTAGTCCGGAGGGAAGCAGGCAGACGTAACAGAGTTCCACAGGCGTGCAGTTCTAAGAAAGAAGCTTTGTTCATGGAATCTGCGTTTTGATTTAGGCACAAATATAGAGTGGGGGGAAATTTTTCACTGTGGATTCGGCTAGACGGGTGTTTTTCGTGAAAGATTGGCGAGGGGGGACCAGAGATTGGAGTTCAGACGAGCATCTGCCATGGAAATAACGATAAAACAAGGACAGGCTCGCAACGTCTCTTCTGTGGGAGAGTGGTTGCAGGGTAGAGAAAAGGGCATCCCCCACTAAGCCACGAAGTCTATTTTGTACTCTGTCAAGGCAGGATAGGCTGTCCTTAGTAGCTCCCGCCCAGATATGGCAACAGTACTCCATCCTTGGACGTACTTGGCTTTTATATAGATAGAGAATTGCATTCGTAGTGAGATATCTTTTGGAGCGGTAGAAGGATCCCACCATCTTTCCAGCGACCTTGGCAACAGATTTGATGTACGTGTTCCATTTCAGATCAGGAGTAAAGGTCAAACCCAGAAGCTTGTCAAAACACGGGACATCACCCAGACGAGAGCCATCCATTTCAATTGATGCCAGATGGGGATCAGAGCGTTGATGATGTAAGGATAGGAGTTTGGTTTTAGATGCATTAAAGGTAACCAGCCACATCTTCCCCCACTGAACCACGCGCTCGAGATCAGAGGAGAGAGAATCAGAGAGAACTTTGTCATTTACAGCCTTTGATGTGTTGCCGTAGATGGTCGTGTCATCAGCATAGATGTCAACAAATGATTTAAGTATGTGTTTAGGGAGGTCATTGATGTAGATCAGGAAGAGAGTTGGGCCCAGGATTGACCCCTGAGGGACTCCAGCATTTATATTGCAGGCCTCCAATTTTTGTCCATCGACCACTACTCTTATAAGCCTATCGGAGAGAAATGATTTAATGATTGAGACAACATTTCCCGTTATACCGTAGCTGGAAATCTTGTGAAGTAGACCCTTATGCCATACCTTGTCAAAGGCCTTTGATATGTCAAGAGCAATTGCCCTAGAAAGAAAGCCTTTGTCAAGAGATTCACTTATCCTGTGGGATATAACCGTCAGCACATCTGCGGTAGATCTTGCAGAGCGGAAGCCATATTGTGTGTCACTAAGAAGGTTATTCCTGCTGAGGTGGTTGACTATTTCTCTATTTAATATGGATTCCAGCAACTTACTCATAACACACAGGAGACTTATTGGTCTGTATTGAGAGGGAGATGACTTATCACCTGAATTCTTAAATACAGGGCAAACTGATGAGGTCTTCCAGGGAGTCGGAAAGCACTTCTCCTTAAGGCAGTGCTTAAATAGTTTCGTAAGTATGGGAGCAAGTTCTGGTTGAAGCTTTTTTAACACTATAATTGGGATGCCATCAGGGCCAGTTGCTTTACTGGAATCTAGGTTCTTTATTAGCTTGGCGACCTCATGCACGGATATTTGTATGTTACCTAGCTTGTTCTGTGTTATAGGAGGAAATATGGGGAGTTGATGGCCTTCGTCGCATAGGGTAGAATTAGCTGCAAAGTTCTTTGCAAATAGTTTGGCCTTGTCTGACGCTGACGAGATGACCTCTGGTCCATTGATAATGGTTGGGATAGAACGCACACTTCTGTTCAGGATCCTATTTGTTATTTGCCAAAACTGGTGGGATCCAAGCCGCTGATCAGCTACCTTGGATTTAACAGACTGGGCATATAGCTCTCTTGCATTTTTTATTACTCTTTTACAGTGGTTGCTGGCAGACCTAAAAGCAGCTTTAGTCTCAGTGCATCTATTACGTTGGTAGCTATGGAAAAAGTGATTTCTGTGCGCGATAGCAGCAGCACATTCTGGGGAGAACCATGGTTGGCTGTTAGGTTTTTGTTGGAATTTTTTAGATGGTATGAATTGGTCTATGCCTGCAATTAACCATTCGGTCAGATCTGATACTATAGAGGACACATCCTTTTTAAACATGGAGTGCAGAGGTAAATCAGATATGAATGTACGGAAGCTATCCCAGTCGGTCATAGAGTATTGGTATACAGTACGGTGGAGAGGTACGTCTGGGGGCTTCTTACATTTCGTTTTTATCTTAACTGATACGACGGAGTGGTCGGAGGATCCTAGAGGAGAATGAACGGAACATGAACATAGCTCAGGGGAAGTTGAGAGAAAAAGGTCTAAGAGGCTTGCATATTGACCGGGTGTATCGGGCACACGGGTGGGTTCGCGAACAATCTGAGTGAGATCATAAGCAATGGCAAAATCATGACAAAGCCTCCCCTCATCATCTGTCTTATTTGAATGGGTCAGCCATTCCACGTTATGGACGTTGAAGTCACCACAGATGTGGATGTTAGCCGAGGGATGTGAAGACAGTATGTGGTCTATTTTCTCAGATATGCTCTTAAAGATAGTAACTCCGCTGTTGTGGGGCCTATAGAGGGCAAATATAAATGCAGTGGTGTTAGCAAGTGCAACCCTGAAGCACATATAGGGTAAATTAGGATCTTCTCTAGAGATATCCCTGCCACACGAGAAGCCATCCTTAATGTAGGCACATATTCCATGCCCATGGCGATCTTGGAGGTCAGATTTAGCTGTTAAATTTGAGTATCCGTTAATTATGAACTCATCTAGTGAAGTGGTCGGCCCTATTCCAGTTGTTGTTGTTGTTGTAATTGTTATCATTATTGTTATTATTATTATTATCATCATTAACACTATTATTATTATTTATTGTTATTATTATTATTAATATTATTATTATTATCATCATCATCATCATTATTGTTATTATTATTATTATTATTATGATTATGATTATTATTATTATTATTATTATTACTACTACTACTACTACTACTACTACTACTACACACCTATCCAATTCTATTATTTACTCTGAGCTGAGTCACGCCAAGTCAAATTATATATACTTCCATCTTGATTTCCTGGATTCGTCCTTGAGGTTTCGCATTTTCAATGGCGATACAATTCGTTCAAGAATTTACTTAAGATTTTATTTCAGATTTCCTTGAAGATAGCAAATGTTCATTTTCATGTTGTCTTGAAATTTCAATGTGAAAACATCACGTTCCTTATCGACGCAAAGGTGTGGTAGAGTGACAGTTAGATAGCCTGCTTAGTGCTTGGCTACTTGATACACTTTTTAACAGAAATATTTCTACATATTATTTATCTCCTTGCCGGAAGGTCACACCCTAAGTCAGGTATGATCTTCAGAACCCACTAGAATAAGTGAACTCTGGCCTACAAAAAAATGTCTGAGCAGCTATATCGAGATTCTACGATAGGGGCAACTCAGGCGATTAGCAATAAATTAACCTCTTCAGAAAGAGAAAGTAAAACCTGGAAGAATGGGCCTCCTAGGATTGAACGAGGCCAAATATCAGTGACAGAAACAAAGCTATTGTTGGACGCATCTGTATAAGTATGTCTATGACCTACCTAACCCAATCGGATCAAAGAGGGATAATTTTCTATGGTATTGCTATTAAAAGGGACGGTTTCTACAGTTCTCTGGAGGCCTCCTTAGTTTTATTTATTTATTTATTTATTTATTTAAAATATTGCTGGAAATATATAGAGAAAGTCTTAACAGAAAAACATGTTTAAAAAATAAAATAAAATAAAAAGAAACATACGAGGCATGTTCTTAGCGTATATATGCGGCAGATACGCTAATAGGATTCCAACTTAAATTTCGTCAAATTTCTAATGTTTTGAAATGCGCCATGATGTTAGATTGAAAAAATTCTATTCCTAACCTTTTTCAACCCTACCACAATATTTTTTCCCACAACATCAAGAATTCCTTAACAACTTCATGTTCTTACTACCTTAAAACAAGGGTCTCCAAACTACGACCCACAGGCCAGATCCGGCCTACCAAAGTCTTTTGTACAAGCAGACCCATGTCATGGTGGTTAGAGTACTTGGAAAAATCAATTGTGAAAGTGATATTCTCATGAGGGTTCAATTTTCAGTGTGTGCTAAAATAAGGTTATTATTTAGAAAGCCATTCTTAATATGGAGAGACGAGAGTTTTTGTCACTATTCTGTACTTTCACCTAACAATTTAATAAACAAAAATAGCGTATAAATTAAATTATACTTGAAAATCTTTATCTCTATCTCTACTATTATATAAAAGTCACTTTGTGTATGTGTATGTGTATGTGTCTACTATTATATAAAAGTCACTTTGTGTATGTATGTGTGTATGTGTGTGTGCGTGTGTGTGTGCGTGTGTGTGTGTGTGTGTGTGTGTGTGTGTGTGTGTGTGTGTGTGTGTGTGTGTGTGTGTGTGTGTGTGTGTGAAGCTCGACCCTTTGGACAACAAATATCGAAAAAAATTACTAAAAACATTAATTCCTTCACCCTCAACTGGGTACTTTCCTACAAGGAAGAGGTCGCTTTTTTTTGCCGATATTTTCGAAAGTCATCCTCTTTTTTTGATTGACTAGCCTTAATTTAAACCTTCACCACTTCTGGTTTGGCAATGGATGCAATGACAAAGACGTCACGTTTTTTTTTTTTTTCACATTCTTTTCCTCCTTCGCGGTACGTGTTCGAGCCTGCCTGCCAACTACCACTTTTTTTTCTTTTGCTCAACACACACCTCCAAACACCTGGGCAACGCCGGGTATCCAGACTGTACATAATAATCAATAGAGGATTGATTCTATAATAATAATACATACATAAATAAAAATATCATGTTTAAACGTATTGTACGACTGGGCAATGGCGGGCAATGCCAGGCAACGTCGGGCAACCAGCTAGTACCATCATATTTTTAAAAAAGACCAAAAAAAACCCCAATAATATAGCGGTTTCTGAGTGTTTTTAATAGCACTCAGCATATTCCGGGTGATGGGGGAGGGAGCTGTGTGGACATTTACGAGAAATCTGGTTCTTAATATGCCCGATTATCAACTTCCGGTTTGTACAATGTACAAGTACCAAAAATTGATTAAACTATTGATTAAAATACAAGCGTGACCAACTGAAAAAGAATCTTAGAATAAGTTGCATATGTGGACACATCTCAAGACTCTATTGAATTGCGTTCCACTGCAGCAAGGTGTGATCCAAGGCCAACGCTAGTAAGTTTTTACATGAGCCTGTGAACTGAAGGTATTTTCAACCAATAAAATCCTTCCAAACACCAGAAAGTAAACAAATTCCTGATGAACCGCCCCCCCCTAAGTAATGACACCTTACCAATTCTCCAATACTATTGCTACACTATCCCTTTGATTACTGTACACACAATAACCCTTATCCTTGAGTGGCCATTGGGCCTTGGTAAGTAAAAAAATAAAAAATAAAAAATAACAGGTTTATGCGAAAGTACTAAGCTAGTATGAACAGTAGCGCTGTGTAAGGATGAGCATTATCATGATGGAAGATGGCCTCTTTTCTGTTGATTAAAAAAGTTGTTTTCTGGTCAACATGAATGAAAATATTGCAGGAAAATATGAATGTGCTTTAAATAATCTGAAAAATAATGTTAAAAATAATCATTTTAAGTAATAACAATATTGAGAAAATAAATTACAATGCTTTTAAAATGACCCTTTCTACACATCGGCAAAAACTTTTGTATCGACTTGCGACTTACAGTTTTTTTCCTCTTTTTTTTATTTATCTCCACCTTATGACAGGAAGATGTGACACAAGAGGCAAAAAATGGGATTAAAGAATCAGCGCTCCATAGGAGGACAGCTCTGGCGTCATTTTACTGGTAGGGCTGCCTAAGGCAATTAGCAAATAAGCTAACCCCTTCTCGAAGAAAGAAGGCATAGCCCGGGAGAGTGGACCTTCCAGAACTGTGCAGGACAAGTATCATACGGCAGCCAACAAAGGAAAGGAAATTTCAGAAATAACACGGACTTTATTGATTTTGGTGCTGAGGGAGATGATCATTTTAAGTTAAAGTTATGTGCAAGACTTCCCCCCCCACTCTAAATTCCAAATTAATTGTCTTTCATTTTTGCTTTTTCCTCCAAGATTCTTCTAAATTGTTCATCGCCTAAAACTGTAGAATCTATTGAATCTCTCTCTTTTTTTTTTTTTTCAATAGAGGTTGGGGAAATAGCTGAGGATCCTAAGCACCTAGAGAAACATTGCTCTGGCCCGTAAAAAGAGCCCCGTTGGCATTCCGCTTTAGCAGTGCTACAGGCGATAAGCCCTTCTGAAAGGGAGAAGGCAAAGCCTTGGAGGGTCAACCTCCTAGAACTGCATAGATTCCAACCCAAGCGATTGAGTAAAACGCGCACTTCCCAACTCACCAGCGAACCCATGGAACCCTATCTTAACCTTTGACCTTATATATTTTTTAAACTTCTTTCTTTTGTTTGGTCCAATGAAGACAGACGGGGAATAAAGTTGATAAAAAAAGTTAGAATAAAACCATTAATTTCTTTTTGACTAAATGTTCTATTTGTTCTGCAGAACCTGTCAGCGTTCCTCGACAAAGAAAGGCCTGACGAATCAAGCCATTTGTTTTACCCCCGGGTGGGTACTGGCAAGAAGAAGAAGAAGAAGAAGAAGAAGAAGATTTTAATGCTAATAATTTCGCATGTCATCATCTTTTATTTCAAATGCAATTTTTTGAACTACTGGAGAAAATAATATGGATCGGGAAACTCATGATTACCATAAAAAGGTTTAAGAAAAATTACTCAGCCTCTAAAAACACAAAACAAAGAGAAATTAGAAGCAGAAAACTATTTGACAGAATTCTCTTTTTCTAAGAGACAAACTGAAAAAGAACCCTAGCGCCGGATACAGCTGTAATGTCAAACCGGATGCGGTTTTAATCGCAAACTAAAATGTTATACCCAGAACAAACACACGTAGATGAAAAATACCTATAGATCCGGCGCTTGACAGTATTGACGCCAACAAAACAAAGTAACAACTTAATTCATACTATATATAGTCACCGGCGACTAAACTGGTACCCCCACCATCTTGTTTGGTGAGGAGGGTGGCTAGTCCCCCTGAAGGATTAAAAACAAGACCTTCCAAAGCGCGAATGAACCCTTTTTCGGGGTCAACGGCCAACTAGCAATGTGTGTATTTGTGTGTATGTGTGTGTTGGGGTGGAGAAGGCTCCCGTAAGCCGTGGTGAAGGCAACCTTTCTAGGAGAAGCAAATCTCTGATTTAAAAAACCATAAAGCAGGAGACCAGTACCCGCATTAAGCTGGTCGACAGTTTAACTTGTTGCTGGCTATCTTGCTCTTGCTTGTTGCTGGATCTCAACATTTTGAACCGAGAGAGAGAGACTTTGCTGTCGTACAAAGCTAAGACTCTGTAACATCATCTGTGCATAGATACTCCCTCACGCATTTGTCTATAAAAGTGGTCCTGTGGCGATGGAAAAGTTGTGATGCATGGAGGCTTGAAGTGCTGGAAGCATGTAATAATTGATCTCAATGACCATCTTCAGTGTCATGCCTGCTTGAGCGTGTGAATTCACCAGTAGGACTAAAAGAAAGTCATTTTTGGGCTCATTGACTTTAAGTGTCTGAGGGAGTGGCACTCGTCTGACAAGACGTTGCAATCATTATTATTATATATATATATATATATATATATATATATATATATATATATCGTACTTTGGGATAATTGCGCAAGTTCGGGGTAGTTGCGCCAACTAGCTCAAAGTGCTCTTGTAGCAACCACGCATGTAAAGAGCACTTTCTTCTAGTTGGCGCAATTACCACCGGATTTAGTGCAATTCCCCCAAAGTACGGTATATATAATTTAACTACTTAGGGCAATATATATAATTGGATTGGTACAAAAATAATGTCGCTTTTTGACGTCCAACTTTATATAAAAGCGACATTATTTTTGCACCAACATAATATATATATACATATGTATCTATATATATATATGAATATATATAAATATATGTCATATATATATATGTGTGTGTGTGTGTGTGTGTGTGTATATCATATATATATATATATATATAATATAATATATGTGTATATGTCATATATATAATATATATATAAGTGTATATGTCATGTCATATATTCTACATACAACATGTGACCACATGTGCTTTTACTTTGCCCTCATCAGCCGCTAACCAGAGGTGATGACACAGTTTCGGTGGCTAAAGCGGGACTGCCACCCCTGGCGCCACCAGCAGCTATTGCTGCTGGGCAAAGCAATAAATAGGATATAAAAAAAATTACCTGGCATATTCAAGCAGAGGAAAAACGCTGTTTTTAACTTTTTCATTTTTATTTTTAACTTTTTAATTTTAATTTAAATTTTATTTATTTATTTTTCTCTTTAATTTCCCTTTTTTCCTTCCTTTCCCCCCTTCCTTCTTTTTCTTTCCTCCCTCTCTTTTTTTTTTTTTTTCCAGAGCAGCCCGAGAACGGAAGAAGTGGACAATATTATGCTTATATATATATATATATATATATATATATATATATATATATATATATATATATATATATATATATATACATATATATATATACACTTCCGGTTATAAGATAGACGAATATTGGCTGAAGAGAGCTTGATAAGGATACCTTAAACGGGCCTTATTATCGGGCTTGAAACCGACGGTACCAATGACCTGTCTCAACTAACAACTTTCTGTACACAAAATATATATATATATATATATATATATATATATATATATATATATATATATATATATATATATATATATTGGGTAGCAAAATTATTATATCAAGTTAATTTGAATGAAATTTAGACTCAATCTTTGAACAGATATTATTTATCTGAAAATAAACCGAAAATGAAGATATGCTTATTTGACGAATATTTATTAACAAATGTTCAAATTACTCATATGCAAAATTATTTGATACACTGTGTAATTTCATTTTTAAGCAGTCATTTCATCTTGTTACAATATTTCAACCAATGAGAAGGCACCGCAGGGTTCGGGCTACTTACAAGTCAGTTGATAACAGCTCTCACACCACTGCGCAGGTTGCCTCTTTCATTAATGTTTTAAAATGGTTTAAACAAAGGAATTGACTAATGATAGACGCAAAGAAATAATAGCAAGGCAGAACGGGGGACAGGAAAATAGCTTCAGAATTAAATTTGGTGGTGAGTACAGTTGGGGCTGTCGTGTTACAGTGGAAAATAACGGGTTGTAATACTAAAAACCATCTAAGAAGTGGTCGGCCACGTCAATTTAATAATGTTACATTGCTCATAACGTGATGAAAGAACCATTTCTGACTTGTTGAGAAATTGAGAAGGATTTGCAGAAAGCAGGTATTGAAGTAAGCAAGGATACAATCAAGAGATCATTGAATCGTTCAGGCTTGTATTCTAGATCACCGAGAAAGACTCCATTGTTGGGTCTTAGATATGTGGAACATCGTTTGGAATTTGTTTCTAAATATCAATGTGGATTGGATAACATCTGGACCGAAGTTATTTCGTCAGATGAAACAAAAAAAAATTAGCTTTTTGGAAGAAACATGAGCACCTGTGTATGGAGGAAAAAAGGGGCACAGAATTTAAACCATCTAATACCATTCTCACTGTACAATTTGGAGGCGGAAGTGTGATGATTTGGGGCCACTTTTTTCTGAAAATGGGGTTGGAGGAATGGAAATCATAGAAAGGGAATGCAGCAAAAATACACAAGGATTTTGTCAACACATTTATTCAAGAGTGCCGCAGATTTAGGATTGGGCTGTGGCTTTATATTCCAGCAAGAAAATGATCCAAAGAACAAGGCTAAAATAACTATGAAATGGTTCAAGGATAATCGGATTAGTGTTCTACAGTGGCCTGGCCAGTCACCCGACCTAAATCCCATCGAAGATCTGTGGAAAACTTTGAAGGGTGCATGCAAGAGATCCCAAGAATATCAAGGAATTGAAGAAAGTTTGCGAAGAAAATGACTGAAACTACTAGCAAGTGTTTGTATGAAACTAGTAGGAAGTTATGGAAAACGTTTGGAGGTTGTAAGGCAGAACAGAGGATAAAAAACTAAATATTAATAAATGTGGTAAATACTTTTGCGTATGAGTAATTTGTTTTTTGTTAATAAATATTTGTCAACTAAGCATATCTTTATTTCATTTTATTTTTAGATTGATAATATCTGTTCAAGGATTGAGTATAAATTTTATTCAAATTCACTTGATATTTTTTGGAGAAATACACGAAGAACTAATGTACCAAATACTTTTTCTACGCACTATATATATATATGACAGTTTTCTACACGTATTTTTTTTTTTTTTTGAGCGATCATCACGATTCCTCATATATGTTTTCTTGGTCTTATTCTAGACGCGTCACTACTTGTGTTTCAGAATATTAAACGCTTAAAAATATGACGTTTCTGAATTTTAACATATGTTAAAATACAAAAAAAAAAAAAAAAAAAAAAAACTCATCCCAGATAGGTATAAGAGCAACTCATCTTGCATTTGGTAATATTTGTTATATATTTGTTTGTTTGTTTGTTTGTTTTTTATCGCTTTTTCGTTTTGTTGTTTATACTGCAAAATACTTGATTTGCTTTTATATTAACTGATATTTTTATTTGCATTGATTTTCATTGCTGCAATTAAATACTATTGCATTGTTCCATATAGACCCTATACATCGATTAAGCATGGTTCTAGTGATGCTCTAGTGAAGCCCGGGATCAATATATTGATTGATAAAGCGATTTGACAAAGGAATGGTTCAATCCTCGCATGCCGAAGTTGGATAATGCTGAAAATAAAGGGGAGGGGGTACAAAAGACACACAAACTAAGATAAGGGTAATCTATGTATTGAATTATGAAATCAAACAATAATAAATAGGTCTTTGCAAAACTAATTGTGTTTGCAGCTTTTGAGGTTCAACTATAATAGATATAAGCAAGTAGAAGACCAACAACAAGAAAATAGACAGGATGTTCAAAGTTATGTATTCTTGTTCAAATTAAGGAGAAGTTTCCTTACTTGTTGACTGGACACGATCCTATTGGATATTAAAAAAATAATGGAAGAATACAGGTTTTTCGAATGTAGCCTGATAATATAAGGTGTCCACTGATTGGTCAAGGAGAATCGTCTTGCCAATCTCACGGGGCTTTTTTTCTTTCCTTTTTTTTTTTTTTTTTTTTGGAATATGAGTGTATGCAAAAAGGAATTATTTAATAGGAGAATGAAGTAAACTCATTTTTTTGTTTGCTCCAAAGACTCAAGTATAGGTCCTAGTGCTAAGCAATATTATGAGAAAATGAGATAGTTCGAATGTGATTGGATGCCATCAGGTCTTCAATTTGGATGCCTGGGGTCACCGTTTCATCCCCCCACCCAGTCTGTATGCTACTACGATCAGGCAAAACTTTAAAATGACAAACGCTTTAGTAAAAAAAATGTAAAAACAGTTGACTAGATACCTCAACATCGTATGTGATCCGAAAATATATTTTCTCATCAATCCTTTTTTTTTTTGTCATTTTTTAAAATTTTGTTCTTTTTTTTTAGTGTTTTTTATTATTATTATTATTATTGTTAGTGTTTTTTTAAGGGGGTGGGCTTCTGCATTGTAGCTTTTTGTTTTCACTTTTTTGAAGAATTCGACTTGGGGTAAGTGGAGACAATCGCTTTCTTTAAAAAAAAAAAAACGCATACTTTCTTTAATTTAAATAATTTAAAACAGTCACTGGTGAAAAATGTGTGACTTTAAAAAAAAAAAGCAGTTTTCGTAATAAGTTAAAATTTCGAAATAAATTAAAACAGCGAACAGTTTTCAAAAAAAAAAAAACGATTTCTAAGTAATTTTAAACAGTCACTAGTAAAAATGTATGTGATTCCTTTTTTTTAAAACTTTATTTTAAACAAACATTTTCGTAATCATTTCCAGTGAAATTTTCGTGATTGTCTCTCCGCGAATCAAACTTTTCAAACTCCTGCTTCGTTTTGTTGTTGTTGTATTTTATCCGGCATTGTTTTTGTTTTGTGTTGTTATTTTTGCTGTTTTTTGTTTCCGTTTTCCTTTTTAACTCTGCAAAATTATCCTTTTAATTTTAAACAGTTTTCCTAATAATTTGTTATCGAAATAACTTAAAACAACGAACAGTTTATTTACAAATCATCACGTCTATTTCCAGAAAAAAATCGTGATTGTTTCCACTTGCCCTGAGTCGAACTCTTCAAAATTAAAACGAAGGACCAAGTAAAAAATAGATACCCTGTAGCAGACGACGCCGCCTGGCGATGACAAGCGCACATTTCAACTAACACCGGTGATTCGACCTTGACATTGGCACAAGCACATGGCGTCGGTTGTTTGTAAACATGTCAAATATCAAACATGCTCGAATATTCGCCAGCAATTTTCTTTTTTTAAAATATATTTACAAAACTTTGGAAGATTTAAAAGAAACAATATATATTTACAAAACAGTTTTTTAAAGTAAGTAAAAAACGAACGTATTTAAATAAAAGATATTTAAATAAATGGGTTTGTTTCTGTTTCGGATTTTTGCGACCAAGATTTTTTAAATTTCGATTGTTTATACTTGTGATTTTATTATGCATAAAAATTGCCCCAGCCTAGTAGGATTTCTCCTTCACTGACCATATACATCGCACTTTAAATAAATATTGAATTGTATTAAAACCGTACACAGAAAAAAAAATGGCTAAAACAAAACAAAACAAAAAATAATAATAATAAGGTGTTAAAGAATGAACTTCTTTTTTTAAATAAGTTTTATTCAAACAGTCTTTATTTGAACTTAATGGACTGTTTTTGGGTTGTTTTTCTTTTATTTATTAACTGTTTTATTCTTTTTATCAAACAAAAATAGAACTTTTATAATGACATATATATTATGGACTGTTTTTCAAACATTGGAATTTTAAAATTAAAGTTTTATTAAAAAAAAAGAAAAAAAAGACGAGGTGTTTTGTTTTTTCTTTTCGAGATATTTTTTGCGCCATTTATCACTTTGAAATTTTATTCAACAATGAAATAAAAAAAAACAACTTTTCATTGAATATATTTTTCAAAAATTATTATAAAATATCCATAAAGTCTATGTTTTATGTTTATAAAAGTTTGTTGAAAGTTCAAATAAAGTTTATAATTTAAAAAAAAAACACCTCGTCTTTTTTTTTTTTTTTTTTTTAAATAAAACTAACTTTAATTTTTACATTTCGATGTTTGAAAAACAGATCATAATATATATGTCATTATGAAAGTTCTATTTTTGTTTGATAAAAAGAATAAATCAGCTATTAAAAAGTTCTGTAAATATATTAAAAACGCACTCAAAAAGGCACCCATTTATTTAAATATCTTATTTTTTTTTAAAATCTTGCTCGCGAATATTCGTCAAAATTTAATATTTAAAAATATTAGGTACTCCTTGGGCGTTGAGTTCCATGGCGACCAGCATAAAAAAACATGCGTCGCTCCCTTCCTGACGCAAGCGCACGTAACATTTTTTTTCTTTATTTACTGACGTTGTCGTAGTACCTAAACGATTATTTGTCACTTTATTTATTTTGAAAAAAAGTTTTAGTCTTTATGAATATTAAAAGAAAAAAAGTTACTAAACATTTATTAATGTCTCACTTTTACAGACATTTGTTTTTAAATTTCTTTTTAAATGACGACTTTTTATCAACTTTGTTTTTTAATAGCATTTGCGGATGGGTAAAAAACGAAAAAATAACTAAACCATTTATTGACAATTTCTCGGTTTCTTGACTTTGATAACATTTGTCAAAAATATTTGTAAAAGTGAGAAATTATCAGTAAATGGTTTTAGTTATTTTTCGTTTTTTACCCATCCGCAAATGCTATTAAAAAAAAAAAAAGAAAGTCGATAAAAGTCGTCATTTAAAAAGAAATTTAAAAACAAATGTCTGTAAACGTGAGACATTATTAATAAATGTTTAATATTTTTTCTTTCAATATTCATAAAGAGTAAAACTTTTTTTCAAAATAAATAAATAATGTGACAGATAATCGTTTAGTTACTACGACAACGTCAGTAAATAAAAAAAAAAGTGTTACGAGCGCTTGTGTCAGGAAGGGAGCGACGCGTGTTTTTTTTTATGCTGGCCGCCATGAAATTAAACACCCAAGTAGTACCAAATATTATTTTTAAAATATATTAATTGTCGCTGAAGTTAATGTTTTAAAGAATAATTAAATAAATATTGAATTGTCTTAAAAACGCGCACAGAACCCCCCCCCCAAAAAAAACACAGTACATAAAAAAAAATCAATCTTGGTCAGAAAATCCGAAACAGAAATACACCCATTTATTTAAATATCTTTTATTTAAATACGTTCGCTTTGTTACTTACTTAAAAAAATGTTTTGTAAATATATATTTTTTCTTTTAAATCTTCCAAAGTTTTGTAAATATATTAAAAAAAAAAAATTGTTGGCGAATATTCGAGCATGTTTGCTATTTGACGTGTTTACAAACAACCGACGCCATGTGCTTGTGCCAATGTCAAGGTCGAATCACCGGTGTTAGTTGAAATATGCGCCGGACACCGCCAGGCGGCGTCTGCTACAGGGTATCTATTCTTTACTTGATCCAAAACGAAAAAAGTTAAAATGCAGAAGTGCTTTTTACAGCGATTTTTTTTCTTTGTTTTGTTCGGCGATTTTTTTTTTTTTCGCTTCTACACTATTAGGACGAAATTTCTGAAATCGTAATACTGAATTTTATATGAAAACAATGGCATCTACATATTCCTCGCATTTTTACGATGATTATATCCAAAAATTACGAAAATCGGTAAGAAAATTATTTATTAAAGAAAATAAAAAGTAGAATTTGATGAAAACGATCGTAAGACGCAGGAACATTCTAAAGGGAGGTAATTTTCCGTTTTGATTTAAACAAGATACCGGCAATTTTTTGCCTGTTAATGAATTAAAGTTTTTTTTTAATAATTCAGTAAAATTCAGGTAATTTCGACTGCATAATTTGAAATCTACCATTGTAACTTATTAGAATTGACAAAAATCAGTTGAAGCCATTGTTTTTTTTTATCTGAAAACTCCATTTATCGACTACAAAATTTCATTCCAATTCTGTAGAAGCGCCTTTTGTTTGTTTGTTTGTTTGTTTGTGTGTGTGTGTGTGTGTGTGTGTGTGTGTGTGTGTGTGTGTGTGTGTGTGTGTGTGTGTGTGTTTCAAAACTCTGCAAAATTCATCCGTTTGTAAGTGCTTCGCTAAATTCCCAGAGACGTTTCGCAACTTCATCATCCAAAGCTTTCCGATTCCAACGTTTCCGCCTGCAACCCTCATAGTAGAACCCACTCTCATCTGCAATGTCCTCGGAAACCGCACAGTAGACGACGGTCTGCGAACCGTCGTCCGCATTCTGGAAGACAGGCAAGTAAGGTTGTAAATTCCTTATACAACTCGGCACAGAATGTCTTAACAGATTCGTCCTCACAATTCCAGGGTTGACGCAGTAAACAGACACCTCGTTATGATCCACCCGTCGACTCAACTCGCGAGTAAAAAATGCGTTGGCCAGTTTACTGTTGCAGTACGCCACGGTCCGATCGTAGGATGCTTCACAATTGAAATCTCCGAAATCGAGGTTTCCTTTGGTGTACAGGAAGCTGCTCACGTTGACAACGCGGCTCGGTGCCGAGCTTTTCAGAAGATTCAAGAGGCCGTTTGTCAGCGCAAAATGTCCAAGATGGTTGACGCCCATTTGCATCTCGAAACCGTCTTCCGTTTTTGCGTAAGGACACCGGAAGACGCCGGCGTTGTTGATCAAGATATCCAGTTTTGGTTCCTCTTGGAGTATCTGCCGACAAAAACGCCTCACAGACGAAAGCGATGATAGATCCAGTTGTCGGACAAGTACGGGCACGCCGGATTTTTCACTGATTTCCGACGCGCTTTCTTCGCCCTTTTTCAGGTCTCGGCATGCTATGATTACTCGGGCGCCTCTCAGCGATAGATTAAGGGCCGTCGCTTTCCCAATACCGCTGTTAGCACCAGTAATAATCGCAGTCTTTTCAGATAGTTTAGTTTGACTTGTACACCTTCTCCGTCTTCGTTGCAAAAAACAATAGGCAAGCCAAACAAGTAGGACCAAAATGATAAGAAAAGGAATTCCCAGTCCGATAGTTATTTCCCAGTGTTTTTCCATGGCTTATTTTCAAGCGCTTCGAATCAAACATGGACGCGGCGATCACCTAAGTGAGGAATAGACGTCTGATAGTGTGGTCATTAGAAACATTTGAGATTGCGATAAGAAAGAAAAAAAAAAACAGTTTTGAGGTGTATAGGTTGGGGAGGGGTAAAAGGACAAGACCCATGGAAGATGAGCATCTGGAAGGGGGTGTGCGCGGAACGAAAACGAGGCTAAGAGACGTTCGCGTGAATGACGCGGTGAGATATTTGCCATTTTACTTTTGCGGGTTGTTTCGTAATAAGAGTTGTCGATTATCTGTAAATCTAGGACACTTACACACAGGTCAAACGCACACATACTCTTCTTTGAAACTCGGGGAGTGAGTTGAATAGACACTTAAGTAATGTCTGATATGCTAAGAAAGTGAAAATGTAGGTTGATTTATTTGGTTGGTGCAAAACTAATGTCGTTTTTTTTACATGAACGTCAAAAAACAACATTATTATTGTACTAGCCTATATGTTGATGATTTCCGTCTGATGATGTCAGTAATTATTTAATAATTATTATAGTAAATAATTATATATATATATATATATATATATATATATATATATATATATATATATATATATATATATATATATATATATATATATATATATATATATATATCATGTAAATTAAGCTCGATACGACAATGAGAAGTAGAGTTTAATAAAGAAATTTCACTGTGTGTGTGTGTGTGTGTGTGTGTGTGTGTGTGTGTGTGTGTGTGTGTGTGTTGGGAAAAGTAATTGGAATCAGAATCAGGATTTGGGGGTGGGGGTATCGGAATCGGAAAACTTTGTGCCGGTTTTCTGATGCCAAAAGTGATTCTTTTGATTATCTTTTTTTATTTGATTTTTTTTTTTAACAAAATCTTCCACAGCTGGTATTACTGAAGAAATAATAAATATTTATTGATTTTAAACTACCAGTAAACCTAAAATCTAATAATCACCCTCACGATTGTGTTTTTCTTTTTTTTTTCTTTTTTTTTTTTTTTACATTTGCGAAAATATATAAAATATATGCACATTTATAGTAATTGGGAAAAAGTAACACTTTTATTTAGAGATTTATAAAGAATCAGAAATGGTATTGGAACGTGAATTTTGTACTGGTACCGAAATCGGTAATTGTATCAGAATCGGGAAAAATATTGGAATTTCCCCACCACTAATATATAAATAATTATATATATATATATATATATATATATATATATATATATATATATATATATATATATATATATATATATAAAATTTACAGTTTTATATTTAAATTTCATTCAGAAAAAAGTATAATTTTCAAAACAAAAATTTATTGTTTGAACAAAGAATACATTTAAAGTAATTTACTTAATCCATGAATTTTCGATGTAGGCTCATCTCCTCAGAAGAAAAGTCATTAGCAAAATATTAAATCTGGTTTGATATAATTTTGCTATTTAGTAAATATATAGAAATGCACAAAACGCCTTTATAGGGTTTTGTGCATTTCTTCCGATTCCAAGAGGCATTTCTTTCTCTCTTTTTTTTTTTTCAAGATGTTTCCATATCCAACAGGATGATCTTAATGTGTAGCTTGAATTAGAATTCGAGAATTTCAAAACCTATCCATTATGACTGCATGACTTTAATTGCTTAGTGTTTATTGTTCGTGAAATCTTGAGAAACTCAAGGTAGATGGATACTTTAACTCGTCTATAATCTAAAGGGTAGTTGTTGGTGTATATGTGTGTATGTTTTATGTCCAGCTAAAAATCCAAAAGTACTAGCAAAAGATACACAATGTTTGTATTTTCTTGATCGGCATTGCCCTAGATGTATAATATCTGAAATTAAAAAAAAATTGAATATTTGAGGTAAATTGGTCCGGTTTTGTTAGAGGATGTCTATAAATTTGAGTATTTTCTAATGCTGTTATCTACTAATTTGGAAAGAAATTGTCGACTCATTTTTTAATGCAGGAAATAAATCAGCGATTTTGAAAATCGGCATTGCTTGATGAGTTGCTTCACCCCTAATTGCAACTCTTTTCTCAACTGGAATTTCTTGATGAGTCTATAGTGAGGTAAGGCTTGCTTAATCCCTAACTGCACTGCCTATTTAGTTGCTTTTTTTTTTATGACGCCAGACAATGCCGGATAGCCCTGGTAGTAATAAAGAAAGAAAAGAAAGAAAATAATGAATAAATAAAAATAAGATATATGACTAAAATTTGGATGATTACAAAATGTTTAACAACAGTTATCTTGAAGGTACCTCAACCACAAACAAAAGATAAAAACGAAAAGATTTGAACTGTGCAACTCTTAAAAAAATGTTATCTTGAATTATCTAACCTCTTTATTTGTTCATTCATATATCTTTAACCCTAACACGCCCCCATCGACATTAAGATAAAAAAAACTATGCGAAAAAGGAACTTATCGTCACACACACACTCACACACACGCGCGCGCGCGTACACTCACATACACAGACATACACACACAGACACACACGCATACACACACATACATACACACACACACACACACACACACGCACACACACATGGACACATACACACACACGCATACACACACATACACACATGTTTTTTTGGTAAAATGTTTTTTTCAATTATATTTCACTCTGTGTATTTTTTTTTACATAGGCATCACCACTTATCAAGGCCAAGAGGCCACTCGAGGATAAGGGTTAAAGAGTGTACAGTAGAAATTGGACAATGTAGTAACCGTTAGTAATGGAGATTCGGTAAATTTGTCAACTTATATAGAATGGCTCATCAAAAAACTTGTTTACATTAGACTTGAAGGCAACCATATTGTAGTCAGCTGGAAAGTAGAAAAACGGAAGACAATTCCATAGGCGTGCAGTTCTAAGAAAGAAGCTTTGCTCATGGAATCTACACTTAGGTTTAGGCACAGATAAAGAGTGGGGGAAACTAGTGATAGTGTTTTCTGCTAGACAGGTGTTTCTTGTGAAAGTTTGGCGAGGGGGGGACCATAGAATGGAGCTCAGCCGAGCACCTGCCATGAAAATAACGATATAGCAGAGACAAGCTCGCAATATCTCTTCTGTGAGAAAAAGGTTGCAGGGAAGAGAAAAGGACATCCCCCACACGGCTATGAAGTCTATTTTGAACTCTATCAAGGCAGGATAAGTCCTTTCTAGCAGCTCCTGCCCAGATGTGGCAACAGTACTCCATCCTTGGACATACCTGGCTCTTATATAGATAGAGAATAGCATCAGCAGTGAGATATCTACTGGATCGATAGAAGGATCCCACCATTTTTCCAGCTGCCTTGGCAACGGATTTAATGTATGTGTCCCATTTAAGATTAAGAGTAAAGGTCAAGCCCAGAAGCTTGTCAAAACATGAGGCCTCCCCATGACAAGAGCCATTCATTTCAATTGATGCCAGATGGGGATCAGAGCATTGACGATGTAAAGATAAAAGCTTGGTTTTAGATGCATTAAAAGTAACAAGCCACCTCTTTCCCCATTGTACCACTTGCTCAAGATCAGAGGAGAGAAAATCAGAGAGAACGTGGTCATTTACGGTCTTAGATGTGCCACCATAAATAGTAGTCAGCATAGACGTTTACGAATGATGTAAGGATGTGATTTGAAATATCATTAATATAGATCAGGAAGAGAGTTGGGCCCAGGATGGACCCCTGAGGGACCCCAGCATTAATACTAAGAGCTTCTGATTTCTGCCCATCAACCACTACTCTTATGAACCTATCAGAGAGAAATGATTTAATAATTGAGAAGACGTTTCCAGCCATACCGTAGCTGGAGATCTTGTGAAGTAAGTATGCCATACTCTATCAAAGGCCTTTGATGCATCAAGAGCAATTGCCCTAGAAAGGTAGCCTCCATCGAGAGATTCGCTAATCCTATGAGATATAACTGTAAGCACATCTGCTCCAGATCTAGCAGAATGGAAACCATATTGCGTATCACTAAGAAGGTTATTTTTGCTAAGATGGTTGATTACTTCTCTATTTAACACAGATTCCAGCAACTTACTCATGACGCACAGGCGACTTATTGGCCTGTTCTGTGAGGGAGATGAGCGATCATCTGAATTCTTAAATACAGGGCATACTGATGAGATTTTCTAGGCTGATGGGAAGCAATTCTACTTAAGACAACGTTTAAACAGTTTTGTAAGGATTGGCGCAAGTTCAGGTTGAAGTCTTTTGAGTACTGTAATTGGAATACCCGTCCTTTTTGTTTAAAAGCTCAATGTTTGCTAAATATAACAACAGAGCAAATATAAACGAATAACGTTCTAGTTACATTCCAAGATCCAAATATTTATTTTTCATGCAAAACAGTGCCTCCAGCATGTTAAAATTTTGGTACATTTTTACAGATCCGTTTCGTTATGCAGAAACAAACGGTTATTATTATGTCAATACCGTCTCATTTCGTGCATATACTCTTCAGAAAAATTAAAAATTCTTTGTTTAGATAGAAAAAAAATCCATGACAATATGAAAAAAAACGTTCATAGAAGGCTAAACGTTGTGCGTTCCTTCGGGCAGTCAGCTGTTCATTTCATGTTTCTGAAGAGTATATGCATGAAAAGAGACGATAATAATTGTTTGTTTCTGCATATTGAAACGGATCTGTAAAAAATGTACTGAAATTTTAACATGTTGGAAGAGCTGTTTTTCATGAAAAATAAATATTTGGATCTTTGAATATAACTATACTGTTATTCGTTCACACACACACACACACACACACACACACACACACACACACACACACACACACACACACATATATATATTAGTGGCCTGACAAGACCACAGGGGAGACAACTAAGCAAAACATCCAAAGCAAAATTCATCCCAAAGCAGCAAAACTAAAGCTGGCTTGCTAGGACATTATATATATAAAAATATAAATTATAAAATAAAAATATAAATTTAGGCATATTTTATTGGTTTGAAAATATATGTTTTATTTTAACCAATTGTCATAAAATTTTAACCATAAAAGAGTATTACAATCTTCTAAAAGCCTGCAAATTTTCATGCAGTTTTGGCACAAACAACCAAAAATATGAGCATTTCAAGATTAAATTTGGCAACGAGTATAGATATATCCATATATAGATATACCACTTTTGGGGGCAATTTTATAAGTTCGAAATCTCGGCAACTACTGATCAAAATTTAACAAATGAAGGCTCGTTGGAAAGCTAATTACCTGAATTGTATAGTAGGTTATGTGACATTTTTGCCTTAAGGCCGCACATTAATGTTTCAAGAAGTGTCGCTTGTTGAACATTGTGTCACTTTCAGACATGATAGAAGGGTCCTATCGCTCTTGGGATTTATACACAATTGGCCAACTAGTAGATGGTCTGATACAAAAGAAGAAACTCGGTTTTCATCAAATGGAAATGGAATCATGTCGTCTTTTCTAGGGCGACAATTTTATTGCTTAACCCTGTATTTACAACGTTTCTCTTTCTTTCTCTTCCTCATCAGATAGCATAGTCCTTTGTTTCAGCTACAACCAGTTGGGGTGTTGCGATAATTCTCTCTAAGACCAACAGGTTGACTGGCCCTCTTCTGAAGGGATGGGGAGGAGACTTGTGTGTTTGTCGAGCGTACCTTTCCAAATTGCTGTGCGTCTTTTCCTTTTTCTTCTCTTCTCCCTCCTGCAGATGCATTTCATTCCATGACATCAAGCTCACATCACACCTTAAAATACTGTTGCGACATTAACTCAATATCTGTATGTGTCCTGGCCTTATCATTTATAGGCTACGTTACACATTGATATAAAATTTATGTTTTACTGGAGGAAGAAAATGAAATATATATATCTACCCGATAGCATACCATCCACCAGACGTGTTAATAGTATAAGAGAGGAGAATGAAAACCAAAAACCTACCTACCATACATACGAGGCATCTCCGAAAAGATTCAGAGAATATGTGCCCCCTACAACATCAGGACGGTATTCAAGAGCGAGTCAACACTCAGACGACACCTGGTACAAGTGAAGCCCCGCATGGAGGAGAACATGACCAAGAACTGCATGTACTCCATCCCATGCAGTTGCAGAAACGTTTACAAGGGTGAAACATGCCGCCCCCTTAAAGTAAGGGTGGAAGAACACCGAAAAGCAGTAACTAAAGGGGAGACGGAAAAATCGGGTATAGCCAACCATGTCTGGATGGAGAGGGGGAACCATCGCCCCCCTATGGGATGAAGTAAAAATAATAAACAGAGAGACCCACTGGAAAGTGAGAAAACTTAAAGAAACAGCTCACATGCTCGGACATAACAATCTACTGAGCAAACGAAGTATAGAGCTGAATGCAATTTGGACACCTCTGATAGAGAGAGAAAACCTTGAATAACAACATAGGTTTAACAATAACAAAAACCAACTAAGAATTGTCATAGTGACATATGGCCGAGTGGTCCTAGACGGTGTATCAAAGTTTACAGTTACCCAAAGATGCTGAGTTCAATCCTGAATGAATGCAGTGAAAAGTAACATTCAAAACAGAGAATCAGCAACTATGTCCCAGAGCCTAGCTGGAGTCCGACCACGGTACCCCCGTAATAATAATAAAGGATTAGGTTTGAGACTTCTAACAAACGGTTCCCCAGTTTGATACAAAACACCTGATGAAGGCCGGAGGGCAAAACGGCCGAAACGTTGTGACTATAACAACCAAGATGAGGAAGTCAGTCCGACAATCTCAATCAATGAAAACGCCTCATCTCAAAAATACAGACAATTACTATATATATATATATAGCCGATTTACCCGAGCTTTGCTACGGATATATTTGTATTACACAATACTAATTGGCATTCTTTTAATATTTATGTAATTACAGGTTCGAAACCAAAACTTCTGGGTAAACGACATTTCTTGTTTTTCTTTTATTAGCTAATATGTTGATTGATTTTGAAGTTCCTGTTCTTGAAACTGCCACATAAAACATGCCATGACTGAAACATGGGTTTGTCAGATCAATTCCGATAACTTTGAATGTTTGCCCTTGACTCTTATTAATGCTCATAGCAAAGCAGGGCCTCACTGGAAACTGCAGCCTCCGAAAAGCAAAGGGCAACTCGCTATCACTTGGCATCAGTGGAATTCTCGGAATGAGTACAGTTTGACCTTTATAAGCCCCAAATGTAATCATTGCTTCAATCAAATTGTTATGCAATCTAGTTACAACACATCTTGTTCCATTAGTTGTTTTTGGTGGCTCTAATGATCTTAAAATCATGATAGGACAACCAACTTTAACTTTTAGAAGATGGGAAGGCATTCCAGAAAGCTCAATTGAATTCAAGAACTCTGTAGGATATTTCACAGCATCATCTTCATCTACAGTAGTGTCAATAGATTTGTAAAGTTTTTCCTGTCCTGGAAAATCAGTCATTAGCCAATTATTTAATTTGTTTACATTGAAATTTAGTGGAGAAACAATTGCTCGCTCATCAAGCCAATCCGGATGTTTTCCATTCAAATTTAAATCATGGTACACTCTTTCTTTCAACTCCTCTAGGTTCTCAACACATGTACCTAAATAGGGGTAAATTAGCAGTGATGACGTCAAAAATGTGAAAAAGTTACCACTGGTAAAAATGTAAACGAAAGTTCTACATTACGTAGAAAAAAAAACTGTACAGGTCCGTTTTCAGTTTGTGTTGCCCCCAAAAATGTAAATTAGGATTTTTGCGGATAAACTATGCTTGGTTGTGTATATAAAAAGTACCCCATTTTTAATAAAGGAAGGACTTTCACATAAAAATTTAATAAACAAAAGATACGGCAAAAATTGAATTACACTTGTAAATCATATCTAAAAAATAGCACGGTTCGTAAACTGCAGAAGTACTAAACAGATAAAAACACCCGCAGTTTTGTACTTCTGCAATTATTTTTCTTTGAGTGACGCTGAGACATAAAGCAACACCCCCCTCCCCCCGAAAAAACCCCATAATTACATCGAAACTCCCCCACACAAATACATATTATCAACTAAATCAATTACCCAGACAGGAAAACATAAGATCTTTCTCAAAAGAAAATCGAAGAAAAAAAAGTGAAAAAAAAAAAAACGCGTAGGAATATATCTGATATAAAAAACATTACTTTACCTTGTTTCTTTTTCAAAGTATTATGGAAACGATAATAAAATTCAGACAATTAAGTGAATAGTTGAAAAATGATTTTAAAATCGTCCGTAGGAAATAAATTTTAACCTTTTGGTAAACGTGCTCACACCTTACAATGAATCGACATTTATAGCCGAGACTTTAATAGAGGGCTAACGATTTAAAATATTTTGTCGAAAAATAAAATCATCCTTAGCCTAATTATTTATTTTTTTATCAATATTTGTAACTTTTACATTTATAGAAAATAAATAATTAAAACAAATCATTTTATCACCATATCTCTCGATTTGGTTAAAAACTATATCCGTTCATAACCGGAAGTGAAATATCAGTGAAAATTACTTAAAATGTGCCAGTTTAGCAAATAGTACAAAATAACTTGAATTAAAATAATTTAAATAAATTAACTTTAAATAATACTCTTAAATAGAACAATTACATCAATTACATTACTATAATCAGTAATTTTAATTGAGCGAATTATTTAAAAAGATTTTCTTTAATATAATACGCAAATTAGATTAGTTCTATTATGTACATTGCCTTCAATATAGTGTATATATATATTGATCGTGATGCTATTTATTTATAAAGAAAATCTTATAGTAAATAAAATTTATATAGATAACCGTTTTCAGCAGGAAGTTTTGTATATATTAATCAAATTGTGAACAAACAAACAGACAGGATTACGGATTTATATATATAATAGATAGATATTAGCAGATGTACTGGCGTTGCCCGGTATTAAACATAAGTTATATTCCTTAAAAAACGAAGTAAAGAAATGAAAAGAGACATATTCATGCGAGTATTGTTTTTTTCTAAACCATTCACTTCTTGAAAGTAAAAAAAAAAAAAAATACTCGAGCTGAGATCAAAACCAAAACCTAAAAACAGTGAGTCAGGTACGATAACCATTAGGCCAGCTTGACATGATTTTAAAAAGTGTTTTCAAAACTCGTTAAACAGTTGAAAAACACATAAAAATCCGATAACCCAATTTACCAATTTTTCAATTTTGATCCGTTAGCAGCCCTTTTTTCCGGATGAAAACCAATTAAAAAGTTTTCCAAATGTCTGAATATCAAACTTCAAGTCTGACGATCAAAAATTCGTTGAGTATATAGATTGAGAAATGTCCACACACACACACACACACACACACACATTTTCACTTATATATATATATATATATATATATATATATATATATATATATATATATATATATATATATTGTGTGCATTGAATTATATATTTTTTACTTAGAAGAAATGAACTGTTTAGTAAAAAACAGTACAATATAACCCCAGGATACGGCATTAAAAATTAGTAAAAAAATACAGTACAGTATATAATACACATAATCAAATAACATTATGAGTAATACCGTAAGGTGGGGCTAATACCGAACCAGAGGCCGGAAAACATCGTATTCTACATTGTAACAAGAAAAAAACGTATCCTAGGTCCACTGTATCCCGAGGTTCTACTGCATATATAATATTAAAAGAAGCGCCAAATATATTTTTATTAATATACACAAATATATATATATATATTAATATATACAAATATATATATATATATATATATATATATATATATATATACTAGCAGGGCCACCCGGCATTGCTCGGGACCATATAAACAATGAGAAAATTGAAATTGATTTTGAATATAATTGTTATTCTTTTGAGAGAGGAATTTTTAATGTCTATGTATCATTTGCTATTACACATGTATGAAATAGTTGTACTTTCCCTAGGACAGGTAATTCACAGAATATATATGAAATAATTTTACCTTTTTGGGACGGGTAATTTACAACACATATTTAAAATATGTTTACCTCCTTTCGGACGGGGAATTTATATACATACATGAAACAATTTAACACTCTCGACAGGTATTGTACAACATATATGAAATAATTTCTCTTCCCACCAAGGCTACCATAATTTTAAGAAAATTGAAATCATTTTTAGAAGATAGCTCATTAGGATTTACAAATTAATACATAAATACATTGTGTTGGTTAATGAGTCCGCAACCCTTGCTTCACCATAAATTTCAACATTACGGCATTTCTTTCCTTCCTCACTATCGGCACTATTATTGTAAGAAAAATTATGTCATCTTTGGAAGATGTCTCAGCAGGATTTAAGAATTAATGCATAAATACATTGACACAGTTAAGTGATTAGACAACCCTTGCTTCATTATTAAATTCCACATTAGTCTGTTTCATTTTTTCCTCACTACCGGCAACAAAATGTTTTGGAAAAAAGACGTAATTTTCGAAGGATTACTCAGCAGGCTTTACAAACAAATAAACAAATATGTTGAGAAGCTTTGTGATTAGGCAACCCTTGCCTCACTACAAAATTCCACATTACTGCGTTCTTTCCCTCCCTACTACTGACACCATCATTTTAAGTAAATTGATACGATTTCTTGACCATAGCTCAGCAGGTTTTCGAAATAATTACATAAATGCATTGATGCGAATGATCATTAGGCAATTTTTACTTTACCACAATTTTCAATATTAATATAGTTCTCCCAACTTTACTACCACAACCGCCAACAACACATTAGTAAGAGAAACGATGTCATTTCCGAAATATGATTCCATAGTTATTCCATATTTTTGGAATATGACATTGTGGGAGATTGCATAGTGACTCCAAAATGGACATTACTCTCTCCAGCCCCATCCAAAAGTGAAGATTTGTTAATTCATAGAGAACTCCAGAGAACGTTAAAAAGAAACATAATCATTCGTCTTTCTACTCACCACTACAACTGTGACGTAATTCCCCGAAATTAACATTGAAAATTCAGAAAAATATTGTTAACCACCTACAGAAACTGATAAATTGTCTGGGCTTATTATTTCATTACAAACACACCAATCAATCAACTCACATTTCATTATTTTAACAAATTCTTGGATATGTTACTAATTTCGACAATCATTTTTCATAATTTTAGCTCATATTATCGCACCCCTTTTACGAAAAATCATAACATTGATGTATTGTCTGGGTTGATTATTTCATTACAAACACACCAATCAATTAACTCATATTTCATCATTTTTCATAATTCATGGATATGTTACTAAGTTCGACAATCATTTTTCATAATTTTAACCCACAGTATCACCTCTCCCACAAAAAGAACCACTATGATATATTGTGTGGATTGTTTATTTCATTACAAACACACTAATCGATTTATTCACATTTCACCATTTTTCATGATTCTTGGATACGTTACTAATTTCGACAAACATTTTTCATAATTTTGACCTAGATTATCGACCTCCCCTTACAAAAATAATAATTTGGATATATTTTCTGGAGGATTATTTCATTACAAACACACTAATCGATTAATTAACATTTCATCATTTTTCATAATTTTTGGATATGTTACTAATTTCGATAACCATTTCTTATAATTGTAACGCACATTATCGCCCCTCCCCTTACGAAAAAATAACTTTGATATATTGTCTTGGCTGATTATTTCATTAAAAACGCACCAATCAATTAACTCATGTTTCATCATTTTTCATAATTCCTAGATATGTTACTAATTTCGACAATCATTTTTTCATAATTTTAACCAACATTAACGCCCCCCCCTTACGAAAGTAATAATTTTGATATATTGTCTGGGCCGATTATTTCATTACAAATGCATCAATCAATCAACTCACATTTCATCATTTTTCATAATTCTTGGATATGTTACTAATTTCGACAATCATTTTTCATAATTTTAATCCACATTATCTCGCCCCCCCTTTACGAAAATAATAATTTTGATATATTGTCTTGGCCGATTATTTAATTACAAGCGCACCAATCAATTAACCCACATTTCATCATTTTTCATAATTCTTGGATATGTTACTAATTTCGACAATCATTTTTGATACTTGTAACCCACGTTATCGCCTTCCCCCTTATTAAAATAATAACTTTGATATACTGTCTGGATTGATTATTTCATCACGAACACACCAATCAATCATATTCCCCTCCCCACCCCTTTAAATATATATGCTATATCGTTTATTTTGTTTTTTTTTTGTTTTTTTTAAGAAGGAGATAATGTCTGGTAGAAAACTATATTCCACTCACTTTGGCTAAGATCAAAGTGTAGTATCTGTTCTGACGCAGCATTTCAGCGAAATCATCTACTGGCCTCCTCTCCATAAACAGAAAAAGGGGTGGTAACATTTGGGAGATTGAACAGGCACTAATTCACCACACCCCAACCTCACCTAAAAAAAAAGAAGGTTTGGTAATCCCTGACGGCCTCCAGAGTACTTTTTAAAGCAACATAATCGTGTTTGTCCCCGCCACCATCATCAACACATGACGTCACTTCCGGGAAATGACTCAGCAGTTTTTCGAAATACATGATTTCATTATAAACTGTTTGTATTTTTTAATATGTGTACTACACTGTAGCAGCACCTTATTTAAAATTCCTGCTACTCAAAAAATAAATATTTCAAAGTGCAGTTAGTGATTAGGCAACATTTGCTTTACAATAAAAAAAATCAAGAAATTGGATTGAGAAACAGATACTTAATGTTAACTAATACTAAACAAAAATAGAGATAATGCATGTCAGTTTTTATTTAATAAATTGTTAGGTGAAAGTACAGAATAGTTTAAATAATACCTTCCCCTCTCCATATTAAGAATGGTTTTCTAAATAATAATGTCATTATTTTAGCACGGTCCGTATTCCATGTGTTACCTCCCCCCCCCCGTAAATATGAGATCGTAAAAAAGATATATAGGTTTGTTTTCATATTTACAAATTTCAAACCGCGAGTAAAATTTACGTATGATTACGTGAACAAGACATAAAAAATGAGTTGGTGTCATCAGTTAGAATTGAAATAAATAAAAAATAAAAAACGAGCGTTCCAGCCTGAGAAAAAAACCGAATGTACGCGTGAGCGCATACAAAACCAAAATGTCAGCTAATGCTTAATGAACATTTTACATGTAAATTTGACGATGTCTGTATGCGATATACATGCATGTAAGCAAAGATATCAGTCGCTATAAACCATCCTTGGTGCATGAATATTATTTCCTGAGAATTTCAGTGCTATGTGACGAGTAGTTTAAGAGTTTACCTATTAGATATTTATATACACACATACATCTACTGTTTTATGTATATATATATAAGATAAGAAGAAAAGTGATTAATATATATATATATATATATATATATATATATATATATATATATATATATATATATATATATATATATACCAATATTTCAACCCGGTGTTGCCCGGGTATTTGGAGGTTTATGTTGAGCAAAAAAAAAAATGCGGTCAATTTTTTAAAATTTGGCCCCTATTATGACCCCTTAACCTTTATTGTTTTGGGCTCAAATCAAGTTATTAAGTTAGATCTATGTCCAAGAAACCCATATGTAAAATTTCAATTGTTTATACCCAAAATTGTCGGAGGAGTTTGGTAGAGTTCTCAAAGGTAAAATCCTTGAACTTTGACCCCTTAAACTCCAAATTTCTGGCTGAAAATGGATTACGAAGATTTTCCCAAATCTCAGGACCCTCTATATCAAATTTCGAGTCTGTAGACTGAAAATATCGGCGAAAAAGCGACCCCCTCCTGTAGAAAAGTGCCCAGTTGAAGGTGAAGATATTAATGTTTTTAGCCAATTTTTCGATATTTGTTGTCTGAGAGATCGAACTTACAAACGATACTGATCTTGGTAAAATCCGTCGCCTCTGTCGAAAGTTTTAGGCAGACATGCAAACATACATACATTTATATATTGGTAACTAAAAATTTTCGACCCAAACCGATTAAAAAGCTTGCCTTATTTCTGAATACCCTTTATAGCAAATTTCAAATGTTTAGACCAGAAATTGTCGGAGTAATTTGGTAAAAACCGCAGAGGTCAAATTTTTTAAAACTTTGACCCCTATTATAACCGCTTTACATTTATTGTTTTAGGCTCAAATCAAGTTACGTCCAAGGAACCTATATCTAAAATTTCAAGTGCTTAGACCCAAAATTGTCGGAGGAGTTTGGCAGAGTGCTCAAAGGTAAAATCGTTGAACTTTGACCTCTTAACAGCCAAATTTCTGGCCGAAAACGGATCACAAAGATTTTCCCAAATCTCAGTACCCTGTATATCAAATTTCGAGTCTGTAGACTGGAAATTGACAGAGTTATTGCGTAGGGAACTGTACACGGACAGACACACAAACATACAGATGCACAGACAGACACACAGACATATTCACTTTTATAGATATATAGAGAGATAGAAGTTTACAAGGTCGGGACACTGGGCATGCTAATGCTTCGGACAAATGGTCAGTTAAAACCACAAGTCCTCATCAGGTGACGTAAAAAAGTTGCTTTCCACAGAAGTATGACGAAAAGGAAACTGAAACAGTTCTACTGTACTCAGTTTCTTTCCGTTTTTTTAAAGGAATTTAACGTTGAGTTCAATACTGAGCAACACCGGATACATCTTCTAGTACATATACAGGGTAACCAAAAAATCGCTGAAGGGTTTTGAACTGAAATAGATTCTTTATTTTTTATGATATTTTTCTGTAATTTTAACACAAACTGACTAAGACATTTGAAAATTTAAAAAAAAAATACAAAATTCAAACGATCTTTATTTATAAAAAATAATGTTTTTTAAATGTTGCCTATTTTCAGCTTCGCATATTTGTGCTCTTTCCAAAACATTATTCATGACAGATTGCAGAATCTTTGGATTGCGATTTAACTCCCTTATTTCGTTCCTGATGTTTTCCTTCAATCTTGCAGAGTTTGGGGTTTGTTAACATAGACTTTTTCTTTAAGATATACCCACAAGAAAAAGTCGTGGCTGTCAAGTCTGGGAAACCTGGTGACCATTTGACATTGCCATTTGTCACCAAAGCATTGCTTGAGAAGCTGCATGATGTCTCTTGCCTTTTGTGCCGTTGCCTCATCTTGCTGGAACCATAATCTGGGGCTATTTTGAATTTGTCGGCACATGAAGCCAGTAACCATAGTTCGGTATCTCTCTCCAGTAATAATGATAGCATTTTCGTCTTGATCTCCATTACTGCACACCATACATTGCACTTTATGGGATACAATTGCTTGTGATGTGTTTCCCTTGGATTTTCAGAGCCTCAAAATCTGTAATTTGTTAACGAATCCATTCAAATGAAAATGGGCTTCATCTGACATAATCAACTTTTGCAGAAAATTGGGGTCATTTCGGACAAGTTCTTGCATTTGTATTGTATATTGAACCCTTGTTTGAAAATCTTCAGACTTTAAGTATTAAACAAGCTACACTTTATAAGGAAAGAGTTTTAAACTGTGCAGAATATTGTGTAGTGAGCTTTGACATATTCTAAGTTTTGTGGAATGTCTTCGGATCGGTGTTTCAGGATGCTGATCCACGCTCTCTCGCACTCTTTCCCTATTTTCATTTGTGATGATATTTCGAGGTCTGTCAGCCCGTGGAAGATCAAGTACAGCTCCCTGGGCTTCAAATTTGGCACAAAATGTTTCGAATTGTGTTGTGACTTGAGCTATCTCTAACATGAAAATGTTTCGAATTGTATTGTGACTTGAGCTATCTCTAACATGAAAATGTTTCGAATTGTATTGTGACTTGAGCTATCTCTAACATGAAAATGTTTCGAATTGTATTGTGACTTGAGCTATCTCTAACATGAAAATGTTTCGAATTGTGTTGTGACTTGAGCTATCTCTAACATGAAATGCCATCGATAAGTTCTTTGAGTCAAAACAATTGATCTTTGATTTTTTGTAAAACAATTTCACAACTTGCATACGTTATTCAATGCTATACTTGTCCATAATTAATTTTTCAAAATATTATTGGCACAATATCTGAAATAGAAAAAAGAAATAAATAATCAATTATGGTAACATAACAAAGATTTTCAACCTTTCAGTGACTTTTTGGACACCCTGTATATATATATATATATATATATATATATATATATATATATATATATATATATATATATATATATATGCGACCATGTAAATATATCCGTAAAAATAGGTGCTGCTTGTTTTAAGATTCAGTCGACAGATCGATTTTAAAAAATGTCGTTTTAAGCAAAAATAATATTACGAACTTAATTGTCATGTCGAAAATAGTAATATATCCAAAAAATTACGAACAATCGAGTAGAAATTTATTTCTAGTTAGAAGTAATTTTTACGGAAAATTTGGGTAAAATCGCATTTTCCTTAGATGTTATAAATTAGGTAGGAGGTTATACGCAGGGGACATAACTCTGAAACGAATATTTTAGATTGTGTCATGGCTGAAATAAAGGAAAATATAATCATAAATGGTAAAATGACAAAACCTTTCAACCGTTCAGTTACTTTTTGGAAACCCTGTATGTTTATATAATATAGATGTGTGTGTGTGTGTATATGTGTGTGTATGTGTGTATGTATGTGTGTATGTGTGTGTATGTGTGTGTATGTGTGTATGTGTGTATGTGTGCGCGTATGTGTGTGTGTATGTGTGTGTATGTGTGTATGTGTGTGTATGTGTGTATGTGTGTGTATGTGTGTATGTGTGTATGTGTATGCGTGTGTGCATGTGTGTGTATGTGTGTGTATGTGTGTGTGTATGTGTGTATGTGTGTGTATATGTGTGTGTGTGTGTGTGTGTGTGTGTGTGTGTGTGTGTGTGTGTGTGTGTTCTATTTTTTTATTACCGTTTCATCTGTTTGGTTACATATGTTTCGGATGTTGGACCATGTTTAGGATCCAACGGCCTCGTCAGACCTTATAGAAATGGTTGTTAATATTTGGAAGAAGTGTTTTAGAGGAAATATGAGAAAAAAAAGGGGGGTGAGGTAGGAGATAATAAGGGGGGAGGGAGACGGGTATTGACAATATTCCAGTTTTGAAGGTTAAAATACATTTGACTGTAGTGTGGGGGGTAGCAGATTCAGGTAGGCGTGGGTGGAGATTCATGGATATAGGGAGGGGGAGGGGAGAAAAGAGAGGGAGGTTAAAAAAGAGGGGTGTAAGGGACGGAGGTGGGGAATTTTTATTTTAGGTTTTTAAAGTTTTGGTTGCTTTTGGTTGTTTAGCCAGGTATATGAAATAGATGAGAGAGAGAGAGAGAGAGAGAGAGAGAGAGAGAGAGAGAGAGAGAGAGAGAGAGAGAAGGATAAAGAGAAAGGGAGAGAGAGAGAGAGAGAGAGAGAGAGAGAGAGAGAGAGAAAAGAGTTGTGTACGTGTCATATGTGTTTGACAAGTAAAAGGTTTCATTTGGAATGTTCGTAGTAGCTACAAGTCGACTCGTTCATTTTAGTTGACAACGAGTTGTTTTTATGTAGTTAAGAGTTAATACATACGCCAACGCACGCACAAATACACATACATAGAGACACATACATATGTACGTTTCTTCACATCCACATACAGACACATACGCACATACACATATATATAAACAATGTATATGCAAACATACATGCATCTATATGCAGATATACACACACATACACACATACTCATATACACATATATATATGCCCATATATATATATATATACATATATACATATATATATATATATGCACACACACATACACCTACATGTATACATATACGTGGAAATATAGACCTCCAGTAAGATGCAGATGTACATATACACACATACATGCACACACATGTACCCACATACACGCATACACAATTATACAAATATACATATTCATAAAAATATAAATATACATATATATAGACATATATGTATATATATATATATAGAGAGAGAGACATATATATATATATATATATATATATATATATATATATATATAGACATGTGTATATTTATACTAAGTAAATAAGGTAAAGTTAGGATAAATAAATAAACGTTATAGTGTCTAAAAAAATTATAGGGATCTAGATAAAATTAAGGATGAAGATAGAAATAGAGATAGAATAAATTAATAGATTGAGAGATTAAAAAAATTTTTAAAAAGGGGGTATAAAAGTTTAAAGGTTAAAGATTATGAGGGTGGTGGTTAAGTTATAATGAGTCAGGGGTTCTTGTAGTTCCGTTAAGTTCATATATATATTGGGAGTGGGCTCCTAACATGGTGTTTTAGGCAGTGGTTATGTTTAACCTTATTTTCAGTGCCAAGTGTATTGTGGATATAGGCATACACATACATACAAACACATACATGCATATAAAACCAGACATAGCTATACCTGTATACATACGTTCACCCATTATATATATATATATATATATATATATATATATATATATATATATATATATATATATAATTAATGGCCTGGCAAAGCCACAGGGGAGACAACCAGGTAAAAAAAAAACTAAGTAAAATTCATCCCAAAGCAGCAAAACTGAAGCTGGCTTGCCAGGACACCATATATACAAATGTAGGCAAATTTGGGCATATTTTATTGGTTTGAAAATATAGGTTCTTTTCTAACAATTGTCATAAAATTTTAACCATATAATAGTATTATAATCTTTAAAAAGCCTGCAAATGATCAGAATTTAACAAATCAAGGCTCGCTGGAAAGCTAATAATCTAAATCGTGTAGTGGGCTATGTGACATTTGCCCTTAAAATCGTATATTAAGGGGATCATTCATCATCCAGAGTCTGTTTGGCACTTTTTTACAGCCATAAAATGTTTCGATAAAGGTGCAGTATCTTTCCACCCTCAAAAAATCCTTTAAAATTACCACTATTGTAGGTTTTCGAGGGTGATGAAAACGAAAATAACGTTTAAAATTCCAGAAAATGAGTAGTTTCAAGTATATGAAGGAATTATAGTTTCAAAAAGTAGGGGGATCACTTTTCTATATTAATTTAACGTAAAATGAACACCCACTTTATGGCCACCGTTTTTAGGGGCGTCTGTTATGTTTTTTAGTGGTGGTGCTCATTATGGTCTGGTAGATCAACACAAAACGAACTTTAAAAAATGGTTTTCAATAGTTTTTTTTGTGTGTGCTGAAAATGAATATAACAATTAAATTTTTGAGTATTTTTCGAATATTAAGTAAAAATATGTGTGCGCTTGTGCATACAACAATGGCCACCATTGATAACATAAAGAATTACATTGCTTAATACTGTGGAAAATTTAAATGCAATATTCATTTTCAGCACACCTGAAACCTATAGAAAACAAGTTTTTTAAGGTAGTTTTGTGTTGGTCTACCTGGCCACAATTACTAAATGAACACCACCTCTTAAAAAAAAAACAAGGCTGATAGCCATTAGTCACATGCTCTCGTGTAGAATTGTAGGATTGACATGAAATTCTTAGAGATACACTAAAATGACCGAAAAATGGGCTGAAATAACTTAAATAAATAAAAAGTAAATGACTTAGAATGACTTTAATGAACTTAAGGATGAATTGAATGACCTTAAGAATGACTTGAATGCTTAAAAAATAACTGGAATCCTTCAAAAACAACTTGAATGATCTGGAGAATGACTTGAATGGCTTTGAGACTGACTGGTTGTAAAGTGGGTGATCATTTTACATTAAATGATTACAGAAAAGTGATCCCCCACTTTATATCACAATAAGTACAGCGTGTAGTAAAAACAGATACTACACTTTGATCTTGGGCAAAAGGCCAAGAAAAGGGTATTTATTTGCTCCCCCACCGAACAAATTAGGCACAAGGCCGATTTTTTATGTGACGAGTGAAGGGGAAATGGGGACCAACTCCCCGGGGAGTAGGGGAGCTGGATAGAGACAATTGGTATGAAGGGTTGCCCCTACATTGACCAAGGTTTTATATGTGGGGTTGGTATTTATTTGCTCCCCCACCGAACAAATTAGGCACAAAGCCGATTTTTAATATGAGGAGTGAAGGGGAAATGGGGACCAACTCCCCGGGGAGTAGGGGAGCTGGATAGTGGCAATTGGTATGAAGAGTTGCCCCTATCTGCCGCTTGGCCAAAAGGCCAAGAAAAGCTTAAAAATCTAAGAAAAGCATCTATTAACAACAGACTTTTGATCTTAACATAAAAGGCCAAGCACAAAAGTGTTACGGACAGACCGACAGACCGACCAACCGACCGACCGACCTACCGGCGGACCGACGGAGTCACTTATAGAGTCGCTTGCACGTGACTAATAACAGGCACACTTCCCCCATTCCCAAAAAGGTAGCTATAAAGTGGGTGTCCATTTTACATTAAATGTAATATACAAAAGTGATCCCCCACTTAATTTATTCAGATCTTGGAAACTACTCGTTTCCTTGAATTTTAAACGTTATTTTCGTTTTCGTCACCCTCGAAAACCTATAGTAATGGTAATTTTAAAGGATTTTTTGGGGGTGAAAAGATACTGCACAGTTACCAATGTTTCAATCCTTGTCATTTGTTTTCCTAGTTTTGCATATGAATTACAAAATATCTAACATTTCCCCAAAATCTCTGGCCTTGACGGAGGGAAAAGTAAAACTTGCTGCTATGGTTTCAAATGATCTGAAATAACAGCAAGGGAAGACTTGATTCCAAATATTTCTCATGCTGTATCTCCCCACTTTTGGAAATAGGGTACGATTATGAATATTTTCAGTGCCGAATAATTCTTATACACTGTGAAATTTACTTTTTGTATGAAAACCAAAGAGGGGAAATATAACATATGAGAAATATTTGGAATCAAGTCTCCCTTTGCTGTTATTTCAGATCATTTGAAACTATAGCAGCAAGTTTTAGTTTTCTCTCTGTCAAGGCCGGAGATTTTGGGGATATATATATATATATATATATATATATATATATAATTGATTCTTCCGGCCTTGGCAGACGTGTTTTAAATATTCTCTCCAGTGCTTTTTCTGTGCACATTTGAACTTTTCTTTTAATGATTTTGACCTCATTCCATTTGTGATTTTTTTCCAAGGAATTCTGCCTTTTGGATCATTTTTGACTATCTTCCAGTTGCGTGGTTCCTTTGGAACTTACCTGTTGGATTGGAAGTTTTTAATTCAACCGTGTTTGGATTTTACCATTCTTGGATTTTTTACCCTTCACCGGACTATTCATTCATGTGAAATCTTTTTATCACTTTTTCTTTTACCTCCTATTCCCCTTACCTCACTCTTTTTTTTAACCAAGTAAGATCTGTGACTTACTTGTGGTTTCATTAAATACTTTTACTGCAAAATCCGATCCCGCATTTTGCTAATTCCTGCCCTCTGATGAGAAGGAGAGTATTTCTTCAAAACTCTGTGGATTAAGGACCATCCACTTATCTTGTGCTTCCTTTTTAAAATTAAATATGTTTTTTAACTCTTTTTCAAGATGTTTTTAACATGTTTTATTAATCATTTGTTCATATATATATATGCGTTTTATTTTTTATTACAATATCTTTCTGTAAAGTTACATTAATGTAACTTAACAGAAAGATACGGTAATAAAAAATAAAACGCATATTTGCTCTACAACAGTATTGAGCACTTTCTTCAGTTTTTATTAATTACCATTCCCACTAAATATATATATATATATATATATATATATATATATATATATATATATAAGTGAAAGTGTCTGTCTGTCTGTCTGTGTGTGTACATTTCCCTACGCAATAACTCTGTCAATCTGTCAATTTTCAGTCTACAGACTCGAAATTTGATATACAGGGTACTGAGATTTGGGAAAATCGATGTGATCCGTTTTGCGGCCAGAAATTTTGCTGTTAAGGGGTCATAGTTCAACGATTTTACCTTTGAGAACTCTACCAAACTCCTCTGACAATTTTGGGTATAAACAATTGAAATTTTAGATATAGGTTCCTTGGACATGGATCTAACTTAATAACTTGATTTCAGCCCAAAACAATAAATGTGAAGCGGTCATAATAGGGGTCAAAGTTAAAAAAAAAAAAAAAAAATTGACCTCTGTGGTCTCTACCAAATTACTCAGATAATTTCTGGTCTAAACATTTGAAATTTTACATAAAGAAATACCCGGATACTATGACACAAATGCTACTATTCAGAGATAGGGCAAGCTTTTTAATCGGTTTGGGTCGAAAATTTTTAGTTAGCAATATATAAATGTATGTATTTGTATGTTTGCATGTCTGCCTGAAACTTTCGACAGAGGCGACGGATTTTACCAAGATCAGTATTGTTTATAAGTTCGGCCTTTCAGACGACAAATATCGAAAAATTGGCTAAAAACATTAATATCTTCACCTTCAACTGGGCACTTTTCTACATGGGGGGGGGGTCGCTTTTTCGCCGATATTTTTGAAAGTCATCTCCTCTTTCGATTGTCTAGCCTTAATTTAAACGTAAGTCACTTCTGGTTTGGCGATGGTCGAAACAACAAAGATGTCAGGTTTTTTCCCCGTTCTTTTCCTCCTTCACGGTACGGGTTCGAGCGCGCCTTCCTACTACTACTTTTTTTTTTTTTGCTCAACATACACATCCAAACACCCAGGCAACGCCGGGCTGAAATGCTAGTATATATATATATATATATGTATATATATATATATATATATATATATATAGATATATATATATATATATATATCAATGAAATTGTGTGTCTGTGTGTGTACATTTCCCTACCGAACTACTCTGTCAATTTTCAGTGTACAGACTCGAGATTTGACATAAGAGGTATTGAGATTTGGGAACATCTTTTTAATTGGTTTTCGTCCGGAAAAATGTTTTGGTCAAAACACTTGAAATTTTAGATGTAGGTTACTTGGACATGGATCAAACTTTTTAATTTAAGGGGTCAAAATTGAGGTCAAATTAAAAAAAAAAATTGAATTTTACATTAAGTGTATTCAGCTTTTTAATCGGTTTTTGGCCGCCAAGGGGTTAAAGTTCAAAAGATTTGATCTTTGCGGTCTCTAGCAAACTATTCAGCCATTTTTGGGCCTAAACATTACAATAGGGGCCGACAAAGCTGGGCTGAACTGCTAGTATATCTATAAAAGTGAAATTGTCTGTGTGTCTGTGTGTGTACATTTTCTACCAAACTACTCTGTCAATTTTCAGTCTACAGATTCGAGATATGGCATAAGGAGTATTTAGATTTGGGAAAATCTTTTTAATCGGTTTTCGGCATAAAATTTGGCTCTCAAGAGGTCAAAGTTCAACGATTTGATCTTTGAAAACTCTACCAAACTCCTCTGTCAATTTTGGGCATAAACACTTGAAATTTTAGATCTAGGTTACATGGACATGGATCAAACTTTTTAATTTGATTTGAGACCAAAACAATAAATGTAAAGAGGTCAAAATTGGGGTCAAAGTTTAAAAATAATTGACCTCTGCGGTCTCTACCAAATTACTCAGACAATTTCTGGTCTAAACATTTGAAATTTTACATAAAATGTATTCAGACATAGGGCAAGCTTTTTAATCGGTGTTTGGCTGAAAATTTGGCTGCCAAGGGGTCAAAGTTCAAAAGATTTGAGTTTTGCAGTCTCTAGCAAACTATTCAGCCAATTTTGGGTCTAAACATTTGAAATTTTACATAAAGGATATTCAGACATGCAGCAAGCTTTTTAATCAGTTTTTGAGTGAAAATTTGGCTACCAACAGGTCAAAGTTGAAAGATTGACCTTTGCAGACTCTACCAAACTACTCTGTCAATTTTGGGTCTAAAGACTTGAAATTTTAGATGTAGGTTACCTGGACATGAGTCAAACTTTTTAATATATATATATATATATATATATATATATATATATATATATATATATATATATATATATATATATATATATGCACATAAAGTTATGAATAGTACATAGGCCCGAGCAAAACAGAGCTGAACTGCTAGTATATATATATATATATATATATATATATATATATGTATATATCCACAAACATATTTTTTCACTTTTTATTGTATCATAGTATCATAGCTGTTTAATGCGGTTAGTCAGTAGTCAATTGGGTTAAAGTTCGACCACTGTAATAATTCTAACCAAGCGCCGTTAGGAAGGGAAATCTTCATGATTACATGAACATTGTCACGATTAAGTTTTATCAATTGCTGTATTTATAAGGAACAGTTCTTATGTCTGTGGCAGAGATTACAAAGCCATAAGTTTGTATACACAAGATAAACATTGCAAATGGCTTCTTCTGGCCATATGGTTATCTCTGTTGTCCGTTCTGTTTATGTAATTCGAGAGCAGCTGCGTGCGATTTGGCTTCTGTTTTAAAGCGGTTAATTCGTATCTGGTATTTTCTATTTCATTCACCTTTTTCATCTTATGTTATTTATTTATTTTTTTTTTTTTTTTTTACTGTTTCAGACCTTTTCCAGAATATCCTTTTGTTTGTTATTTTTTACTCTTATTTCACCCCAAATAAGATACCATGCCACTATGACACAAATGCTACTATTGGGGACCAATGTTTACTGGGATACTACATAGGGAGTTGAGCAGCAAGATGTCTGTTCACATTACACTTGAACTTCTGCATATTTTTTATTTATTTGCAGACTGTTATCCTCATCTTAATAGTTGTTTTTTCATCTGTTTTGGACACTCATCCTCTGGCCTTCTTCAGCTGGTTAACCGCGATGGGATAGGAATGCTGAGTCTCTTAACTGTATCCTCAGTAATTACTGCCTTCCATAGTTGTTGTTGTCTCATCACGTTTTGGCCAACTAATCATTTGGCTGGCTTTGGGTAAGATTGAAACCACTATCTTCAGACAATGCTTACCTGGTGAAGAAGAAGAAACAACAACAACAACAACAACAACAAGGATAACAGTCTGCAAATAAACAAATAAATAAATAAATATATATATAAATAAATAAATATATATATAAATAAATAAATATATAAATAAATAAATAAATATATATATATAAATAAATATATAAATAAATAAATATATATATATAAATAAATAAATATACAAATAAATAAATATACAAATAAATAAATATACAAATAAATAAATAAATATACAAATAAATAAATAAATATATAAATAAATAAATATAAATATATAAATAAATAAATATACAAATAAATTAATAAATAAATATACAAATAAATAAATAAATATACAAATAAATAAATAAATAAATAAATATACAAATAAATATAAAATAAATATACAAATAAATAAATATACAAATAAATAAATATACAAATGAATAATAAATAAAAATAAAAATAAAAATACAAATAAATAAATAAATATATATATATAAATAAATAAATATACAAATAAATAAATATACAAATAAATAGATAAATATACAAATAAATAAATATATAAATAAATAAATAAATAAAAATGAATAAATAAATATACAAATAAATAAATAAATATACAAATAAATAAATATACAAATAAATAAATAAATATATAAATAAATAAATAAATATATATATAAATAAATAAATATATAAATAAATAAATAAATATATATATATAAATAAATAAATATACAAATAAATAAATAAATAAATATACAAATAAATAAATAAATATACAAATAAATAAATAAATAAATAAATATACAAATAAATATAGAAATAAATATACAAATAAATAAATATACAAATAAATAAATAAATATACAAATTAATAATAAATAAATATATAAATAAATATACAAATAAATAAATAAGTATACAAATAAATAAATATAAAAATAAATATAAAAATAAATAAATAAATATACAAATAAATAAAAAAATAAACATACAAATAAATAAATAAATATACAAATAAATAAATAAATATATAAATAAATAAATATATATATATATAAATATACAAATAAATAAATAAATATACAAATAAATAAATAAATATACAAGTAAATAAATATACAAATAAATAAATAAATATATAAATAAATAAATAAATATACAAATAAATAAATAAATATAAAAACAAATATACAAATAAATAAATAAATATATAAATAAATATACAAATAAATAAACAAATAAATAAATAAATATACAAATAAATATAAAAATTACTCATTTCAAAGGATTCCATTAAAAATAATATATAATTCTGCATGTTAGTACAGTCAGAAAAGCAGGAACTGAGGAGGGAATTCCAAAGTCTCGCAGTTTGAAAGAAGAAACTATTTTAATAGAAGGCTTTCCGGTGTCTAGGGGTCTCTATGGTGTAGGGGTGGAATTTTGTTGCTTGTTGGGTTAGTCGGGAGTGTTTACACCGAGGGGACACACGTGCTTTGAGTTCGTCAGAGCACATTCCATTAAAATACTTGTAAAATAAGCACAGGGATACAATGTTGCAGCAATGAGACAGAGGCTGGAGTTTGGTTGACAGTGCGGGATCTATTAAGGAAATAAAGTGCGTTTGACATGAATCTATTCTGCCCTTAACTCATCGGAAGAAATAGCAACAATCAATTCATCAAAAGGAAATAAAGTACGTTTTGACATGATTAAAATCCGAAAATTGGAAGAGAAGCTGTAAATACCTTATAATATGGTTCCATTAAAAAATTTTCGGATTTTAATCAAAACACACTTTATTTCCTTTTGACTTTTGACGGATTGATTGTTGCTATTTCTTCCGATGAGTTAAGGGCATAATAGATTCACTGATTGATATAATAATTGTGTGTGTGTGTGTGTGTGTGTGTGTGTGTGTGTGTGTGTGTGTGTGTGTGTGTGTGTGTGCACATTTCCCTACTAAACTATTCTGTCAATTTTCAGTGATTCTTTTTTGAATCCTGTCTAGAAGTGAGAGACTAGTGGCAGCCCAGATGTGGCAACAATACTCCATGCATGGGCGAAAAGTAACCTTGTAGGGATACAGAATACTCTCAGGTGTGAGTAATTTTCTAGCACAGTAGAGAGATCCCACCTTCTTTGCAGCAGCTTTGGCAATATCCTCAATGTATTTGTTCGAATTTATGCTGCCTGTAAATGTTAAGCCGAGGATTTTGAACAAAGAGCTTTCAGGTTGTGTATCATTAGCCATGGCTATTAGTGGTTAAGAAGGTTTCTTGTATTTGTTAATGGAAAGAAGTTTAGTCTTAGTAGCATTGAATGTTACCATCCATTTATGTTCCCATTCCATTACAGACTGGGGGCCTTCCTATAAGTTTTCAACCATTGCGATAGATATGTGTTCATTTGTTTCCCCTTGTGTGTTATAGAGCATAGTGTCATCAGCAAATATACTCATTTAAGAGACAATTTTATCAGGGAGGTCATTTATGGATATCAGGAATAATAAAGGTCCAATGATCGACCCTTGTGACACACCCGCATTTATATAATATTATTTTGATGTACGATCATCAAGAACAATCTGGATTTTTCTTTTCTTTTCGATTTGATTACGTTAAGTATGCATCCAGTACTACCGTATGATTTAATTTTCATGAGAAAACCTTCATACCAGACTGTCAATAGCCTTAGATATATCCAGGGTTACTGACCTAGCCCCCACTGCCTTATACAGCACATTGTATATACGTTCAGAGATTACAGTAATGTTATTTGCATTAGAATGGACTTGCCAAAATCCATACTGTCGGTCAGAAAGAAGTTTAGTATCTACGAGATAGCTTGATTGATTAAAAACGCAAAAATTTTGGCAAAGAGAAGACAAATGAGATAATAATTGTTCTTTTGCCAGAATTCTTGAAAACTGGCACCACAGAAGCAATTTTCCATCAGTCAGGAAAGCAAGATTTGGTAAGGCATTTGTTGAAGAGTTTGGGGCATTTTTTGATAGTATAGTTGGGATGAGATCAGACCCACATGCCTCTAAGGTGTTTAGGTTTTTTATGATATTCTCATTTTGAGCAACGGCTTTTCAGCTTTAGGGCCTAGAGAGTTTAGAATGATGTCTATCATTATCACAACATGATCAGCATTCCCGATTGGGCTATGAGCATTTGTCACACAAATTTCTGGCACTATGGTCAGAAATAGATCTAGAAGTGAGGCTTGCTGATCCTGTCGATCTGAGAGAAAAGTCTGGAATGTGACTGCCTGTGTAGAATATAGAAAAACTGTGTGATGCTGCCAGTTGCGTCAATGTAACTGGAAAATCCAAACCAGTTCTTATGGTGGACATTAGAGTCACCAAATTCATGTACTTGGGCTCAAAAGTCCAGAAATAAACAAAATACTGATAGAAATAATATGGGTGGATTTTTATCAGTATTTTATTTATTTTTGAACTTTTCAGCCATTTTTGACGCTCTGAAGATGGTGTGTTTTCATTGGTTCCCCCTCGCCAATCATTCACTAAAAACACCCGTCTAGCTGAATCCACTGTGAAAAATTTCCCCCACTCTTTATCTGTGCCTAAATCAAAATGTACATTCCATGAACAAAGCTTCTTTCTTAGAACTGCACGCCTGTGGAACTCTGTTCCGTCTGCCTGCTTCCCACCTGACTACAACTTGGATGTCTTCAAGTCCAACATTAACAAATTCCTAATGAACCGCCCTCTTAAGTAAACACTTCATTAAATCTCCACACCAACGTACTGTACTTGCAATAACCCTTATCCCTGAGTGGCTTCCGGGCCTTGATAAGTGGTGACCACCTTGTAAAAAAAAAAAAAAAAAAATTGGCCATCTTGATTGTCAGTTTAACTTACTAGCTCAACATTAGTTAATTTTTTAACCGAATAACCGTTTTAAATTCTGTTAAAAAACGCAAAACTTATCTAAGTAAGTAGACGAGTAATTTATCTTGTTTTGGTAACATTTATTTGTTATGTTGCAGCGGGTGAGGAGGCGGTATAGAGGTGTGCCAATCAACCATACAACTACAAGGTAGACACAAAGGCAAAAAGATAACAGCAATAGCAAAAGAAGAATGACAGATACTGAAATTCGTTTGTAGTTAGCTCTGAAAAGAGCTGTTTGAACTACTGTTACTGTGGCTACTGAGACCCTTCAACTGCTGGGAGCATCAAAGTTGCATTTGGGAGGCCTCCTGCTCCCTAGTCGAGTTAAGGGTTTCTTTAGTTCTCCAATTGCAAGAACTTAAATACCAGGGTCAGAAAGTAGGATTGAGAAGTCAACACCTCAGGGGAGGGGCACTCTGACCGGCAAAAAAGTGCATGGGCAGCTCAGCCGGCATTCCTTGGTAAGGGAACCTCAGGCTATTAGCAATGAACTAACCCCTTCTCAAAGAGAGTTATTATTTTTCTTAGAAATCGCAAATTAGCTGTAAGACAGCAAATAATCCATTTCACTTTGAATCCTTTTTTTTCTGAGCTTCTGTGATTGAGATCGTGACCTTACGAGTGATAATTAAAATAACGATTAACAAAAATTATGTCATATATTTCAGCCATTTTTTTTTATTATTAAACTAGCTGATGTATCCGGCGTTGCCCGGTATTAAACATAATGGTAAATTCCTTTAAAATAAAATGAATGTAAAAAAAAAAAATGGAAAGAAACTGAGATATGTGCATGAGAATATTATATTTTTCCTAAACAATTCGCTTTTTGTGAGTAAAAAAAAAAATTAAAAAAAAATACTCGAGCTGAAATCGAAAAAAAATGAATAACAGTGAGTCAAGTACGATAACCATTAAGCCAGCTTGACGCAACCTTTAAAAAAGTGTTTTCAAATCTACTTATTCTTAACATAAGGAAGCTGTCATGTGAATGATTTGTGCATGCACAGTCGTGAAACAGTTGAGAAGCATAAACATCCGGTGACCCCCACCCCCCAAGTACCAAATTTTCAATTTTGCCCTGCTAGCAGCTTTTTTTTTTCTGGATGAAAACTGATTAAAAGCTTTTCCACATGTCTGAAAACCGTATATACCAAATTTCAAGTCTGTGGAAAAGAGATTGCAGGAAAGAGAAATGGGCATCCCCGACTAGCCTAAAAAGTCTATTTTGAACTCTGTCAAGACAAGATAAAATGCTTCTACCATCTGCTGCTCAGATGTGGCAACAGTATTCCATCCTTGGACGTACTTGACTCTTATACAGGTAGAGAATTGCATCAGCAGTAAGATATCTACTGGAGCAGTAAAACGATCTCACCATTTTTCCAGCAGCCTTGGCAACAGATTTGATGTACATGTTCCATATAAGATCAGGAGTAAAGGTCAGGCTTAGAAACTTGTCAAAACATCGAGCCTTCCCAAGACGAGAGCCATTCATTTCAATTGATGTCAGACGGGGATCAGAGCGTTGATAATGAAAAGATAGAAGCTTGGTTTTTGATGCATTAAAATTAACCAGCCACCTCTTTCCCCATTGTACCACATGATCAAGATCAGAGGAGGGAGAATCAGAGAACACTTGGTCATTTACGGCCTTTGAAGTGTTGCCATAGGTAGTAGTATCGTCAGCATAAATGTCTACAAATGATCTTAGGATGTGAATTAGGAGATCATTGATGTAGATCAAGAAGAGAGTTGGGTCTATACTGTGAGCTTCTGATTTCTGCCCATCAACCACTACTCTCATGAACCTATCAGAGAGAAATGATTTAATAATGATAAATTAAAATAATCACTAAAATTTATAGTTTTTAACAATTATTATTGGAAAGTGGATGCAAGTCCATAATTCAGTCTATTAAAAGGATACAGAAACGTCTTTATGATATACGAAGTTGTCACTGAACATATTCCAAAAATCACGTAAATTTTAAATTGATATTTTTTAACTAAAAAAATCAAATTTTATGAAGAAGCAAAAACTTGTCTAACTTCGTCATATTTAAAATTCATTGCTAGTCATGTGCCCCCTCAACGTACATATCCACAACAAACCTGCTTAGCAACAAAATCACACCCCTTCACCATTGAGGTCCCTAAAAGCCAGAAAGCTTTCTACTCTAATAGTTTCTTTCCTCGAAGAGTTAGCCTTTGGAATTCCCTTCCTGCTACCTGCTTCCCAAACTACTGATATGCAGAAGTTTAAATGTAACGTAAACCAGCATCTTGTTAATCTTTCCTAGACATGGTCCTAAATAGTAGCCCCTTACGTCCAAGTGTCGATATGCCTTGTTAGGGGTGAACGTGAGTAAAAAAAAAAAAGAAGAAAAATTTACCTCTTAACAACCTTTCTAGAAATAGAGATCCAAATAAGACTTGTAGTGGCTACAATTTGCTATTAATTGCTAAAAACCCAAAATAAAAATGGTTTTCTACATATAAAAATACTACTTGATCAATTTATGTGATTTTCAGAATATGACATTTTCATTCCGTGACGAGTACGTATACCATAAAGATTTTCTTGTACTTTTGTTTTTATTTTTATTTTTCTACTTTCTTTCCACGCCAACACTCACCTGTAAAAAGGTTTTCGGGTATGCTGAAAACGAACATCACATTTAAATTTTGGGCTGACAAGTAGTTTCTGGATATTAAGACCTTTATTATCCAATGTAATCCCACTGATGGCCATGTTTTTTTCTAGTTGAAAAGTACTAATGCGCATGTGTATTACAAGACACCCTCTTCTCCTCATGTTAAGAATGGCGAACGCCATTGACATTTATTAAGTGATACATTTGAAAAATGTCTTAATATCCGGAAAACTACTTATCTGTGCAAATTTTAAATGTGATATTTGTTTTCAGCATACCCGAAAACCTAGAAAAGTCATCATTTTAAAGGATAAGGTGAAAAGAAAGTAAAAATTTATCTTTTTTTTTTTTTCTTTTTTAAATTAGGTTGAATTCTGAACTTGTACCGGAGATGAGTGCGTGATGTTTTTTGTTTCTTTGTTTATTTTTTTATTTTGTTTTTTTATTTTTTTTCAACAAAATTTAAACTTTTGTAAGAACTTCCTGAATTATCTCTCGCTGTTTCAAGTGGAAATCTTTAAAAAATTGGGGGGAGGGGGGAGGAATTGTCCTCAAATATTAAAATGCACAAGAAGTGCAAAAAATAGATCAAGACAATTCTTTCTCAGAGGAAGGCAGAGAGAAATCCCCGCCATCTCCAAAGTTCTCTAAATATCTTCAACAATGCGTGGGCAGAGAATAATTGACAAAGCAGGAGCTTGGGACCACACTAATTCGAGGATTGTGGGTGATGTTTCAATAATTTCCTGGGGAAATTTGCCTGTACCGTCATATTATTTGTGTGTTCGTGTCGTCATTGTTTGGGAGTGGAGAACCTCTTCACAAGAACAAGTAGTCTTTGAAAATAGTTTTTATTAGTTTCAAGATTTCCTTATTATTGCTGGTCCATTTCCGAGATGTCCGTAAAGTCATCATCATGTTTCCCCATCGGAAGTAATTGATTTTTGTAAAAAACTAAACTAAAACGAGAAACAAAAAAATGTGACCCGTTGAATCACCCTATGGTTGAATCAGGAAAAGTGATTTTTCAAAGCCAGTTAATTATTAAAAAAAAAAAGAAAAGAAATTAAAAACGAAGAGATGTTGCAAATCTATTTTTACTTTATCGTTATCTCCATGGCAGGTGCTCGTTTGAGCTTCCAGTTATGGTTCCCTCTACGGCTTCAAAAGTATTTAACTTTCGACGCAATCGTCTACCTGTATAAGAGTTAAATACACTCCAAGATGGAGTACAAGAGATGCTGAAAGTACCCTTTCTTGCCTTGACAGGGTACAAAACCGAAATCTATCCTTTTTTTTCTCTTCTTTACTACAAGGTGGAACGATAAAATTGTCGCACCAGAAAAGACGATATGATTCCATTTCTGTTTGATGAAAACCGGTTTAATTTTTTTTTTTTTTTTGTTATTGCAGACTACTAGTTGGCTAGTTGTGTACAAATCCCAAGAGCGATAGGAGCCTTCTGTGATCTCTGAAAGTGACACAATGTTCAAAGAGCAAGATCGGAGATGTGCCACTGTACAATTCATGCTCTCTACCAATCCCAAGTTACCACAACAGGACCATTGCCAGCATCCTCAAAATGCATTGCTGGATTGCCATGAATAACAGGGATGTGCCCAGAGTGATTAAAACAAAGTTTCCAGCCACAGTTATAGTCTTTGAGGTGGGTTCAAGTGAGAGCCACATCATGTCACCTCACATCTTTGAAGCCGGCTTGAAAATCAACACCAAAGTGTACCTGGATGTGCTGAAGAGTGTGGTGATCTCCTAGTGCAGACCCTGGGTGTTGCAGCAGGACTCGGCAGCAGCTCGCAAGTTTGAAAAGACCCAGGCGTGACTTCAGAAGAAGTGCTATGACTTTGTACTCTTCTCTCACTGCCCCCCCCCCACCTTCCTCTCCCGACCGAACCTGCTGAATTATTTTGTTTGGTCATATGTCGAGAACATCACCAACATGACCTCAACAACAAAGAAGCCAGCTTGATTGCCGCGGTCCACCGGGTATTCACCAATACTTATGGAAAAATCATAGTCCCAGTTCCAGACTCATACCGAAGCGGTGATTGAAACTGAAGGTGGTTACATTGAATCGATGTCAGCTCTACTACAAAATCAATTGATTTTTTTTCAATAAAAATTTTAAAATAAAACTGTAGTGTTGTTTTCTTTAGGGCGACAATTTTACCGTTCCACCTTCTACTTCATTTCTAAGAGAAGAGATGTTGTGAGTCTGTCTTTGCTCTATCATTATTTTCATACCTTTAATCTATACCCCTCCCCATGTAAAACATTCACAAAAACACTCGTCTAGCTACAACCACTATCAACAATTTCCTCTGTCTGCGCCTAAAACTGAATGCAAATTCCATGAACAAAGTTTCTTTCCAAGAACTGCTCGAATTTGGAACTCTACATTGCAGGATTGCTTATCAGCTGTCTACAACATGGTAGCTTTCAAGTCCAATGTAAAGTGTTGATAAATGGTGACTCCCTTGTAAAAAATGGCAAAATCCAAGACGGGTATCAGTCTATCTGTCTGTCTCTATTTCTATCTATCTCTCTCCTTTTCTCTCTCTCTCTCTCTCCAGATATGGGTTAAATACAAGCTTTATTCCAAAAGTAAGGCTTCCTATTCCTTAACTCAAAAACTAAAACGTTGAAGTGCTACAAAGACAGGAGTGGTAACACTAAAACGAACGACCTGTTGTGATTCAGAATTTATTTTTTTACATAGTCACCACCATTTCCAATAAACCTTTGTCAACGATGAACGATGTCACTGTCGTAAAAGTACAGAGTACACTTTGTCACTCACATCTCTGTCATCATTCTAAAATCGACAAACCCATCTCCTAACTGTGCTGACATTAATTGCATCGGCTTCATAAAAGTTCAACAGGCGCCGGTGAATATTGATAGATTAAATTTTTTCTGCATGGAAGAATTCAAGGATGCTTCTTTGCTTCCAACACATGTCCATGACAGGGGTTGCTGTTTTAGAATCTCACACCATCAATATCTGCAATAAAGAGATGAAACTTTCAGGTCATGAATGCATGTTCAGTCATCATTACAATGCAATTTGCAATCTCCTCTAATCCATTCGTGTGGAATGAAAAATAGGAGGCATTACTTTTGGAATGCCCATCATACTACTACTACTAGTGGTGATATTTCCTCTATTTATAATGAATGATTCCAATGTTTTGATTCTTTGCTTTCTTTATTACGTTTTCAAAAAATGTGACTAATTAGAACTTTTAGAATTATTGTATTTTCAAACATAACTCAACTACAAAACCAAGGAATATTTTCACATGTATTTTCTATGATTAGAATATATCCGAAAAAAGCTTCATGGAAATAAACGTTGTTTAACTCAGCTTTAAGAACAAGAAAACTTCTAGAAACTAAACTATTGAGTAGGAACATAATAAAAGGTATAATTAAATGGGCAGTATTATTAGTAAGATACGCAGTATTATTAGTAAGATACGCAGTATTATTAGTAAGATACTCAGTATTATTAATAAGATACTCAGTATTATTAGTAAGATACTCAGTATTATTAGTAAGATACTCAGTATTATTAATAAGATACTCAGTATTATTAATAAGATACTCAGTATTATTAGTAAGATACTCAGTATTATTAGTAAGATACTCAGTATTATTAGTAAGATACTCAGTATTATTAGTAAGATACTCAGTATTATTAGTAAGATACTCAGTATTATTAATAAGATACTCAGTATTATTAGTAAGATACTCAGTATTATTAGTAAGATACTCAGTATTATTAGTAAGATACTCAGTATTATTAGTAAGATACTCAGTATTATTAATAAGATACTCAGTATTATTAGTAAGATACTCAGTATTATTAGTAAGATACTCAGTATTATTAGTAAGATACTCAGTATTATTAGTAAGATACTCAGTATTATTAATAAGATACTCAGTATTATTAGTAAGATACTCAGTATTATTAGTAAGATACTCAGTATTATTAGTAAGACACTCAGTATTATTAGTAAGATACTCAGTATTATTAGTAAGACACTCAGTATTATTAGTAAGATACTCAGTATTATTAATAAGATACTCAGTATTATTAGTAAGACACTCAGTATTATTAGTAAGATACTCAGTATTATTAGTAAGACACTCAGTATTATTAGTAAGATACTCTGGACTGTTTATAGGTTGAACCAAAGAAGAACTGAGGAATCGCAACCAGAAGACCAGAAATACAATGCATTTCACTCAAAGCATGATGCTGACCGACTCTATATGAAAAGGAAAGATGAATATAGAGGACTGGTTAATATAGAAACTATGTGAATGAAAAAAAAAGAATTAGAAAAATACATAACACAGAACATAGAAAGGCTAATCACTGCAGCAAGAGATGATACGAAAATGAGCCAAACAGAAGTGTGGGGCATGGAATAAAACGAGAAAAGAAAAATAGGAAGTAAAAAAAAAAGCCATACAGATGATTTATAAGGATGATAAAACATGAGACTCACAAAACACTGGGACATGGTCAAGAAAAGGACACCTAAACAGAGAAACAATATCACTAATAATAACCTTGTAGAAAATGCAATTAGAACCATGTCGGAAATTTTTCTGTCACTATGTCTATCCTTGTGGCCATGTCACTAGTAAGGGTGCTGGAGGTAAACGTTTTGTATGGGCTAACGTTATCCACCTGATAGTCAGGGACCCAAACATTGGATTAACCACTAAGGAGGCTGTCCTATCAGCACGTGCAAAGTACTGGGGCTGCTGTATTGCCATTTGGTGAATGGATTCTGGACCATGCAGTAGTCTCTGGTGCGGCCTCTCGATGCCATATTAGTAGGTAATTGTTGCGGCTTTACTTTATCATGTGCTACATAAAAAAAAAAATTCCTGTCCTTTTCTCTCTTACTTTCCCTTTCTATCCTGCTCTAACCAAGTATGCCGACCTGTTCCACAAATCCCAAAACCTTAACATGAAATATCTCCAGAAAAAAAAATTGAATAAACCTAGAACCCCATCTTCCAACATAGACCCCTATTACCATGTCTCCTTCTCCAACATCAGGAGTCTACAGGAGACGAAACTGGAATAGGGCCGACCACTTCCCTAGATGAGTTCATAATTAATGGATACTCTAACTTAACATCTAAATCTGACCCCCAAGATCGCCATGGGTATGGAATATGTGCCTACATTAAAGATGGCTTCCCGTGTGGCAGGGATATCTCTAGAGAAGATCCTAATTTACCTTATATGTGCTTCCAGGTTGCACTTGCTTACACCACCGCATTTATATTTACCCTCTATCGGCCCCATAACAGCGGAGTTACTACCTTTAAGAGTATATCTGAGAAAATAGACCACATACTGTCTGCACATCCCTCGGCTAACATCCACATCTGTGGTGACTTCAACATCCATAACGTGGAATGGCTGACCCACTCAAATAAGACAGACGATGAGGGGAGGTTCTGTTATGATTTTGCCATTGCTTATGACCTCACTCAGATTGTTCACGAGCCCACCCGTGTGCCCGATACTACAGGTCAATATGCAAGCCTCCTAGACCTTTTTCTCTCAACTTCCCCTGAGCTATGTTCATGTTCTATTCTTTCTCCTCTAGGATCCTCCAACCACTCTGTTGTATCAGTTAAGATAAAAATGAAATGTAATAAGTCCCCAGACGTACCCCTCCACCGTACTGTATGCCGATACTCCATGACTGACTGGGATAGCTTGCGTACATTCATATCTGATATACCTCTGAATTCCATGTTTAAAAAGGATGTGTCCTCTATAGTATCAGACCTGACCGAATGGTTAATTGTAGGCAGAGACCGATTCATACCATCTAAAAACTTCCAACAAAAACCTACCAGCCAGCCATGGTTCTCCCCAGAATGTGCTGCTGCTATCGTGCACAGAAATCACTTTTTCCATAGCTACCAACGTAATAGATGCACTGAGACTAAAGCTGCTTTCAGGAACGCCAGCAACCACTGTGAAAGAGTAATAATAAAAATGCAAGAGAGCTATATACCCAGTCTGTTAAATCCAAAGTAGCTGATCAGCGGCTTGGTTCCCACCAGTTTTGGCAAATAACAAATAGGATCCTGAACAGAAGTGTGCATTCTATCCAAACCATTATCAATTGACCAGAGGTCATCTCGTCAGCATCAGACAAGGCCAAACTATTTGCCAAGAACTTTGCAGCTAATTCTACCCTATCGGACGAAGGCCATCAACTCCCTGTATTTCCTCCTATAACAGACAACACGCTAGATAACATACAAATATCTGTGCGTGAGGTCACCAAGCTAATCAAAAACCTTGATTCCAGTAAAACAACTGGCCCTGATGGCATCCCAATTATAGTGTTAAAAAAGCTTCAACCAGAACTTGCTCCCATACTTACGAAACTATTTAAGCGCTGCCTTAAGGAGGAGTGCTTTCCGACTCCCTGGAAGACCTCATCAGTATGCCCTGTATTTAAGAATTCAGTTGATAAGTCATCTCCCTCTCAGTACAGACCAATAAGTCTCCTGTGTGTTATGAGTAAGTTGCTGGAATCCATATTAAATAGAGAAATAGTCAACCACCTCAGCAGGAATAACCTTCTTAGTGACACACAATATGGTTTCTGCTCTGCAAGATCTACAGCAGATGTGCTAACGGTTATATCTCATAGGATTAGTGAATCTCTTGACAAAGGCTTCCTTTCTAGAGCAATTGCTCTTGACATATCAAAGGCCTTTGACAAGTTATGGCATAAAGGCCTACTTCACAAGATTTCCAGCTACGGTATCACTGGAAATGTTTTCTCTATCATTAAATTATTTCTCTCTGATAGGCTCATAAGAGTAGTGGTCGATGGACAAAAATCAGAGACCTGCAGTATTAATGCTAGAGTCCCTCAAGGGTCCATCCTGGGCCCAACTCTCTTCCTGATCTACATCAATGATCTCCCTAAACACATACTTAAATCATTCGTTGACATCTATGCTGATGACACGACCATTTACGGCAACACATCAAAGGCTGTAAATGACAAAGTTCTCTTTGATTCTCTCTCCTCTGATCTCAAGCGCGTGGTTCAGTGGGGAAGACGTGGCTGCATTTAGATTGCATCTAAAACCAATCTCCTAAGCTCCTATCTTTACATCATCAACGCTCTGATCCCCATCTGGCATCAACTGAAATGAATGGCTCTCGTATTAGGGAGGCTTCATGTTTTGACAAGCTTCTGGGCTTGACCTTTACTCCTAACCTGAAATGGAACACGTACATCAAGTCTGTTGCCAAGGTCCCTGGAAAGATGGTGGGATCCTTCTACTGCTCCAGAAGATATCTTGCTACTGATGCAATTCTCTATCTATATAAAAGCCAAGTACGTCCAAGGATGGAATACTGCTGCCATATCTGGGTAGGAGCTGCTAAAAACAGCCTATCCTACCTTGACAGAGTACAAAATAGACTTCGTGGCTTAGTGGGGGATGCCCTTTTCTCTTCCCTGCAACCTCTCTCCCACAGGAGAGATGTTGCGAGCCTATCTTTGTTTTATCATTATTTCCATGGCAGGTGCTCGTCTGAACTCCAATCTCTGATCCCCCCTTGCCAATCTTTTACGAAAAACGCCTGTCTAGCTGAATCCACTGTCAGAAATTTTCCCCACTCTTTATCTATGCCTAAATCAAAATGTAGATTCCATGAACAAAGCTTCTTTCTTAGAACTGCATGCCTGTGGAACTCTGTTCCGTCTGCCTGCTTCCCACTTGACTACAACCTGGATGTCTTCAAGTTCAACGTAAACAAATTCCTGATGAACCACCCCTTTAAGTAGACACTTTATTAAATCTCCACACTAACGTACTGTACATGCAATACCCCTTATCCCTGAGTGGCTTCCAGGTCTTGATAAGTGCTGACCACCTTGTAAAAAAAAAAAATTTTTTTTTAACTTTATCACAGCAGATACCAACAAAACACAAGAAAACATCAAATGCAAACTCTGTAGACAAAGGTACAAAATGATAAACCACATCATAAGTGAATGCAGCAAACTAGCCCAAAAAGAATAAACATGACCAGGTGAGAAAAACAGTACACGGGGAACTCTGCAAACAACTGCATCTTGAACACCCAGACAAATGGTACAAGTGTAACATTGTCGGGGGTGAGGTATATATCATGTATATGTGTGTCTTGTAATGGTTAGACTATATGACGTGTGCATATAAGTGTATTCGTCTATGACCGTCTAGCATTGTGATTTTCTAATCTAGAGTTTGTTGTGTGTATGTATATTTAAATACAGTTTATGATGGGACAAGAATATACATAAATATTTTCACAAATATATGAGTGCTTTTGTTCATTCTATTTAACATTTTCAGTCCTCTCATAATATTCTTCATCAATCAACTGACAATCCATTCATCTCATTAACTCACATCCTTGAGTGGCTTTTGGTCAAAGTATTTTCTGGATGAAATTAAATCAAATTACATTCTATTCTTCTAAACAAAATTGCTGCAACAATTCACAAGATAAAACAACTAAAATCAAATATTGATTTTATAGTGAGAAAGCTATTGATTATTTTTCAATTTAATTTATTTGGTAAAAAATAAAACAATTGTGCTTCAATGTCATGTAGGGAAAAGGTGATAAAAATTGACAGAGAAGAGGGCACAGTAGTCGAGCAAAATTACCGTAAATTATCGAATTATGTTATTGTTGTTGCTGCTGCTGCTGCTGCTGCTGCTGCTGCTGCTGCTGCATTTATTCATTTACTAGCGTGGTGTTTAGCGGTGTGTGTTGAGCAAAAAAAAAAAAAAAGTGGTAGTAAGCAGGCAAGTTCGCAACCCATATTGCGAAGGAGGAAAAGAAAGTGAAAAAAAAGTGACGTCTTTGCTGTTGCGCCCATCGCCAAACCGGAAGTGACGTAGGTTTAAATTAAGGCTAATCAAGCGAAAATAGGGCAGACATACATACGTACACACATACATACATGATGATTGCAATGTCTTGTCAGACGAGTCCCACTCTCTCAGACACTTAAAGTCCATGAGCCCAAAAAAGACTTCCATCGCCACAGGACCATTTAAATAGACAAATGCCTGAGGGAGTATCTATACACAGATGATGTTACAGAGTCTTAGCTTTGTACAACAGCTAAATTTCGCTCTCGGTTCAAAATGTTGAGATCCAGCAACAAGTAAGAGCAAGATAGCCAGCAACAAGTTAAACTGCAGACCAGCTTAATGTGGGTACTGGTCTCCCGCTTTATGGTTTTTTAAATCAGAGATTTGCTTCTCCTAGAAAGGTTGCCTACACCATGGCTTATGGGAGCCCTTTCCACCCCAGCACACACATACATACACATAAACACACACGGTGCCAGTTGGCCGTTGACCCCGAAAAAGGGTTCATTCGCCCTTTGAAAGGTCTTGTTTTTAATCCTTCAGGGAGACTAGTCTCCCTCCTCACCAAACAAGTCTGGTAGGGGAACCAGTTCAGTCGCCGGTGACCCGACCATGAGGCAGGTAGTACTGGATTACATGGTACCAGTAGCGTATGACATTGTTACATGATAAGGGCTGTCCCCTTTTCATGTAAGTATAAAAATAGAGAGATTAGTTAAAATGAAAATGAAATAGCAATAGACGAAATTCGAACCTTGTAATTTAGGTTTAGAAATAGATTACGTGTGAGAATTTTAAAAAAAGAAATGTAAAACAAACGATTGTTTAGAATAGAGATAAAATATTTCAAGAAAAGAATGTGCACTGTCAAGTTTGTTATGAAATTTTAATTGAAAGAATGCAGCTATAAGATAATGTTTTTAACATATTGGAAAAATAGGTTACTGAGTATAGGTTAAAATTCCTTTTGTAGAAAAAGGAAAAGTTTTGGACACACATGTCCAGAACACGTGAAAGAAGGCACATGTTTTAACATGTGTATGACGTCACGGAAAATAGAAAGTTCTAGGGATAGAGAAAAAACTTTAGAGAAAAAGAAGACAGAAACTGGGAGAAACTCAGAGAGTCTGGAGTTTTGGAATTCGAACGTCTAGAAGCGAGACGATCACTTTTAAACTTAGTATGTGAAGCTTTGAATTCTTGATGATGAAAACCACAGCCGGTCGTGAAGAAATAAAACCATCATGTGTTTTTGTAAAACGTCGTCTTGTGTTTGTGATTCCTACAAAAAGGTAAATTGAATTGTTATTATATGTCTGTGTTATAAAATGTCGTGACATACACATCTCATATCTACACTAAGACTATCCCCTTCACTCAAAGAGCTTCCCCTTCTTCTTCTTCCATAAACACAATTAAGGAATGAACATTTAATATATAGGAATATATTGGAATCGTTATAAACGAACAATCTCTCTAAGTCTCTTACAACAACATCTCTCTCTCTGAGTCTTACAACATCATATGTAATAAAACTCTCTCAACAACAAACACTGTAATAAGACTCTTACTCTCTCTCTCTAAGACTCTCTCTTTTAATGAAACCCCAATATGTGACACCAGTAGCATATACCTGACATATATACATACATACATACATACATACATACATATATATATATATACATTTAAACAAACAGGTGAGATTTATATTATAGATTATTACTTCACTTGGAAGTTTATTCGAAGGTCCGAGGATACTGCTTCAGAACGTAATCCACACTTTGGTTCAACCGAAATCAACAGTGAAAAAGTTTCATGTAGCGCTCGCGTAGAACTCTTTCTGGTGCAAGAGTGAATAAAAGCTTGAGGTATATCATCATAATGACCATCACATTCTATCATCATCATCATCATCATCATCATCATCATCATCATCATCATCATCATCATCAGCAGCAGCAGCAGCAGCAGCAGCAGCAGCATCATCATCACCAGCGGCGGCATCATCATCATCATCATCATCATCATCATCATCATCATCAGCATCATCAGCATCATCATCATCATCATCAGCAGCATCATCATCATCTATCAGATATCACATATTAAATATCACATATTAAATATCACATACTAGATATCACGTATTAGATATCACATATTAGATATCACGTACTAGATATCGCGTATTAGATATCACATATTAGGTATGGGGATGAGGTTTAGTAAGATACTAATACTAATAAAATATATTTAAGAATACAAAAAATAGAATGAAAAACTTCTTTTAACAATAACAAATAAATAGAATTTATTTGCAGCAAGAAGTTGAAAACAGGAAGTTGAAAACAGGACTGTGATAGATGAAGAAGAAAGAATGAAAGTTCTCTTCGGGGTCTGTTGAGTCAATCAGCCTTTCTTGTCAAAGCCCCGGCAGATAGCCGTAGTCTCTGGTTGGAAACCATCAATACTATCTAGAGTCCGGTGGACAGGGGACACAAGAAAAGAGGAAAATGTTTCTTGGCTGAAGATCCGACCTTAACTGCCTGACGTTCCCTAAAGTCTTTTGGGAGCAAATTAATTAATGCGCTCTGTTAGCTGATAGGCTAGCCTGTGACAGAAGAACTCAGAGGATGGGCATTTATTCACTAGAGAAAATGTTAGTACTGCTGCCGAGGCATGAATATCATACTCTTAACAGTGGTCTAACGAGGGAGACATAAAGAGGGATGAATATTTCAGTCATGATGACAAATATAACTGTAAAGAAACTAACAAATATTACTACAGATGTTTTTTTTTTCAAAATTTAAATTATCAAGAGAGCTAAAAAAAAAAAAAGCAACAGTGACTAAAATAACATCTAGAGTTTCCTGCAAATTAAGAGGTCGGATGAAAGATCATTGAAGACGTCTTAAATACTTTGCTGACCAGAGAAGATGAGGAAGTGTAGTCACTCAAATAATTTACAAAATAGTAAGTGGGTTTCACTACGAAAGGTGCCATCAGTCGGCGTGTTGCCAATTTGTAAAACACATACTGATGTTTTTCTACACAACAAAGTGGAAAAGTTACGAATGAAACGAACAAATGTATACACTCCCTGGAGAGCTTCGCCGTATGATATAGAACAGAATTTCTTCTCATGTGTGAATTGTATAAAAGTATAAGCGTATTTAGAATTATATATATACTAGCATTTCAGCCTGGCGTTGCCCGGGTGTTTGGAGCTGTATGTTAAGCAAAAAAAAAAAAACGATGACTTTTTTAAACTTTGACCCCTATTATGACCCCTGAAGATTTATTGTTTTGTGCTCAAATCAAGTTATTAAGTTAGATCCATCTACAAGGAACCTATATCTTAAATTTCAATTGTTTAGACCCAAAATTGGTGGAGGATATTGGTAGAGTTCTCAAAGGTCAAATCGTTTAATTTTGACCCCTTAACATCCAAATTTCTGGCCAAAAACGGATTACAAAGATTTTCCCAAATCTCAGTACCCTTCAAATTTCGAGTCTGTAGACTTAAAATTGACAAAGTTATTGCATAGGGAAATGTACACAGACACACACACAGACACGCACACTGACACGTTCACTTTATATATATATATATATATATATATATATATATATATATATATATATATATATATATATATACGGAGGCTATGCTTTAAATAAGATGTAAAAAATGAATAGCGATTCCCTCAAAGTAGTAATACTACAATACATAATTCCTCACTCCCAATTGTAATTTTGGTTGAAAATAGTAAAACAACTCAAAACTTATTTCTTCTTTAAAAACAAAGGCGATATGTTAGTTGACAAAATGCTATTTGAATGTATTCATAAACCATCGAAAATAGTTGACGCCTGGTACGCAAAATAAGACGGTGTAGGGACAGAAAACTTAACATGTTAAGAATGAGTTTCTAAATAACATGGTTGCTATTTAAGAAAACATTCTTAACCTGAGAAGAACGGAGCGGAGATGTATTGTTAACTATTCTGTTCGTTCTCTCTACCAAAGAATGTTTATGTTTTTACCATAAATTATAAAGATTTGGTTGGTTATTGCTACTGTTAGTATGACACATATATAGTAGATTGATTTGTTTTAATGCAAAAAGAAACAGATAATAGAAATACTATTACTAATAATATCAAATTTGTAGATAAACATCCTCAGATAAAAATGAGAGTTTCTTTTTGTTCTATGTGATTTTATGTTAACACCTTAAAAAATTTGGCGGAAAGAAAAAAATAACAATAATTTTAGAATTTACACAAGCAGTTAAATTTCGTATATAAAGTTAATATAAGAATAATCATCATGTCTAGAGTATTCTAACTTTGTAGGAATGTTCACTAAATTTTTAGCACTAACCCTAAGTCTGTCTGGCAAGGTCATAACTTCCCCTAAAAACGCACAGAATTTATATCTTAGAGAAAACTAATGCGTTTTGGTTAACTGCTCTAAAATGCTACAACATCTCTGAAAGGAAACTTATTTTACGTTAAATTAATTTTGTTCTTCTAAATAATAAGCTGCTGCAATCCACAAAACTAGCTAACAGACCAAAATCAAGTATTCATCATCCAATATTGTGATGATATTCATATATATATAATTATTTATATATATATATATTTTTTTTTTTTATTACATTTTCACCCCAAACAAGGTACATTGCCACTTTGGTGCAGGGGGCTACTATCAGGGGCAACAACTACTGGGGCACTATGTAGGGATTTGGGCAGCAAGACGTCTGTTCACGTTGCATTTGAACTTCTGCACGTCAGTACAGTTGGGGAAGCAGGGACCTGGAATGGAATTCCAAAGTCTAGCAGTTCTGGGGAAGAAATTACTGGAGTAGAAAGA